>NW_028233359.1:675770-1275770 GCF_057557595.1 Rhyacophila brunnea
GGGCAACCTCTATCTTTTTCTAGGGACTTACAACTTTTAGGGGTAGTAATCGATGACAAACTAAATTGGTCGAAGCACACGGACAGCATCTGCAAAAGAGCAGCGGTGACTTCGCTCAAATAGCAAGAGTTGCCAAGCCCAAATGGGTGTATCTTCTGAAGCTCTTAGAATTCTCTACACTTGTGCTATTGAGCCTATGATCGCGTATGCGGTCAGCATATGGTATGAAGCTGCCCAACGGAAAAATAAGCTCAATACGGTTCAGCGTGCACTAGCGATACGAATATGCAGAGCTTACCGCACGGCTTCACTAAATTCAATGCAAGCTCTAGCAGGACTTATGCCTCTATATTTACGTTTAAAACAAGAGCTAAGGGCGAAGAGGGCCTCGCAGATTTTCTGCCAGACGATAGGCTTTACGAAAAACCGGTGGACTATAGAAGGCTGCCACAAACGGCTAGACTATTTTCTGAAGTGGTTTCTTATCCTGCAACGAATGCAAAAAGATGCCGATTTTCATGGATGGGAGCAAAATTAATGGCTGTACTGGTATAGGGTTTGTGGCATACATTAATGGCGGTAAGATAGCGGCTTGTAAGTACCGCCTTGCTAGCTATTGTAAGGTAATGCAGGCCGAACTCTGTGCCATCCAACGCGCTCTGGAGTGGGCAAGCTCAGATCCAATACAACGAAAGCTCACCGAAAACCATAGTATTTGTATTTATCCGGACTCCAAAAGCTCAATCCAAGCAATTGGACATCTTTTGTCTACTAATCCGATTGCCTTTTCTTTTCAAGACCGCGATAGCTTATGTCAAATTTCCTATGAGCTACGCGAAAATTACAATTTCAGATAAGGTGAAAAACGAGTGGAACTCACGATATATAAACTCATCGACAGGGGAGTTGACCCGAAACTTTTTACCTTCGATTCCAGCACCACGAGACGTCAGGGTGCATCAAGGGTTGTGTTTTGAGATGACTCAGATTCTTACAGGCCACGGATTCATGCGAGCATACTTGCACCGGTTTAAAATAACATGTGATGGAATGTGTCCATGCGACGACATAAGCGACCAGGACGTCCTACATTTACTCCTAGATTGTCAAATCTTTAGCAAGGAGCGGCACAACCTGAACTTTTTATTACAGATGGCAGATGCGGACATTCAAGACCTTCCGGGGCCCATGACAAACGAGGCCGGAAGAGATGCACTTTTTAATTTCTGTATTGATGTAATAAAAAGGATAAAAACAATAAATGGCGACATGTAACGATGATTCATGCCTTTCAGATCCAGTGAATGCAATCGTATAAGATAGGATAAGTATATGCTCAGAATATCAGTCCTATGCGACATTTCTTTTACCACGGAAAAAACTCGGCTACAAATCGAAGTCGTCAGTTCCCAATGAACACGACAAAATATTCATCAGAATCACCATCGCCTTGCGCTACAAAGAATTCTCCAGGGTTTTTGCAAGGCGGTTTCATAGGCCCTGGCCGAATTCAAATTAGCAATAGCCGATGCGGGTAGAAGAATAGTTTTCAATAAGGCATATTCTCTCAGCCGGCACAATTTTCATTTGACTAGCATCAAGTAGAGTAGTTTGCGTGCCAAAGTCCTTAAGAAACCTCGATAGTAAATGCGAGGTATCCATAAAGGCATCTAGAAAAAAAAAACCTAATAAGGTAGGTCAGTGTTACTCCCGATAATGTACCTAAAATTAATTATATAATATTCCTATATATATTATGTCTACCATTATGTCTTAAGCGTAAGGTGTTCAACCAATGTGTGCTACCCATGCTCACGTAAGGCTGTGAGACGTAGACCCTCAACACGAGAGATGTCCAAAGTCTAAGAAGCACATTACTCGCCGAAAGGATGGCCGCTGGACAAATGCCGTCATCCAGTAGTACCCAAGGGGCACGAAACGGCCACAGGATCGCCCTAAAAGCCGCTGGATTGACGAACTGGTAAGGTTCGGCGGAAATACATGGCAGCGAACGACACAGAACCGAGAAAGTTGGAGAAAGCTTGGGGAGGCCTTCATCCAGCAGTGAATTGACCCCTGCTGATGATGATGATATATATTATTGGTTAATTTAATAAAACGCAAATTTTTTAGTGCTTCATCAGAGAGACAATTCTAAGTTAATAATGTCTTTCTGAAGCAGACGAAACCGATCCAGATTTATTAAAAAGTAAAAGTCAAATAAGTACTTATAATTTTCTGATTTATTAAATCAATAATACAATACAGTTCTACCATTTATTGACAGTAAACACATTAAAAGAAATTCCAATATGTAATTGACATAATTCATTATTTTTTAATTGTTTTCCCTTGTCAGCTAGACACGACACTGCGCCTTCAAGAATACATGTCGCTCTGAAATCTCTTAGCATAATAATTCCAAGCCATACCAACATTTCGTAAGTCTCCAGTGTGCACTCTATAGATAGATGGTATTTAACTACTTTCCAGGAAGCCAGAATCTATTTGGCTGGAAGCAGGTTGAAGTTTTTTCTCGAAACCCAGTAAAGCTACCTCCAGCCTTCTCGGTACCTAGTTTTTTTGTTGTCACGTGCATTCTCCAAACACTATGAATCGAGCGGGCTTAAGGGTGTACCTGTGGGCATTTAGTGCTCCGCTCTTTGGGTACCATTGTAGGACGGCATTTGTCCAGCGGTTGTCTACTCACTGATAGACATCTCTAGTCTATTACCATTTCATCTGCCTAGCGAGCTCGATCACATCGCGTATTTTTGTCTGTTTCCTTATCCATTAGCTTTTCTTGCAATCTTTAACCGTTGTGCCCAAGAAGCACTTTTTCATGTCTAGTTGCGCAAGCTATCCATATTTTTTAAATTTTATCTTACATTAAGAGTTCATGTTTCAGATACTTACGTGAGCGTTGGTAGCACAAATGGGTTGAACACTTTAGGCAAACACAATGTGAGGTAGATCACTTGAAGATACTATTCAGGAATGAGAAAAGTATCACCTGCATAATATGAATAATATTGTTTTAAAAAGGTTATTCACCAACATGTCTCATTTCATGTTTTTTAAGATTACCAAGTTGCGAGCATCTATATGAACATACATTGCATTTATAATGTTTTTCACCGGTATGTGTCATTTTATGTTTTTTAAGATCACCGAGTCTCGAGGACCCATATGAGCACACATTACATTTATACGGTTTTTCACCGGTATGTGTCATTTTATGTGTTTTAAGATGAGATGATGTCGTGGATCTATATGAACATACATTACATTTGTAAGGTTTTTCACCAGTATGTTTAGTTTTATGTTCTTTAAGACTACTAATTCGTGAGCATCTATATGAACATACATTACATGTATAAGGTTTTTCACCGGTATGTGTCATTTTATGTCTTTTAAGATCACCGAATCTCGAGGACCCATATGAACATAGTTTGCATTTAAAAGGTTTTTCAACAGTAATTGTCTTTTTATGTACCTTGACATTACTATGGTACAAAACTACTATGCTTTGATTTTGATCAGGAATCACGTCCATGTGCACCATTTTGTGAGTTTTTAGAGCTTTTCCGCATCCGAAAACTGAGTTACAAATGCAGCAAATCAAATTACGTGAGAAATGGATTACTCTTCTAAGAATAAGTCGAATTTCCTTCGGAGCACCTTGTTCTAAAATTTCTTGTTTGATGTTATTCTCATCTATCATCACTTCTGAATACTGTATCGTTCTATCCTGGATGCCATCGTCTGAGAATTGTTGACTATCATCTATATCGTGATGCCTCGTGAAAAATCCTTTGATAGAAACCTAGAAAAATCGTAATAATCGATATCAATATTATCAATTATGAGTTATAGTATTGAATTTGTTTTTTTGACGCTTTTGTTTTTAAGCACCTTCAGACATTATTAAAGAGCGAAGTGAGAGGGAAATATTATTACGGAATGATCCATAAGTGGGTTAAAACAATGCACTTATATGTATGTATACATCATCTTTGAGAACAATAATTATATCGTGTTCTGTTTTAGTGTGTCGTTGGAGAGTGTGCACAGTGCCTCATCAACATCATCAGGGGCGCGACAACCCGGTGAAGGTCCTGGCCTCCTCCAACAGCTCCCTCCACCTGTCCCTATCCAGTGTGGCCGCTTTCCAATTTGGTAACCCCAGAATACGGCAGTCACTGGCAGGTGTGCACAGTGCCTGCCATGCTGAAAGGCAAAGCTAGAATATTATGTTCCAAATTCATCAAGCAACCTCGATCATTGACAGTATTTTAATATTTCATACATCAGAATTCCACATGATTTAATAGATTATTAACGACCGGTACTTTTCCGCATTGGAGAAAATGTGGCCAATAATTCCCAGTAGAAACCTTTACTGTTGGTTTCAATATATCGTGAATTTGGAACATGATTAATAAAAATATTATCACTATTATTAATGTGCAAATAAATTAATAACGTTTGGCTTGCCCACTTTTGCGGCACACTTCGCGTTTGTCTATAAATTATTGGGCGTTTAACGATAAAGAGTTATTTGAACACAAATTTCCATTAACTTTTATTTGTTTAGTCTGCAACAGATTAGGGTAAGGGGTCCAATCACTTATCCACACTAAAAATATACGCTGCATGCAAGAAGTGAACCAAGAATATCTTACTTTAGAAATTAATCTTTAACCACAGCACATGACTACACTAATTACAGAAGGTATTTGTTTTTAAATTATTACAAAAAGAGCTCCTCGTCATTGGCACTCAGCTCGAACAGGTGAAAAGCTACATCTATCCGGGACAACAAGTGTCTATAGATGGATGTATACTTGATGAAATTGTTCGCAGAGTAAAACTAGGCTGGAGTGCTTTTGGCCGCCTGAATAATGTCTTCAAAAGTGACCTACCACTGTGCCTAAAGCGCAAAGTGTTCAACCAGTGTGTGCTTTCTGTGATCACATATGCGTGTGAAACATGGACCCTAAGTAAAAGAGAGATCCAGAAACTTAGAGTAGCACAACGTGGTATGGAGAGGTGCATGCTGGGCATAACGCGAAAGGACAAGAAGAGGAATGAGTGGATAAGGAAGCAGACAAGGATTTGCGACGTAATAGAGTTTATTAAAAGCCCTAAATGGAGATGGTCTGGACACATAGCTCGAAGAAGAGACAATCGCTGGACAAATCTAGTCATCCAGTGGTATCCAAGAAGTACAAAACGTCCGCAAGGTAGACCTAGAGGCCGCTGGATCGATGAAATGATAAAGTTCTGCGGAAGTACTTGGCAGCGCAATGCACAGGACCGAGAAAAGTGTAAGCAGCTTGAAAAGGCCTTCATTCAGCAGTTGATAGATTCAGGCTGATGATGATGATAACAAAGCACATGGGAGACTTCAAATTTTATGTCAGGAGAAATATTGCTAGTTTCATGACTACTTGTCAAACTGAGCTGTGATACTGCGCATACCTTTTTACATTTATGAACAGTATTTAGACAGGCAACCATGAATGGATTAACGATCGAGCACCGATTCCAAATTGTCAAAATAATCTTGGACTTATGCGATGACGCACATTTTTGACTAAACGGATTGGTTAATAGACAAAATTGCCGTATATGGAGTCCAATCTAGGTGAGACCCTGCAATGACATCAAATAAATTCACTGCTTTTTGCATGCTGGTGAAACCATCGAACTTTATTTATCAAAAAATGAAGCCGGCACTCGCGTTACGGTCAATGGAGATCATTAGGCACTGGACATTGATTGATCAATGATATTTGTTGCTGTTGCATATATGCATGACATTGATGCGGATAAGATGTAGTACCTATAGGATGAAACTACGTAGTTATAACTGCTACCGAGGATGTTATACGTAGTCGTAATTGATGGTCAATGAGTTGCTGATCAGCAATCACGTCCGTGTGAATCATTTTGTTACTTTAGACCCTTTCCGCATCCAAAACTGCGTTCCAAATGCTGCAAATCACATCACAACATTACAGAAGTTCCGGTGAACGGAAGCCGCGACAGCCTCTATGCAAAGCATAAAAGAAGAGCTGCGGAAACCCCTACAACTAGCCCGCCCCGACTTAAGCCGACGATTCTCCCTACAGACGGACGCCAGCGGACACGGAATGGGGGCTGTCCTCTTCCAAGATAGGGACGACGGCGATCGACACATCATTTTATACGCCAGCGGTTGACTATCTGCAGTGGAACGCAAGTACCACAGCAATGAACAGGAGGCCCTCAAGATCATCTGGAATATTAAACGTTACAGGGTATGCCTAGAAGAACGAGAGTTCACCCTGGTAACCGACAATAAAGGGCTCACTTGGCTCCAACAAGCGAAAGACCAAAGAGCGAAACTAACCCGATGGACGATCCTATTATCAGAAATTTCTTAGACCATTACCCACTGTCAAGGGAAAAATAACTAACTACCGGACGCTTTATCTTAGAAACTGGAACCCCCATGCCCCCATAGTGCTGGAGTTACCAGACCTGGCGACCGGCATAGTACAAAAGCAACGAGACTATCCGTAGTCAGCCGAGATGATCACCGAAATACCCACTCCAAGAGACGACACCGAGAGTGACGATCGAACTACAATGCACGACTACGCCCTATGTCGAGTAGTAAAAGGCAGACGCCTGATAATAGTACCACGATCGCAGCAGCGGGCAGTCATTAGGGCGTACCATAACGACCATAAAGCATGTCACCCCGGAAAGAAAATGACCAACAGGGCAATCGCACGACTATATTTCTGGAAGAAGCAACGAAAACAAATAGACGACTACCTCCGCAGGTGTCGGACCTGCGCCAACAAGAAAAGGGGAGCCTTACAGACGACAGATACACAAAGGCCGCATACAGAAGCGCGCCGCCCATGGGACATAGCATACAATACCACTAAGAATGGCAGTTTTCATTTACACTGCGTATAAGACAGAAAAAATATGTAGCAAATTAAGATCCTTCCAAACTTTAAGCTACAGTATGTGACTGCATACATAATGACCAGTATAGCTTGCCCGGAAAAATTTTATGAATAGAACCACACTGGAACAATGCTTATCAAGTATCCGTATTTACTTAGCAAATCCGTTGTTGATTTATGATAATTATAACTTTTTTTTCTAGATGCCTTTATGCCTCGCATTTACTAGAGAGTTTCATTCAGGAATTTGGCACTCAACCTAATCTACTTGATGCTAACCCAACTTATAACTGCATTTTATCGCAAAATTGCGTTCAGCGATGACGCTCATATTTGCTTAACAGATTTGTTAATAAGAAAAATTTCCTACACGGAAAAATACCAATCCAGAAGACATCTTATAATTTATTACATTCACAAAAATGCATCATTTGGTGCGGTTTACACGCTGGTGGCGTCGTCGCGCAGTTCTTCAAAAATGGGGACAAAGCTCACGTTAAGGTCAATGGATATCCTTGTCGAGCCATGATTATTACTTTATTTTAAATATGGAATCATTCTAAAGAACAGTGATTTTAACAGGAAGTGCCATACAGCTACCGCAACTATCGCTTTATTTGAATCAAGATTTGGAGATAAATTGATTTTGAGAAATCGACATGTCAATTATTAGCATACAGGATTGTGCGATTTGACATCTCTAGATTATTTCCTGTGAGGTTTCGAGAAGTCACTGTTTTATGGTAAAAAACCAGCAGCATATAAAGCATTAGAACCCAACAACCCACAACCCAACGTACTATACGACCAATAGTGATTTAATAAAAGTAGTCCGAATTGGGCGCCGAGAATTTGACTTCGGCCTATCGGACTTTAAAAAAACCACATTTGTTTTTAAACATACCTGGTCTAATGGCTTGTATTGTAGATACGAGCAGCCAGGTTGAGTTAATTTATCATTGATTTGGTGAATTGCATTCTCAACTAATTCTTCTTTAATGATGACTGCCTCATCATTATTCTCATACTTAATATTCATCAGACTTTTTTCACGCTTCTGAAAATAGCATTATAAATATTAAGTAACAGTATCATCATTACGATAAGCGAGAAAAGGTTTCCCAGAGATCTTTCTTCAGTAATTGGTCGCCAATGTTTGACTTTATTTGGCAGGTGAATGTATAATCACCGAACGAAATTCTAATTTTATGAACGATCCGACAAAATAGTGCACACTCTTTCGGTTATACTTATTTGTTTCAGTTGAATTAGGAGTACATTTTACAGATGGCTTTAAAGTTCATACAGCCTTGCCTATACCAAACCATGACTAATAAAAAATATTCTTCGATCTATAAAATATCCACAGATCTGTATGACTTAATAACATGATTTAAGATATTATCTAGATAGACGAAAAATTTTGGACTATTATTTGTTATGGCTTGGCTTCGCGGGGTTTTGTTGAATTTTAAAAACTAACCAACACATCAGTAAATTATGGTAACCTTAATCTAATGAAAACAAATATGTATGACTGACAAAGTTTTGTGTGTACTATTATGTTGCATATTAGCATATATAATACATTATATACCGAACAACAATAATCAAATGAGCATGTATATTATATGAGTTACCTGTGAATCACTTGCAAACGTCGACGCATCAAACTGTTCATACAAGTGACTGCTTTGGTCGCATGGAAAAGCCACTTCATCGAAAGTCAGCGACGCATCGTGCATACGTTTATGGCACTTTAAAATGTGCGCTGATGAAAAAAAATTACAACACACGTTGCAAACAAAATTTCTAACGAAAAATGAAGATCTGTTCAACCTCAGACGGACTTCTTTCGCAGAAGCAATTGCTATTTCCTTTTTGATGACCATTTCTTGCACTTCAATTTCACCAAACGACTGTGCAGATTGTCTCTCAAAGATATCAGGTGCAATCATACAATCCATGTCGCGGTTTACGAGCGGGGTCTGTCAAGAAATAAAATACAAACATAAATCAATCAAAACATTTATACTAACAATATAGAAAACCAACCAACATAAAGATTGCAAAGTTTCTGGACTATGACCACCTAGAAAGGCAATTTTTGGACAAAGCAGTATCGAAGTCATTGTATGAGAAAGTGATTAGAATGTATGAGAAATTTAATTTCTAATTAGATTTTGACAAACGCGTCTGAAAGTGGCGGAGGCTTTTGAGCGTTATAAGCTTCGACGGTTGAGGCGCTAATTTTGACAGATTTAATGTCGGAACGTGACGTTGAAAGGCTTTTTATTAAATTGTTTTTTTTCATTTACATATTACCATTGGAAGTGTTGTTTTGTATTTAAATTCTCAATTAAGTAGGTATTTATTGTGTTTTGTTATAAAGAAACATACATATTTTATTAATATTAGGTTTGTAAAATACATCGAAAGTTCCGTTCACATTCTCGTAGGTACTGATTATTATAATAACACTATTATGAGGTAAATATTTAAGTAAGTACGAGTAGCTTCTTTAAGAAATGATTATCTACGTACAACAATCAATCGTTTTAAGAATTCAGCGATAACTAATATAAGTACTGATTAAATAATATGTTAATGTCATTACCACATTTTAGGTTATTGTACACGTAGGTACCCAAAATGGAAGTGATTCACGCTGAAATTTTGTTGTTAAGATTTGGTAACCGGACGGATCCATTCAAAATGACAGACGAGGCGTTTGTGAAACGATTCCGGTTATCGAAACCATTGGGAGATATAATATTCATTGACAGGTTGGAAAATCTAATATCAACCCCAACTAGCTGTCATGTGAGCATAGACAAAAATATAATGCAAACTCTTAAGCGACCATAAATAATGTCCATTGTGTATTTTTGTTGCACTATTGGACACCATTCGAAGCACTATACCTCCTTTGAAGATACTGTTGCGTTTTGCTTATTGTTTGCGTACCGCTTCGTTCGAAAATTTTCCTTCAGCTGTTTAGTCTTGTTATGTTCAAAATGAACATAACCAATATTCATACTTCTGGCAACCCCGACGATGATCTATGGTAACGTCGATGGAGCGACGCGATTAATAAGAGATGTCGCTGTTGGAATTTCCGGCCGCAACGGACGTCGCGAGGTGCGAAAGAAGCAACGCGGCTTTTTGATTCTGTCTGTCATACAGGATAGTCGTGCTCTGCTTTGGTTTTACCCAAAACTTATAATGGACGTCACTTAAAACAGCACGATTGCAGCCGCAGTGCTTCAAGCCTCTGTGTCGTTCCAAGTTTGGTATTTTAAAACTATTACTATTTGATTCACTTATCTTCCAATGTTTCTTTTAAAACTTAGCTGCTTGCCTTTATTATAGTATTTCCTTAATAACCCTTTAATGTAATATTCTTGTTTTTTGCTATAATATAGTTTCGGTCAAGTACATAAATTGCTCTTTCATTTATTATTTCCCCTTTATTCCACACTGCTATATAATTATAATCTTTCACGGTATCAAGACCGTGTGGCGTCCAGGACTTTAATAAGTACATCTTTAATCATAGATTGCACGTGCCTTCAGCCGTGCAATCCCCTTTTGTATTCTAATTTAATTTTTTTACAGTTGTCAGTTGCGAGGTTACGGAAGTAATTATTGTTCAGCTTGAAAAGGATGCACGTAACCCATGGCCTTTTGCTTATGTCTCATGCTCAGCTCTTTAACTTTATACTTTATTCCATCCCAAATCTAGAGAGCTTTCTTTTTTCTCTTTTATTATGTGACGATAAGGATCACAACTACAAAATATTAATATATCAGTCTTTACGATTGAATATGCACGTCAATGAGGTTTAATTTTATCGCTGCGCTCATGGATACACCCTTAAGCCCGGTTCGATTAGATAGATTAGGAGTAGTTTAGTCGAGTGGCGAGCAATTTAGTAACTAAACGTATACGAATAGACAAATTGACTCGAGTACTTTAGTGAAATCATTTAGTTGAGTCAATCCATTTTGTTGTAATTTTTCGGTCGAGTGGCGACCCCACTACCTCTCACTATATACCAAACAAGTGATGATATCGAATCGAACTCTATGGATAGACAATTTGGGTGGAGTCATGGGACAACACGACCAAAAGCGGTTTATTGTTCGCATATGGTTACTAATGAATAATAGGTATCGGTTACTATGCAATAATATACCTACCTAATTCTACTGAACTCCCACTGACTAAAATATTAATATGAACATCGCGCAATATATAAATGCAGAAGAATCTCAGTTTTTCTTAATCCTAAAAATATTATAATGTTCATAGGTAGGTAACGCAATATTATGTTGAGAAAATGACATAGGTACGGAATATAATAAACAATGACATTTATATGGACGAATCATCTGGAAAATAAAATGACACTCACTTTGTGTCGGGTCTGCCGGATGGCGAAATTCATATTTTAATATCGGTATCCTTCGCTCAAATGAACATTCCGCTTGCAAGCCGTCTGGCGACACCGCTGGGTCTGCCCATACAAAATATCGATGCAATTCAATGACAGAACAATTTGACAGAAATGGCCGAACATTTTTACGCAGGCAGCGATGATTTCTCCGTTCCTATAAGGGCTCAACGCACAAATGGTGATTTATAAATTTGGTCCGTATTGTAATGACAGTAAGGTATATGTTCGTTCAATTTTTCAAATATGGTAGTACTGTTTGCACCGTACTTCAGCTAATTGATTTGCATGAACGGACTGGTAATATTATTTTCAATTTATTATATGTAATTAAACATATTTTTTGACATCGTCTGTTTAATTTAAAATACTTTTTGTCGCGAAATCGATAAATGTATTGTGAAGTATATATTTTTATAATTGAATCGCTACAAATTAAAAAGTGAAATAATGAAGAAGGGAGAATAATAGTATTATGTCAATGGATTTAGCGGTTTTATTGTCATTATTATCTCTCATTAAATTTTAGAGTTCCTCGCGAAGCAGAAAGGCGATTACATTGGACATATATACTTAGAGTATTAAGATGCGATCCATGCTGGACACCATCGGATGAATGTGTAATATGTTCTGATCATTTTGATAGAAAACATTTCATCACGACAAGGAATGAACTTCGTCGATTAACAAAATATGCGGTGCCTTCTTTAGTGGTGATTATAAGATTGCATACAAATATCCAATTATAATTATAAAGAAATTTATTATATATAAATGCTATCATAAATTTACATAGTTGTTACAAAATGAATATATATACATAATATTGAAATACATATGAATACATACATACGAATGAATTTTGGCTGGTGATTACGCGAACAAAACGCATTCAAAAAGATACTCAATCACTTAGAGCTCAGGTCATCTTTCAATAGTAATTGTATGCCGCTAGAACACATTACAATTTTAAATTGCTCGTCATCACCGATTGACAGTATAAATAGAACATTGGAAAAATATCGCTTTGACGATGGCAATGAGGAGTCTGAGATGTCATTTGATGAAACATTACGTATGATGGCAATTGATCCAATATGCCAAAAATTAAACACGGATACTACACAACGGACATTCTCACACAACACGCATCAAATTATTTTATATATATCCGGGTTCGTTGTGAAATGTTTACTAAAACAATTAAAGTGTGAGGAATGTATCACAACTCTTGTATCGCCCACTAAAATGTGGTTCCATAAACTAATTACTCTAAAAGATATGGAAAATTTGTGCTACCCATCTGATGATGTCTTCCAAACCTGTTTTAAAAGCGAATCTGTAATACGACGACTTATGAAAGAAAATGACGGAAAATCAATATTGCCAAAGCATACAATGGATCACATAACAACGTACATTTTGGCACTATTTGTGGGGTCAAATATTTTTCATTCTATAGATAATCATTCTACGTTACAACCTGCTTTATATAATCATAGGTTACACTTGATTCGAGCCATAATATGTAAGTATACAAACGTTAGATTACACTATATAGCAAAAATAGATACAATTAGGGAAAAAATAAATACTAAACGGCAAATACTTCGAAACTGTGTTATTAATTGATAAAGGCATGTATTTATTATACACACGACAAAAAGAATACTAATATAAATAACGAGTTACAAAAATATTTAAAGTTATTAATTAAGGGCAGAATTCCCAGTTTGCGCCTGGAAGCGTTTCGCTGAATCTCCGGAAGACGTAAGTAACCCGAGAATCTATTTCTAACGCGATGACATTAATACGCCATTACAATAAAGGCTATATTACTCTAAAATTCTAGAAGCTCGATATCGTATAATGGAAATGCAACGTCATATGATCACGTGACGTCTACCTATACATCTGTGAATTCAGTTTCGTGCACTATTTCTCGTGCTCGCCGATATGAAATGAGTTGTCCATTTAATACGTCATTGATAATAAATGACTATCATTTTTAGGTTAGGTCCTGTCTGGAGAGTTATTACTTTGACAGACGTGAGAAGTGGTTTGACGTTTCAGACCAAATCATTTTTGACGGTCACAAAATGGTTTGCACTTTGCTGATACAGTGAACTAAACGTTAAATCTAAAACTATTCCGGCTTACTTATAACGCTTGCGCAGTGTGCCAGTTTTGACCTGTCAAACTGTTTAGCTGGAACGCCTCAATTTATGTTGTCATGCAGCATGGTAGATAATTTAGTAAAATTTGAGGCTTACAACATTAATTTGTTACATAAAGTTTTGACAATAGAATTGGTCTATTTCCACCCCATTTCACACGTATGTAGGTATAGCTTCCGTTTATTGTATTTTATGGCTGCAAGTAGTTTTTTGTAGACAATAGGCTTACCTTGTATAACCTACTTGCCTAAAAAGAACTCACGGACGATTAATTTCATTTATTCACCATACAATTGATCACAATTTTAGATAATCGTATTAATTATTGCTTTACATTCGAATGATTGTGATGTATAAATCATCATAAATAAATGCTCATGGTTTTGTTTTAAAATATCAGTGTGAGCTAAAACCACTAAATGAAACAAGTTGGAGCGAATTAATAATGGTGAAATGAGTTTCAAAGATGCATTGCAAATTCAAACCTTCAATATTATAAGACGGCATCAAGGGAAGAAAACGGCACATATACCTACGTACAATTGAACGTACCTGATGATGTGGCCTGTAATCTGAATATGAACAACCCGGTTGAGGATTTTCATCATATAATGGATGTGAAACATCTTCAATAATCTCGCGCTTGACGACAGCTGGATGATCATCTGTCTCAGATTTTATATTAGAGAGGTCCGCCATATTAAAGTGCTGAAAAAAGCATTATTACATTTTGTAAACACGGTAAAACAGTTTCATGTCACGTCATCACCATATATCATTGTATAATATTTATATTTAACATGAATTAGTAGATAAACAAACCAACCCTTTAATATCACAGATGTATTGTAGCTGTCAAATTGTATAAACATGTATTTTTTTGAAACAATTAATATCACACTATGTTCCTACATTGTTTGTAAAAAAGCCACAGTTTATAATATAAAACGAATCATTGTTATTCTCAATCTAATGTTATTGTAAAAAAAAAATAGTTTCCAAAAACTAACCTCGAAATTGCAACTTGAAACGACCGCATTGTTTGGATGGATACTCAGCGTGTCAAACAAAGGCTTGCCTTCTATATCGGAGTGTCCTCCATCACATCGTTGCTTTGCATCCATGTTAAGGGTATATATTCCAGAAGCCACGTGTTATGTGACAGAGAGCATCCTTTCAAGGTAATATTAGAAAAGTGTTGCCGCAATACTGAAAAGTATTCCTGTGGAAACTAGGTACCTATAATAAAAATACACACTTGACACGGTGACACAATTATATGTATGTTTTGTTGTCTAACCAAAACAATGGTACGAAAATGATCGTCAGCATTTCATCAATCATAACGAGAACAGCGCATCTCACTATTAATATATAGATATATCAAATTGGGTTTTTTTCTCCTATACTGTAAACACTGACGATACCTTTTTCGTGACGGCTCCACTCTCTACTAGTCTCCAGCGACAGGACACACGTTTTAGTTACGATAAAAGTTCTACGTGTAGTCGATGTTCTTGACATTAGTATCTGTACCATAATACCCACAAAATTCAATAAGTACATTCTTGTTTATCAGATAATAGCTACACGGAATATTATTAACTGTATTTCGGCAACACTTATATACAACACAACAGAAAGTTGTCAAGTTGTCTCTAGCACATTGCATAGTACGATAGTTGATACGCAAATATGGAAGTCAAGCGAGAATGTGATGGAGACCAATCTGGTACTGAAGACAAGTTTGATGTAACAACCAGCCACCATAACAGCCCTGACACGCGCATCTATATAAAGCAGGAGAACACAGACGAATTCATTTGCGATTTTGAGGTTAGTTTTTATTTATTAAGTCCTTTCCTGCGTTTTTTTGTAATTATTTTACCAGAATACCTACGATAAGTTTATATTTTTTTAAATTGTTTAAGAACATACGAGGATGTCAAATTTTCTTTCAAAAACCTTTTGACATAGGTACATTTAGACAGCTACCCAGCTCAATTATAAGTAAGCATTGTTATAAAATAGGTACACGAGCTCAAAATTGTTTTTTTATATGATTACAAAAATGTATAATGTTTTCTTCAGTATCCAGCAACGCGTCTCGCTGAAATTAATCCCGAGATTGACCTCCAGCTGGTTGACGTTAAACGCGAGTTCGTTGCAGATGCAATACACCCTTTCCATGATGAAGATCCAACACCTGGATGTTCGCATTCAGATAACGGACCAGTACAGCAGGTAATTGTATATTATGCGATATTTTCTTCCATCGGCTATGTATCCTATCACAGCTTTGTGACTAAATTTAAATAGGTAGATATTATCCTCGTCTCGGTTATACACGCTTCCTACAACTATTTCACTTACCTATGTATCTGGTTTAGTGTGTGTGGGCGCATTGACCTACAGTATTTGAATGTGATGTCTGTCACTGATGATGACCAATCGACCTCTTCTTTCAGAAAGTACTTTTGAGATAACATTATTGTTTGTAGGTAGGTAGCAGAAGACGTCACATGCTGGCATGGCGACAAAGTAAGTCTGTGGTTTTGTCATTCCGCTGAATATTTTGAATGATCTAATTTCAATGAACTTTAACAGTTTATACGTGTGCGTACTTTAAAATTACTTGCGATATTGCATCCATACATAATATTGTGAACAGGCCAGCGCCATCTTAAGATACAATGTTGAGCATATCTGTACACATTTGTACATATTTGTACACGCATCTCTCAAACGAGTGATCCCACTGTTCAGCTGTCAAAATCAGATTTCAGATTGTCTCCAAAACAACATAATTATAAGGTCTTTCTCGTTTTGTATTGAATTATTATAAAGAAATCGCAAATCAAATTTATAACCTATCAGTGTTTTTGTTATAAATATACATACCTGTTATTCGTCAGTTATTATCAAAGTCAAACTATTTCTTCGTGCAAAAGACGGTGGTAACATCGATTTCCGAAAAATGTCTTCTTTAGCATTGAGCTATACATTACGTTTGTGGAAGATGTGTTAATGTTAGTCTAGTAATTATGATGTACCCATCTATCAAAATCAATCCAATCCCATTTTAAGGCAGCTGCGAACCTGCAGACAATAGATTAGGGATGGGCATACACGAGGTCAACGAGAACCACATTCTCGATTTTCATAATTATATACTTTACAACACTATTCACGTTCTCACATATATCGAGTAGGTTTATAGAAAGTCTTAAATGACATTACAATAGTTATTTGTACACGATGGAATTATTGATCTGAAAAAACACGGTTTCTGATAGAAAACGCGTTTTAGAAAATGATATAAGTTACTATTAATAGTTATGATTATGTCAAGCTTTTTAAGATTGTGCTTGATTTAAATTGAAGTATGCTCGGGACTCCAAAAATCGAAGTAAAAACAAAGATTATGTACCAATTTACACCACCACGCGCGAATGTTTTATATTGAAGAGAAAAAAATATTACCTAATATAATAATAAAGAAAAATCCAAAAAAGTGATACAAATAAATATAAGTACTTACTTATATACACTATTAAAAAATAATGACCACATTGCTATGCGTATTTTATAGAGTTTTTAATACTATTTTTACCAGTGGTATAATACCAATCGATGCGCAAACGGAACCGACGAAACTCGTGCATAAATGACAGATCGTATTGTATACAAATTAATAATAGGCAAATTCTCTTCAAGAATTTACGTTTATCGTAAATATATAATTGAACAAATCGCTCCTAATGCTTTATGCGTGACACGTAATATTATCGCACTCACCTCATCAGGCGGCGGTGGAAGCCGCTCCGTGAACTTCTGATTTTGATCGATTTACAATGCTTGAGACCTCTGTAGCGAGAGAATGCCTCATCTGATCGCAGCAATTCTGGTGTCATTTTGTGTGTAAAGAACCAAGCCAAGTAATAGAGTAACAAACTATTTCATTGGCACCAACAAAAATGCCTGTACCAAATAAGAAACAAAAAGCTAGTAGTAGTAATTCTGACAGACCGTAAATATGGAAAACCGTTCAGTTATGGGAAATCTATAAACAAGCGTGGTTAAAATGCACCCACGACCTTCTTGAAAAATTTGAAAACAAGCAAAAATAACATAATCTTCAAAGAATAAAAGATATGCATTCGTCTAGAAACACGGTGAAAGATAGAATCTCTCATTGTAATATTTAAACCTTTTTTTAAAAATTCTTAAAAACCACTTTTTCATTTTATCTTTATAAAAAACTGCTCGGCACGTCAGACAGTCGAAAGATTATATTTGGAAAATTTTGGCACGTGTGTCTACGTAAAAAGGTTTGCTAACACCGTGTCTAGGTATAATATTTCTACCTAGATCTGTTACTTATAATGAGCTGTTATTTAAAAATCTCATAATTTATTTAATAATACTTTTAAATTTCTTTTTTAGATTATCGCTAGAAGCACTGTACCGGCCAATATTGCGAGTCTCATATCGTCCTGGGACGTGACTGAAGCACAAGCGTCTAGCGTAGACCTACACATTGAGGAACAAGATATTAAGCAAGAACTAAAGGAGTATATAGAAGGGTTCAAAGATGTCGCCTGTCGCAATAGTAAACGTGATATTTGTCAATCGAATAATATGGTAAACACAGAATTATTAGTGGCTGTTATACAATTGGAAAAACAATCGTTTCATAAAGAAAATTTTGTGTGCAGTATCTGTTTTGGTTTTTTTTCATCGTTCGACCTAATGTTGCTTCACAAAGCGATACACAAAACCACAATTGCGAAAACGACCGATTCCGTTGCATTGCTGGTTAAATGTGACGATGGTCATTTTTCAAGATTTCGTCCTGGTCACGTCATGAAGTCACTCAAAATGACTCATTCTGGCGAAAAGCCATTTAATTGTGACAAATGCAATTATTCATGCAGACAGTCAGGTAAAATGAAAAGACACGAAATGAGTCATTCGGGTGAAAAGCCATTTAAATGTGATATATGCAAATATTCATGCAAACGATCAGATGTCATGAAAACACACAAAATGAGTCATTCTGGGGAAAAACCATTTAAATGTGATAAGTGCAATCACTCATGCAGACAGTCAAATCACATGAAAAAACACAAAATGAGTCATTCTGGTGAAAAGCCATTTAAATGTGGCACATGCAAGTTCTCATGCACGTCGTCTAGTAACATGAAAAGACACAAAATGACTCATTCTGGTGAAAAACCATTTAAATGTGATATATGCCATTACTCATGCAGTAATTCTGGTCACATGAAGACACACAAAATGAGTCATTCTGGTGAAAAGCCATTTAACTGTGATAAATGCAATTACTCGTGCACGACTTCTGGTAGCTTAAAAAAACATAAAATGACTCATTCTGGTGAAAAGCCATTTCACTGTGATAAATGCAATTACTCATGCAAACAAGCAGGTAATATGAAAACACACAAAATTACTCATTCTAGTGAAAATCCATTTAAGTGTGATAAATGCAAATACTCATGCAGACGGTCAGGAAAAATGAAAATACACAAAATGACTCATTCTGTTAAAAAGCCATAATGTGGTAAGTGTAATAACTCGTGCATAGCGTCTAGTAGCATGAAATTGCACAAAAAAACGCAATCTGGTGAAAAGCCTTTTAAATGTTATAATTGTATTACTCATGCATAAAATCTGGTAGCATGAAATTGCACAAAAAGACTCATTCTAGTGAAAAGCCATTTAATATAATAATTGTAGTTACCCATACATCTATTTTATTAAGATAAATTTTTATGAAAGGACCCATTCCGGTGTAAAGCCATTTCGTGTATATTCTTATACGCATGCTAATTTTCTGTAAAAGACACTGACTGCTTTTCAGTGAATCGTAAACTATGAAGGAATGATTCGGATGCTGGGAGAGGCGGGTATGTCTAGGATGCCAGGTACTGACCTTGTATGCCATTGAGGCTGGCTCCATGGCCTGGTTGTCAATCCTGGTCGTATTATCAGTCTCGTTCGGTATTGTTCATTGGGTCATCCGGTGCGTGGCAGTTGACGGTTTTGCTTATGTAAGTGTTTATATGCGCACGGTTGATGAATGACTGACCGATATTTGTTGCGTCAGGCAAGGGTCAAATTGTCTGGTGGTTAGGAATTTATCTGTTGTGTTAGGGCCACCCTAATTGGCGTATTCATAATAAATATTTTATATTTTAAGTCTTAAGTAAACTTACAATTATTGTATTAAAATGTGAATTTGTCAAAGGAGTCCATCTTATTATTAGGTTGGTAATATTTAGGTATTAAAACAATTTAGTTTATAATTTTTTTTATGATGTGCTTAAGAGATTTTTACTAAACTTACTATTGTAAAATAATGTAAAATTTGTCAGAGTACCCCATTTTATTATTAGGTACATATATTTTATAGTCATATTAAGATATTATTAAAATAAATTTTAAGTTTTCTATTTTGTACTTAAGAGATTTTTCTCTAATTCATAGTTTTAATATTTTTTATATTTATTTTAAAAAACATCGATTTTTATAAAAATATAAATGTGTGGAAGCTTCGTATTTTTGCACTAGGTGCCTTTGCTCATCTATTTTGTAAACAAGATTGCTATCGATTGTAGTTTTTTTACAATTTTTAAAATTATGTACAATTACAACCAACTTCTTGTCATTGTTACAATAAGTGATAATACTCTTTAATTGAATCGTAATATGTGTGACGTTACTAAATACAAAAAAAAATGTACAACTGTCATCGTATTTCCGTTTATGCCTGTAAATTGGTGTTATTTAATGATCTATGCATGCTCCTCTTAATTAATAATCGTTTGCCTTGTTATGCTAATAATAGTTATGTCCAACGAGATTGGAATTGGTTCTGTCTAAATAAAATGTCAGCCGACGGAAGTTTTTGTTTTGAATGAATGAACCCAACATTATTAGCCTTTTGACAAGTGAAAGTTACCTGCTAAATATGACGATAACTTGCTTAAAAACTGTATTTAGTGACAATATGTACTATTATAAATAAAGAAATTCGGAAATTTATTTGGTTTTAAACGTCTTTATTCACACTATCCCATTCATAATAAGTAGCACCGGCTCGCACAAAGAAACTGCATTAATATGAGGTTCATCATTGAAACCCGTTTAGTTTTTGCCATCTCCCGTCAGAGCAAAGAAGATGCATTCTCTCTCTTCGCTCGGTATGCTGGTTGCTGGTCATCGTCTGTTATTTGGACTTGGGAGTGAACAAATAAATACCTTGTTTAAGTTCTAAAACGGCGATTTTTATTTTACTCATACTTATTGTTACATTATATTACTTATTACATTTTTATCAATTTTTCGGAACGCGAGATGTATTTTATGTTTACAATTGCAATCTCTGGAAGATTAAAAATTTTCTCTGGCGATCTCGCAACAACGATAAGCGCTTTTTGATATCGCTGTCAGTGAGAAGCGCTTTAGCGCTGCAAGCGAACCCCATTACATTAACGGTGTACACAAATGCAGCGTTGCCTTTTTTTGCGTTCTGACAAACAACGTTGCCCGATATTTTTTTCTAGTAATCGACCATTACTATGAGACAGCTCGGAAATGATTCCGGCCTCTCCAGGTCTTCAGAGAAGTGTGACATTATATTATCTTCTTTTAAAATCGGAGACTCTCTTTTTGAATAAATTTTTGACCAAGAAGTATCTTTCCAGCATGTCTATTCCTATTGGTCATCACTTTAGTACGTTTCCATTATGTTCATTGTCCAAACTAATACGGAAGGCATTTCATGCATTAATCAGTTATCGGCGGCTATCTCAAATTAGGTTTTATAATGATTACATCTAACTCACACTAACAAAATAATGACTAACATTTTATAATCTAAATACATATTTAATCTAATGGATTCAAGCTCTGTACTATTCCATTTAAGTCGTTTTTTGCGACCCGGGTTTCGCCTTTCGTCATCTTCAGGCGACGTGTACACTCACCAAAGGTAAACACACTGACAACGAACTCTCTTTACTTTAGCTTATATAATAAATCAATACAAAAAAGTAGGTAAAACTCCATTACCTAACTATCAAGTCAAAGGTTACAAAAAATACACTAAACAAATTATGAATAGTTGAAGTGTCAGTATAAAACCTAATTAGTAAAAACCCTATCTTATTAATAACAATACACTCGATAGCATATTATAATAAATCGTCAAAACATAATAATAGATCATTATTCTTTATGAAGAATAAAAATACTACATTTAAGAGGTGTAAATCGTCAACTCTAAGAAAAATAATAATATCAAATGAGATATTAGTGTTTAATAATACTCTTACATGGAACCTACTTTTTTATAACATTATTTAAAAAAAATACATATAAACTCAACTAATATAGACTTATACATACCTAAATCTTCATCCATACATTCGGTCGATAGTATTAATATATGTTTATTCATTTATTGATTTTACAAAAATTGCAATTTTCCATGGTGGACGTTAATTGAGGAACACTTCCCTGAGGGTGTATCAATAAGTAATGTGAGACCCAATTATAAGAAATAATCAAGGCTTGATACACACATTTGAAATTCTGCGAAAAATGTTCCCTAGGATGATCGTATTAAGGAGGCACCCAATAATCACGTCGTTTTCGTCTACATATACTATAATGTTTAAGGGGGGACATGCTCGTCGAAGGTCAAAATTGAGTTTTTATTGTATTTTCAAACCATGATCCTGGACGCTTCTTAAACGTTGTAGATAATCTTTTCATATAATTTTGAAGCCTTATTATCCTTTATAGTTATTTTAAACATTTGATGACTGCATAAAGTATTTTTGTTACATAAAATAGTATTCTTTTAAACCTCTCGCTCTAATGTTTTAGAATATAGTCATATTTCGGTACATAACTGTGCAGTGGTGTTAAGAGTTTTTACATTTATAATTTTTAAACGCATTTATGAAACCATTAGTATAATTTATTACAAGATAATTTTTGTAAAATATTCACGATAAAAAATTATATTTATAATCTCTGTGATCCCAAATTTGACAAGAATTAGGCATTTTATTATTCAAAAAATCGGCAAGATTAACACATTTGAAGATGATTCTAAAGATATTTATTATAAGCTATGTCTTTGACCATTCAAGTGTGATAAACATCTTATGAATAATGATTGCTTTATAATAATTATTGACCTAAGAATAAGGTAGTGTTTTTTTGAAATACGCCATTTCTTTTGTCATTCCCCAGTGGTTAAGCTACAACATACGGCCGTAGCCATAACTTGACAAACTATAATTGAAGTAGGGAGTAAAATGATATTGACGCGCGTGTTTGAACATGTACCGTTTAAAAAAAAAATTAAAAAAAAATCGGTTAGGTACATGTTCAAACACGCGCGTTAACATAATTTTACTCCCTACTTTAATTATAGTTTGTCATTTTATGGCTACGGCCGTATGTTGTAGCTTAACCACTAGGGAATGACAAAAGAAATGGCGTATTTCAAAAAAACACTACCTTATTCTTAGGTCAATAATTATTATAAAGAAATCATTATTCATAAGATTTTTATCACACTTGAATGGTCAAAGACATAGCTTATAATAAGTATCTTTAGAATCATCTTCAAATGTGTTAATCTTGCCGATTTTTTGAATAATAAAATGCCTAATTCTTGTCAAATTTGGGATCACAGAGATTATCAAAAAAATTTTTTATCGTGACTATTTTACAAAAATTATCTCGTAATAAATTATACTAATGGTTTTATAAATGTGTTTAAAAATTAATAAATGTAAAAAATCTTAACACCACTGCACAGTTCTGTACCGAAATATGACCATATTCTAAAACATTAGAGCGAGAGGTTTAAAAGAATACTATTTTATGTAACAAAAATACTTCATGCAGTCATCAAATGTTTAAAATAACTATAAAGGATAATAAGGCTTCAAAATTATATAAATAGATTATCTACAACGTTTAAGGAGTGTCCAGGATCATGGTTTGAAAATACAATAAAAACTCAATTTTGACCTTCGACGAGCATGTCTCCCCTTAAGGGAGCATCCATTTACATACTTACCAAGAAATTTCCAGGATATTTCATTGAATGAATGAACTCGAATGATGCAATTTTCTTTTATTTAACCACATCGCATTAATGTGGTTTTTCACCAGTGTGTGTATTTTTATGTATTTTGAGATATCTATTTGCAGTGAACTTTTTAAAACACACATCGCATTGATGTGGTTTTTCACCAGTATGGGTCATTTTATGTGTTTTAAGATTACTACTTAGAGTGAATATTTTAAAACACACATCGCATTCAAATGGTTTTTCACGAGTATGTATCATTTTATGTCTTTTCAATTTATTATTTACGATGAACTTTTTAAAACACACATCGCATTGATGTGGTTTTTCACCCGTATGTGTCATTTTATGTGTTTTTAAATGACTAATTTGCAGAAATTTTTTTAAACACACATCGCATTGATGTGGTTTTTCACCCGTATGTGTCATTTGATGTCTCTTTAAACTACCTATTTGCAGAAATTTTTTCAAACACACATCACATTGATGTGGTTTTTCACCAGTATGTGTCATTTTATGTAATTTGAGATCACACTTTATAATGAACTTCTTAAAACACACATCGCATTGATGTGGTTTTTCACCCGTATGTATCTTTTGATGTGTCTTTAAATTACTAATTTTCAGAAAATTTTTAAAACACACATCGCATTGATGTCTCTTTTCACCAGTATGTTTCATGTATGACTTAAGATGCTGAGACATGCATGAAACGTAGTGATGATTTAGATGTTTTACAGTTTCAAACACTCCACAACAATTATTACAAATAAAGTTACGTGGGAAATATGTAACTCTTCTCAACTTAATTCGAACCTCCTTTGGCAAGTATAATTTCTGAAATTCGAGTTTGATGTTCTGTTCATCGATGGTTATTTCCGAATGCTGCAACATCATTTTTATGTTTTTATTGATTGCATGTGCAATTTTGTTGTTACTTGGGTCATTATCAACCGTATCTTTTTTAACGATATCCAATGGTTTACTCTTACGTACTGCAAAATATTTCTGGGTAGAAATCTACAAAAAGAATAGGAATATTAATATATTCAAAGCAATACTATGTAAAAAATATCGATAAAATATACTTATGTTCCAATGTCCCTTAATATAGCACTGATACTATGTCGTTTGTAAAGTGTTTTTTCTGTTAAAACGATACGTTACACTGCGCTCACTCGTTGACATTTATAATCAAAATCTTTTCTTTTTTTTTTTAATATGGTGAAAATTACAAATAATTAATATAAGACGTTTACAACATGTAATTTAGAAGAAAATGAATAATAATAAAGGAGTATTACATATTTATTTAAAAAAAAAAAAAGAAAAAGATGGCCATTAAAACAGTAGAATTAGTATAGACATTAAAAATTTTAATAATAAGGAAGTCACCGAATGCGCTAAGCATACCCTATTTTAAGAATTTATAAAACAATGCCTACATATACTCATCCTGACGCAGGTGAAATGTCAATATCTGATGAAATTTGGTTGTACAAACTTATTGCCATCCCAATTTCCATTACCAATGGCAGGTTAGTTGTGCACCTTGGGAGAACAAAAAATGGATGCTCACGATTCTTAAGATAATTATCAGACACACAAATGAATCCCACGAAGAATGCCAGTTTTCATTTACGCCGCGTGTAAGTCGGAAAAATATGTAGCTAAATGAAGATCTCTTTTAAGCTTTAAGCTACAGTATGTAAGCATACATAATGATCAGTATATACAGTCTGGCAAATCTTCATGAATAGAACCACGCTTGAACAACTCTAATAAATTATTCAAATTTACTCAGAAAAGCTGTTGTCGATTTACATAACTTATAGATAACTGCATTTAAGAGCAAAATTGCGTTTAGCGATGAGTTTTATTTTTTCGTAACGGGTTTGTTAATAAGGAAAATCGTCCACACTGAATAAGACCAATCTAGAATACTCCCTCGTATTCATTACATCCACAAAAATGCACCGTTGCATGCGGTTTACACGCTGGTGGCATCGACGCATAATTCTTCAAAAATGGTGCGAAAGCTCACGTCAAGGTCAATGGAAATCCTTGTCATACCATGATTATTTTGATTTAAATATGGATTTATTCGAAAGAACAGTGATTTAATTTGAACAGGATGTGCCATACAGCTATCGCAATCATCGTTTTATTTAAATTCAGTATTGGCGATCACTTGATTTTGAGAAATGGACCTGTAAAATTATTGCACAAGCGTGTCAATGTGATATCTCTGGATTACTTACTGTGAAGCTTCGTGAAGTCACTGGTATATGCTGATAAACCAGCAGCATTTAACGTATTAGAAGCCAACATTTCACGTACTATACGACCGGCAGTGCTTTTATAAAAGTAGTCCAATCTGGGCGCCCAGAAATTGCTTAGTTGAGAATACTAAGGCCACATACCCGAAATCATTTTCAAATGTTAATGTTATGTAGGTGTCGAATTTTCGAAAAAAAAATATTTAATTTTAACTTGTAATCTTTTTAACAATTTAAAGTTTCATCGGGCTTTAAAAAAAACATTTGTAATTAAACATACCTGGTCTAATGGCTTGTATTGTAGATTAGAGCAGCAAGGTTGGGTTAATTCATCATCAATATGGTGGATTGCATTCTCAACAAATTCTTCTTTGATGATAACTCCCTCATTATTATACTCATACTTAATATTCATCATATCGTTTTCACGCTTCTAAAAATAACAACATTGTTAATATTATATAACAGTATCATCATTACAGTTAGCCAAAAACGGTCTCCCAGAGCTTTTTCTTCAATAATTGGTCGCCTATTGACACGACCACAAAAATGCGCGCCTTCAGCGAGACTTTTTTGCGACGATTTTATGACGTCACAACTATTTTGCTCCGATCGAGATTATCGATTCCACGTTGGAATACGCGGCCTACCTCGAGACCTGACTTACAGCCACTCAGACTGAAGTATGGATGATTTGTTTCAGGTAGACCAAATGGTCTTGTAAGAAAAATGTAAGTAAATAAAAAGTCTAGAAATTGAGGTTAAAAATAAAAAAAATCTATGTGAACACGTTAGGCGTTATCATTAGATAAATGCTGATACTAAAGCTAATTTATAACTATAATCTTCTTTGCATTATATAAAATAATTTTGCGTAGGTGCGTAATATTTTGAATTCGCCCCAGAAAATAAAACCAATAACGTAACCAATCTATTTCGGGCAATGTAAAATCTTCAGTAGAATGATGACATTTGTATAGCATTTGATTGGCTGATTTTTCGATCAATTGGCGAGCAGTATAAAATTAAACGTAAATGTCATCATATAGCAGGAGTGTGATTCGCCAGAAATGTTGTCATTTTTTTTGACAGCGTCCAGGCTGTCGAATTAAAATTTTTAATAAAGTAGTGGGAAAGTATAAGCCCCAGGGGAACGTCGTATCGGTTCCTCTGCGGACAAAAAGTTGAAAATATCCACTCGGAAGAAAAGCCGAGATTTAACTGCGTACATAGTGGCGCATTCAATGGATTTATTAGTTTTCCGTGAGAAAGCCTTTGCCACGAATTGAGTTGGAGAGGCATTTAAAGTGTAACGAAATAGTAATTATTTCGATTACTCCGCGATTGATGTAAACAATTGCATCACTTTACGATGACATCATTCATCATCAGCCGCGCATGGCAACTGGTTTACAGTACCTTGCGAGGACTTTAGTACTAAAATCAATAACCCCCAATCTAGAGGACGTTGACTCTCACCCCATGAATTTGTGTGACGTGTGTAATTAAATAAATAAATATGAATAATTATATACAATAAAATTAAGTAAATAAAATAAGTTTATAAAAATAAATATTGTCGATTTGTCAGTAAATAAAATGTAGTGTTAAGATATCTGATAAAAATTAATTATAATAAATTTATTTTATGAAAGAATAATTCAATAAATAATAAAAATCATAACTACAAAGACTTTTAATTTGAATAGGTCCGCGATCTATATTACGACTGCCACAATTCAGTACGTATTTGCGGTAATATTGAACTTGAATTGTCAGCTGTTCTTTTTGATGTTTTGCGCACGTGGGTGCGGAACGAATTAAGATTAAAATAAAGTATCTAAAGGATTCTGACGTTATTCTATTATTAGGTGGCGATTTCAAACCATTAATATAACAATATTGTTGCGGTGTGTTTGAAAGTGTCGACAAGAACTTTTATTTGACTACCCCCTCCGGCTTAGAGCTGAGCTAGCCTAAAGCAGGGGTTCTCAATTTGGTCTAAGGGCAGGACCGGTTGAGAATACAACGCCCTTGTGGTTTTACCAGGACCGGGGTAACGTCACTATGTATGACTTAATTTGGCAGGTGAATGTATAATCACCGAACGACATTCCAATGTTATGGGGAATTCGACAAAATAGTGCAGTCTTGCGGTCATACTTGTTTGTTTTAGTTCAATTAAGAGTACATATTACAGATGGCTGGATTAGTTTTTCTAAAATGCATTAAGCCTTGCCTATACCAAACCAAAATAAATAATAAATATTCTTCCATCTATAAATTATCCAAAATTCTGTATGATTTAATATCATATTGGATCGATTTCGCAGGCTTTTTGTTCAATTTTAAAAACTAACATCATCAGTAAAATATTTTAGTCTTAGTTCAATGGAAACAAATACGTCGATACGAACGAAGAAGTTTTGTGTGTACAATATTATTTACGTTGGATATAAGCAACCTATGTACACCCTTTGCCGTTGGATGATAGCCATTTTATATTACAAATTTAAAAAAAATTATAAGTATAGTATACAGGTGACAATATATAATACATTATATACCTAACAACAATAATCAAATAAGCATGTGTAGTATAATATGAGTTACGTGTGAATCACTTGCAAACGTCGACGCATCAAACTTTTCATACGTGTGACTGCCTTGGTCGCATGGAAAAGCCACTTCATCGAAAGTCAGCGACGCATCATGCATACGTTGATGGTACGAGTACTTCAAAATGTGCGCAAATGAAAAAAATGCACAACACACATTGCAAACAAAATTTCTATCGTAAAATGTAGCTCTGTTCAACCTCAGATGGACTTATATCGCAAAAGCAAGCGCTATTTCCTTTTTGATGTCCATTTCTTGCACTTCAATTTCACCAAACGACTGCGCAGACTGTCTCTCAAAGATATCAGATGCTATCATACAATCCATCGCAGTTTACTCGACCATAAATGTCCATTTAGTATTTTATAGTACTTTAGTAAAATAATTTAGTCGTTTCAATCCGTTCTGTTGTAATTTTTCGGTCGAGTAGCGACCCGCACTACGACTAGCGACTCTCACTAAATACCAAACAAGTGATGATATCGAATCGAACTCAATGCATAGAAAATTTGGGTGGAATTGTGGGACAATACGACCACAAGCGGTTTATTGTGCGCATATGGTTACTAATAAATATTAGGTATCAGTTACTACGCTATAACATGCCTAACAAATTCTACTGAACTCCTACTGTGTAAATGTTTAAAATATTAATATGAACATCTCACGATATATGTATGCAGAAGAATATCAATTTTTCTTAATCGTAAATGTCGAGAAAATAACATAGGTACGGAATATAATAAATAACTATCATTTTCAGGTTAGGTCCTGTCTGGACAGTTATTACTTTGATAGATCGTGATCGGTTTGACGTTTCAGACCACTTCTGATGATCAGAAAATGGTTTGAAGTTTGCTGGTACAGTGAACTAAACGTTAAATCTTAAACTATTCCGGTTTACTTATAACGCATGCGCAGTGCGCCAGTTATGACCTATCAAACTGTTTACGAACGCCTAAATTTATGTTGTCATGCAGCATGGTGGATAATTTAGTAAAATTTGGGGCTTACAACATTGATTTGTTACAAAAAGTTTTGAAAATAAAATTGGTCTTTTCTCACCCTATTTCACGTATTTTACGGCTTCAAGTAGTTTTTTATAGACCTTACCTTGTATTAGGTACCTAAAAAGGACACACGGGCGATTAATTTTATACACCATACAATTGATCACATTTTTAGATAATCGCATTAATTATTGCTTTACATTCGAATGATTGTGATGTATAAATCATCATATTTAAATATACTTACGTGATTTAACTAAAAGATTTATATACCTACTTACTCAATACTGTCTCAAAATATCTGTTTTAGCAATCGCCAATAACTCGAATCTACTCCGCAATTAATAAACGAAACAAGTTTGGCCGAATTATAATATAATAGTTCCTTATCGTCGTGGTAAATGCAATAGGTCGTATGTCAAAAAAATTACAATTTTGTTTTATTGCACCATAGTGACCAGCTCAGTCATCTACACTACCTCCAATAGGTCTTATGTCGTTAGACCAATAAGAAGTCGACTATCCCAACTCTTGCAAAAAGACGAACCGACACGTCATTGATATTGGTCACGCCAAACAGTCGTATGTCAGAGCTCATCATAATGATAGTAATGTTTTTGTTTGTTTTTATTCCTCGTTCTTGACTTTATACTAAAGACTTCGTCAAATAATACGATGAAAGTAATTTACTAATCACTGTTTTTTTTTAAATCTACTTTTTAATTACATTATTGTTATTAGTTTTAGTAAAATTTTCAAGATAATTTCTACAGATAATCTAACATTACTTTTTGTCTCATTTATTTATTGCCAAAGTAATTATTTTTTACCAATCACGATTGACAGTTTTAATAAGACTGTTTATTTAGTTAAAAATTATTTTGTGAAAAGCTATCAAAATGATTAATGGAAGTCGTGGGCGGTACTTGGTATCTTTAGCAGTCAGCAACATTACTTCACCGGATAATAATGGTAAGAATTAATAAGATTATGTCGCCACAAACAATAAGATGTGGAGTGGAGATGATATTTTGCTGAGATGCATTAACGATTATGAAATTTAAAAATCATTATTGTCTTCAGGACCTCAAATTACCTATGGAGTAGTAGGAACCCCTGATGATATGGCGTTACAAGTTGAACCTGGGAATGCAGTGAAACTTGAATTGTTGGTCTTAGAGCATCCATTAGAAGTCACGTTTCAAAATATTGGTTCAGAAAGAGAACTCGATTTCGCTGAGGTTAATAATACTTTGACTGTCGAAACTCCAATTTTAGAACAAACAGAATCATTGTTGAGGCAACCTTTGGACATAGAGATAGCAGAGAACATTGTATCAACACAATCAGCCCCGGGAGAAAATATAGATTGTGATATGATGATGACTGAATATAAGTGGCCCTGAACATTCACTATCTGACATCAGTAGTGACTCTGAAGCTCTGTATCAACCTGAATCAAATCAATCAATCTAATCAGAAGACTTAGAGGAGTTTGCTATGCAGTCTGACACCCATGGTGACTTACTGAGCAAGTCAATCAAATAAAACGAAAAGGGCAAAGCAATAATTGTAAAGAGTGGAAGAGGCAAAAAAAACTCTTAATTTCGATTGCTAGGCAAGTCCTATGTAGGTTTTGAGAAGTGTGAAGAGTCCAACAAGTATAGACAAACGTCTAAAAAAGAATCTAAGACCATAGGTCCACGTTGTGGTGGGCATAGTGACATGCTCAAAATAGTAGGCCAAAAACAAACTTTAAGTGCGATACAATCAGTGATGAACAACGCAGCTTGCTATTCACAAATTTTTGGAAGAAAACAAAATAAAACTACCTACCTACAAATTATTTTTCTAAAAAAGTATTCTTTTAAAACTGTTCTTTTTTCTTTTTAGTAGGTATTTACCTGCTCTATTTTTATGCAAATACTTAATTAAACTATGATATTTTCAAATAAATCTTTTTAAAGAAATATTGTATGTTTTGAATATTAACTATTAATCTTTTCTTTTAAACATTGAAATTATTTCTATACAAGTGCCTAATTAAACTGAGATTTTTAAACATATCTCCAATTATTGAAAAAAAAGATGTTTTCATTAGTCTAAGCTTACTTTTTAAACGTTTATGTACAAGCTTATAATAATATGTCTACATTAATATAATATTATATTTTGTTTCATTCTAAATACCTAATTTTAGTGTTTTCAATTTAGGTATGTTTACATAAAAATTGGACTTATGTCAACAAAAGTGGCCAACATTGACGAACAAATAGTCGTATGTCAACCTAACTTTCTAAATATTCATCTTAGGTCAAAATGATGATAATAGTCTTAACAGGGAACAAATTCAACTAAGTAAATAAATTTGTGAAAAAAAATCGGTGCAATGGGGTTAAGATCGGATAGTTTTTTGTCTCTCCTGAAAAGTTTGGTATCTTTGACATACGACCCATTGCATTTACCACGACGTTATGAAGTTTCAAAGACGCTTTAAAAATTCGAATTCAATATAAGACGGCATCAATGGAAGAAAACGGCACATATGCCTACGTACAATAGAACGTACCTGTTGTATTGGCCTGAAATCTGAATTAGAACAACCCGGTTGAGGGTATTCATCATCATATAATGGGTGTGGTATATCTTCAATTATCTCGCGCTTGACGACAGCTGGTTGATCATCTGTCTCAGATTTTATATTAGAGGGGTCCGCCATATTAAGGTACTGAAAGAAGCATTATTACATTTTGTAAACACGGTGAAAACAGTTTCGGGTCTCGTAATCACCATACAACATTGTATAATATTTATATTTAACAAGAATTAGTAGATAAACAAACCTAACCTATAATATCACAAATGTATCGTAGCTGTCAAATTGTATAAACATGTAATTTTTTAAAATAAAGTTTAATGTCACCTTATGTTCCTACTGTTAAAAAGCCGCAGTTTATAATATTAAACTAATCGTTGTTATTCTCAATCTAAATTGATTGTAAAAGATTTCACTTTCTAAAAACTAACCTCGAAATTGCTACTTGAAACGTCTGCATTCTCTTGCGTTACATGAAAGCGAGGGTCCGGGTTGTTTAGATGTCTAGTCAGCGTGTCAAACAAAGGCTTGCCTTCTATATCGGAGTGTTCTCCATCCCATTCTTGCTTTACATCCATGTTAAGTGTAAATATGGCAGGAACAACGTGACAGACAGGATAAATTCGGGTTAATGTTAGGAAAGTGTTGCCACAATACTGAAAAGTGTTTTCCTTCGTAAACTAATATTTAAAATAGATACATTAACACTAAATTTGACACGGAAACGCACTTCAATAATAATTATGTACGTTTTGTTGTAATATCAATCTTCAACGTGGAAAAAGAACATATTATTATCTGTCAGTGCAATACAAACCAAATGCCACACGTATTTTGAGGTCAGGCAGGCACACGGACATTTGGGTGCGAATTTCACCATGCAAGGGTAGACACGGCAAAGTCAAAAGACATGGCCCTTTGACAATGTCTTATTTTTTGTTATACTTACTTGATCATTGGCTGAATGGGTAGGCAATAAAGTGTCCCTACTTTATTGTATTAATCGATTTAATATAAAAGTTAGAAATAACAGTGCCATAGTGTGTATTTGCCATTGGTGAATACGAGTTTACTAGTGCTTGAAAATATCGAAACGCAAAACTAATAAGTGGAAAAAAACTACTCAAATAGAACAGTACATAACTTAAATCCAATAAAACACAGTTTATTGTTTGATCGCTTCCACGGAATAGACGTTTCAGAATTTAGGCCATTAATAATAAATAATTACGTATTCTGGCAACACTTCTTTAAAACTAATGTATTGACACGAACAAAAACGCCGACCTTCAGTTAGTGTTTATGGCAGAGTATGGTTTAACGACATAACTATACAAATCTAGCCTTGTAGTCAATTATTCTACTTCTCAATAGCCGTGCGACAACCTCACGATAAGGTACAAACAGAATATATAAGTCCCATGGTCCTAAACTATGGAAGAAGCAGGGAAGAAATGGTCGAAAAAGACCATGAACAGGTAACCAGTAACGTAATCGTTTAGTATTAGGAAGTAAAATGTATGTTGTTAACCTTTTCTTTGTAAATGTAATAAAATTTTACGTAAAAAATTTTCGCCTCCGAAAATCAAGAGTGCTCCAGTGTAATTGGAACGCTGTGACCACAGACCTCGAGATGACACGTCGCGTAGATTTGGGCGCGATCTAATTTGGAAATAATTTCCGGGAAATCTCCATTAAACTTAGAAAATAAGTTATGGGAGAGATTGTTTACGTAAAATTTAGCAAGTACATGCTTCAATAACTTTTATAGCAATAATGGAAGTGTATGAAAATTGAAAAAGAAAATTGAATATTTATAAATTTATATACTGTATAATTGTGAATAAAGAATTTTAATACAAATTTTATCAATACAAGATAAAAGCTAACTACCGTTATAAAAATACTGTAAACGCGTATCTATATCTATAGACGCGTAATTATAATTATAGATTTTGTTAATGCTATAACTCGCTAACTATAATGAATATTGTAAAAGTAACAATTGGAAAAACTTAAGATTCTGGTATAGATGGGTTTCTATCCATAAACAATAATAAATCTTAATCGCGTCTTGGATAAATAAAAGAATCAAATACTGCGACTAAAAATACAAATTAACGCGTGACCTTGAACCTTAACTGAATTCTGTCCGACTAGAATTTACGGCCCAGCTGTGCTGGCTCGCGAGGTAAAAATAGATTCAAGGTTACGTTTAGATTACTATGGAAAAGCCACTATTAAAGACTAAATAAATTTGTAGTCGCTTGTAAATAACATCTTGTTAGGATTAAGCATTTATATATTTAAGTTGAAATGTTAAGTATAATATTATAGTATTTTCACGTAATAATGTTCGTCCGAAAGGTAAATATCGAATGAAACGTTTTCTGCGGCTCCAAATAGTTTTATTAAAACTTAGTAAAATTCTATTGGCCTAAAAACGCCAAGAGTGGTAGAAAGGACTAGTACGTGGGTGTCAACCTTTCGTTTTGACATTTAAAATTTAAAGACTGCCATTCCCTTATTTAGTACCCGAATACTTATTCCGATACCTCGATGGAAAGCTAGAAACTTTCCCCTTCGTTTGAACACGAAAAATCATATAAAATCAACTACTTTGCTTACGTCATCGCCACCGCGTATTTAACACTCCCGTTGCCACGATGGTCTCGCAGTTTAGAAATGACCTTAAATCATAGATACCCCACTTATTATTATGTATATAAACGTCTACTTTTAGCTATTTGTAGATAAAATATTTAGGCATAAAAAGAAAAATATATAGGTGGTTGAATTGAATGTTTTATATGTAAAATTAATCATTTTTCGAAAGTCTAATCAATATTTTGATAAGACAGTGATAGGGCTATCTAGAAAGATATACGTTAGAGAAACGCGCATAATAGTAATGTAAACATGAGACACTATTTTAAAATGTCATTTGTTAGTCAGAGATAGAAATGTATGTCTTTGTTCAACATAATTCTGTGAATAATGCAATCAGTTATAGCCTCCCATAATATATCGAACCTTGAAGTATACATTGTTCAAATACATCTGACGATAAACGCCAAAGCAACCCTTAACGCAATGTTATTAGTGTTCATTTTACCGTGTTAACTTCGCTACATGTGGCGTTTATTCATAAACAATTAACGAAAAGGATCCAATGCTATTGACCATTGTCTAGTCAAGTCATAAAACCTTTTTTCCCGGATTTAGAATACAGACCCTTGCTACAAGGTTTGTAAAGATTACATCAGTTTGTGGGACATAGGCAATTGAAAAAAATTCTCGAGCGGGCTAAATAAAAACAGCACAGCATGTTGTAACATATTAAAAAGAGTGAAAGTTCTTTTGTTTATTATTACTCACATAAGATAGGAAGGAATTGTCACATGAATGTAACAGGAGCTTTACCTACATCAGACTTATACTTCTGAAGCCGCTCGTTCCGACCTCGCTCTCTCGTCCACCTAACTTTGCCACCTTCTGGTGTAGAACATGAGAATTTCTTATCAAAGGGAGTGGATCCGACCGCTATTTGGAGCAGCTAAACCCACGCCGGGAAGCAACTCCCTTGGCGTGGATTCCCAGACTCACAGGAGTCTGGAGTTAGGCTTGCACGTTTCCTTCAACCTTTGAGGTGCCCCCGTCCAACAGGGTTGGACGCCAGCTAGCTTTTCTTTGGGAGGGAAACAGCTGCAAAAGACCATGTGTTTACTGGGACTCTAGGTTGATAAGTGAAAGAGGTTTCAAAGTATGTCGCTGAAATGCGGTTACATTTAATGAGAGATTATTTCAGCGATGGTTTACAAAAAGATTATAAAGAAGTGGGACGGAGGCCCTCACAGGAGCGTCTCCGTCACCAGCAAATGGCACTAACCTAGACACAATTTATAATTACATATTTACATGCATCGAGCCCTCCTTAACGTCCTTCCATTCCCAAGTCCAAGGGGTGTATTCCCGGGTGAAGATGACACCAACACTTTACCCTTCGACACGGGTATGGAAATATGCCATCCATTGTTGAAGCGTGTGCTCCTAACACGACCGCGTTGCGCGGCACGAGCGCGTCCGCCCGGTAGAACGTTTGGAACCAGAAGAAGGAAGTTGCCTCCCACGCACTTGTGTTCTCGCCCCCGCCGCTACGTCCCCCCCACCTTGTCTGCTCCGGCCGTTGATTATTTGCAGCCAGCATGAGTTTGGTGTTGCCAGTTAAGAAAGTATATTTATGGTTTCTTTAGGTGACGAGTTCATCGCGTTACATCACCCGCTTGGTCAGGAAGAAATTGAGTCATGGGTGTCAATTTCCTGCCAGGGGCGTTCTCCGCTTCTTGGTGATGAGAAGTTTGTGCAGTCAGGTGGGACGGTCGGGGCAGGTGACGAAACTGCTGACGGCGGAGCTGCTGACGGCGATCCAGCGCGGACCCTCTTGTGTGCGGGTGAAGTGCGCGCCAACGTCTCCTCGTCGCTCCTTGCTCCCTTCATCCATCCTTCTGGGGGGGTTACCTTGCATCACATAGAGGCCTTTTTAAGAAATATAGTTTTGCACAGTACAAATTTTACAAATTAAAGTATCTGTCAACAATATGACTATTGTTCGGTAATCAAATTACAGTTTTTGACGGAACTCATCCTTGATGAGGCCGTCGGCTACTTGGCTGATTACATTTCTTACAATCTTCTCCATTGAGAAGTTGTTTCCTAATTGACAGACAGTTGGACCTCTGTCTCCCCACGCGGGCCTTGCATGTAAGCATGTCGCAAGGGCAGGAATGATAGGTTTATCGGTGCTGTCTAGGCACGCTTACGACTATCTAGTGTGGTGGGGCTCTTCAGACCTCCTCCACTTCTATGGTATCCTGACCGATGCCAGACCTAGACGTAGCTTCAGTTTCCCATTCTAAAAGGAGTCTATCCTTCTTGAACTGGTACTTTTTGAGTTTGCCGCTGCTTCCTCCCACAGCTCAAAGCAAACCGATTGCTAATGCAACTTATTCTCAGCGCTTGAGAAGCTAATTCTCAGCGCTCCTTCTTCCGCGTCTGAGGTATGCCATTTCGGGCTCCCTCATGTTGACGTCTAAATTGCTTCTGGAGTGACCAACGTACGATGTCGTGACGCGAGCTTCTCCAAGCTCATCTTGTTTACTATCTGAATCTGAAAATGGATGGTTTACTAGACCATCGGATGCTTATCGTGGCAATTAAGCGGTGACGATAAGTGTGGTATTCTGAAAGACATATGCACAAGTGATGTAGCTTGAAGGGGAACCGCGTGAAGCGGGCCCGGACCTCTCTCTGAAAATGAATTGATTATACAAGAAAATACCATTCATTGCCACGTTGGCTTATTGAACTACTATTAAAATAATAAATTTCTGTTTGGGCGCGCAGAAGTTTATATCTATCATGAATCTATAACCTATAAACTTCGATCAGCGTTGTCTAGCCGTGGTGTTGATAAAAACCAGAGCTCTATCTTCATCAGTACTCTATCCTTGTGTGTGGTGTGTGCTTATAATCTAGTTTATATTCTACTCCACTCTGGTTCCCACCAGACCACAACAGACAATCTGAGAGTTGCTCATGTCCCTTTAAGGCATATGCCCCCTTGTCGCTGCTTAAAACTATAGTGATCTTACTCTAGTGCGCCAAGGTGACAGATGTCCAAGGGCAACATGAAGCTGTAGGGAATTTACTCAGCGATTAGCCAGATCCACCACACCACGGCTCATCTCCAAATCTGCATTTGCCTATAATGTTAAATTTTGTGACGTGTTGAGTCACACATCTTGTTGACCGGTCTTTATGCCGAGTCGTTTTTTCCGAAAATTATTAATTCTAAATGCTTCCAGCTTATGCGGAATAAGTAACCACAAGCGTTCATATGTATTAGACAATATGAATTACTAAGCTATTAAGAGTTGGTTCTTGAGGTCCCCACTTGAGTTTGCTTGGTCGCGCACCCTAAAAATTTGATAGAATGGACTTTTCCAGTACCTTCCTATCAACAGTCATATCACAGCGCCAGGACACACTGCTTTTCCCAGCTGGATTGACCCTCTCCCAATTACACGACTCACAACACAGAGTCCGGTGTGTAATTAGAGAATTGACCAAACAAACAGAGCAAGTGAGACTAGACCTCTCAGTTGTTTTTCTCACAGCTGCCAAGCTCTTATACTAAATGCTTTAATTAAGCTATCTTTACAAGTTTACAACATCTTAGTGTCCTTCATAGCGATTTCATCTGTATCGTGAGATCGGGTGTACATCTCTGGTACAGATCTCGTTGCGTGTTCGCAACATCAAGGTTACATTGTTGGAAGAGACACACTCTTTCTACGGAGTTGTGTCGTAAATTCCATGTGCATGACTTACATGCAAGCTCTACGTTTACAATAGTTGGGAAACATTACAAAGAGGTCAACTTAACTTTCATCTGGTATTCACAGCACAGGCTGTTACGCAGCACGTCTCAGACCAGCAGGAGTTCAAGCGTATTTCATGGCCGCAATGGTGCTCATTACTTGCTGTCTATCCCCTGTGGATCTCTACGTTACTGCTAGCACACGAAATCATCGTCCAGATGTAACATTATGTTGAATACAGCAATTCTGAAATTGATAACAAACTTTTGTATGCAAAACAAACAACATTTCTTACATTAGTTAAGCTTATCTTGTTACGTAGAAACGCAACTATAGTATTTCTTAACAATAATATGAGAATTCATTTTTTATAAAAAATAGAATCTTATACATTTTCATCGTGCATACCGCACAATAATTTTCACATAGTGAGTACAGTTTTTCCATGGTATTCCCATCAGGTATGGATGTCTTTGAACAGACATATTTGTGCTCTTCCCATATTGAAAGAATTTACATTTTGCTTATAAATTACTAGCAAGTATGATCATTTTGTGATTCAAGTGTACTTGTTAAGACATAAATATGGATTTTAACCATAGTTTGTGTGGCACAGACCGCTACATTATTTTTGTAAGTACCATGACCAGGTGATGATGGTACGTTCGCAGTTGCATTTTAACTACATTGTTAAATGCTAAATTATAGTAAATTTAAATTATATTGTTAAATACTAAGGGGACGGCACATGTTACCCTATTTAATAATAACTAAATCCCGGTAAGGTAGATCCTTCATCGATACGATGCAGAACGCCATATTGCGGGTGTCTCTCAGTGAAACATAATGAATGCCGTGTACCTTGGAGGGGTACATAACTTTGTAAGTTGCAAGACAACCATTCGTGTCATTCCTTTACTGATGTTCCAAGAGACGAGACAGCTTTGGTGCTATCATGTAAAAGATGAAAGTTTGAACACTTATTTAACTATACTTATTATCGAAATGACAACACAGTACATAGAAGGCGCTTGATGTTACCATCCAGCTTGTGTCGAACGCAGAGGAAACTGTTGTTCGAATTCGGTACAGACATGTGTACTTAGTGCGAAGGATAGGTTATATGCTATCGCTGTGCAATATGATCGTACGAGTACTTCGTTCACTATACTTATATTGAAGTGACAATACAGTATGTAAACAAAGACCGCTAGATGTGTACATATAGCATGTGTCAAACACAGAGGAATCTGTGGTATGACCATCACCCCTTTCGCCAAATGACGAAGAAGAGCATGAATGTCCTCTCTTGGAGTTCGTGGGCACGGATATACATTGCTTGGAGCTTACAAGGCTACTTGAACAAATGCAATTTTCCAGGATTAGACGCAGAGCGACGTCCGTTGTCTGGGAATCATAGGTGATTCGAGGCAGTTGGGAGTGCAACCACAGAACTCTGCAAGGAACGGGGTGGTCAAACTAGACACATATGACATGTCAGGGAAGAAGATAGACTGTAGAAAAGGGGTTCACATCCACCTACCATGTGAAGTGCCCGTGAAAATGCACAGACGGCTAACATGGAGACCTTATGTGCTATAACACGATAACGGTTCCGTTAGTATGTTACTTACAATGGTGCGATCAAAACGCACTTTACTTAATTTATGGATGTTTATGCCTATGGGACAACACACACAAAAACTTAAGTAAATAAACATGTAAGTAAAATTAATACAGACTTTGAGACATCAAGAAGATTCTCTCAGTAGGTGGAATAATATCCTAGCAACACTTGATGTGTGCTTGGAAATATTATTAAGGACTACTTGCACTGAAACGACGTGCAAATTTGCATTTGTTAGTGGTTAGTAGTGATGTACCTAGTGACACTACTAGATTTTCATGCTTCCTGCATGTGAAATCTGTGTTACGCTAGAAATGAGGAATAGACAAGTCTTTTTGGAACAATGAAGACCAAATCGATGCTTGTTTATGTAAGGTCTCACCAGTTGTGCTGCTGGCTGTCTGCTTTTAGCACACTTGACTGGCTCGAGAAGACGAGTGGACAAAGTCAGCGACAAGTTAACGGGAGTGTGTAATCATAAATTGCACCTCCTGAACATTGTGTTTCGCGACGAGTGTCAACTTGAATGAGAAGTATTGGACTTGGGACTCGCATTGTCAATTACCATAAATGTTAAATGGATCCATGGTGAATTGACCCGAGTTACGTAAGTAAGAAGAAAGAGATTGAATTGCGCACTGTGACTTTGGTGATGTTCGCGCACACCGTAGGCAGGCACAAAGTGACGCAAGTCGAAACCCCAAGTTGTATATATGAGACTGTTCCTCTGCAGCAAACAGAGAGCAGTAATACACCCCTTCAACACATTACTTGCCTTGGAATGTGATAGTGACCATGGAGCAAAAGATGAAAAATGAAAACTGCGTTTAGTGAGATTTCCGTTTTCATCGAAATCTCACACAACTCCGCAACCTCACTTGAGCGAAAGTTTGCTCACCTATCGAATTCCTTCCAACGCCAACAACCGCTATTCTCCGTGTGAACGCAATGGTCAATGTAGTTGGACCAAGGTTTCACTGTACTTAACTTAGCGACAAAATCTTATGTTAAAAGACTTATGTCAAAATATACTAGGCTTGTGTATATGACAAGGCACAATATGAAGTAATATATCTAACGATGATGTTGGACGAGACAATTACTAACTAATATTTGGCGATGTCCTTTATGTGAAATCGACCTAACGGCTTACCATTCAGATCACCTAAATCATAAACCAACGGAGAGATCTTAGTTAAAACTATATTTTCCACGTACCGTTGCGCGAGCTTGGTACTGAAATAATTTGCAGCATCTGAGAGTTTGAAGTTCCTCCTCCAGACCCTCTGACCTACGATGAGTTCAGTATCTTTCCTTCTGAGATTATACCTTCTGGCGTTCGATTGAAAATTTTCCAAAAGCTGAGCTTGGACGATTTCGAAGACGAACGGCAAGTTCTGTATGCGATCAACATACTGCGCACAGTCTGCTGCCGCGGGGAGAACTGAGTCTTTGGCCTTGAGATAGTCTTTTGGAAGATGAAAACGACCATCCAAGATTATCTCTCGACCATGCATGAGGAAAAAGGGGGAGTACTTGGTTGCTAAGTTCACAGATGCGTTAATCGCAGTCTGCACGCTTTGAAGATATTGCGACCAGAGTCTCTGATCCTTTCCTACGAGGATTGCCAGTGAGGTACCCACTGTCTGGTTATATCTCTCAACTGTGTTGCTTTGCGGAGAGTACACCGCATTAAGGAACAATTTGGGAATAGAATACTTTTTAGTGAACGCCTTGAATTCCTTGGATATGAATTGACGCCCATTGTCCGATAGAATACTGTTAGGTACTCCATGTTTAAGAAAGATCTCCTGTTCAATGAATTTTATGATAGGTGTTGCTGTGGCTTTTCTAAGTGGGTGTAACCACACATATTTAGAAAAGACGTCGACAACTGAAAGAATATGCATGTATCCCTCCTTTGATTTTGGTAGAGGCCCTATCAAATCAATCGACAACGATTGCATCGGGCGGTCGACTTCCTTCGGATTCGACATAAGTCCCGCCGGTGCACTAGTTGTGTGTTTATATGCTTTGCATATAGCACAACTCTTAATGAATAATTTAATATCTCTGTAAATCCCTGGCCAATAGAACAGTGAGGAAATGCGCTTGAAAGTTTTGAATGTGCCAAAATGCACAGAAGCGTTTCCACTATGAAACTCTGAGATCAGTTTTGTTCTATCCGCGCCCTTGACGCACTCTTTTTAATTAGAGTCATCAAGGGGCAGATCTCCTGCCTTGAACCTGAGTAGTTTATCTCCCTCAAATTTGAATCTCGGGAATTTTTCTGGGTGAGACTTCACGTTATTGACTAAGTTCTCGAACCAAAGGTCCGGTGGGTCTGCAGTGTTGCTAGCACTAACAGATGAAATTACGACTGGATTTCTTGATAATACATCAGGGACGGTGTTAAGCCTTCCTGGACGATGTTTTATTGAGAAGTCATATTGTGAAAGTCTCGCTGCCCAGCGAGCGAGCCTACCCTGTGGGCTTTCGAGCGTCGTTAACCATTTTAAACTAGCGTGGTCAGTGATTACCGTAAACTTATTTCCCTCTAGGTATCTCCTAAAATGAAATATACTGTCTAAAATAGCTAGTAGTTCTAGTTCAGTGGTTGTGTAGTTGCGTTGAGGCTTTGTTAAGGTGCGAGAGTAAAATGCAATCGGGTGCTCGCCATCAGAAAATTCCTGTGTGAGGACCGATCCTAGCCCTAGGTTAGAAGCATCACAAAGTAAAGTGAACGGACTAGCGAAATCAGGACATGCCAAGACTGGGGCTGAGGTCAGTGCGAGTTTGAGTGCCTCAAACGACGCCTGAGCCTCATCTGACCAAGTGAACGCGGAAGCTCCCTTGCGCACACTTGTCAAGCCTGTCAAAGGACTCGCTACCTTGGCAAAGTTGTCTATAAACCTCCTATAATATGAACACAGTCCTAAACACGATTTCACGTCCCGAGAATTCTTGGGAACGGGAAAGTTCCTGACGCTGTCAAGTTTCACTGGATCACAGTGTAATCCCTCCTCATTTACTACATAACCTAGGTATTTTAGTTCTTTTCTGCAAAATTCTGATTTAGAGAAATTTATAGTCATGCCTGATTGTTTAAACTTTTCAAAAACGCGATCTAGTAACTTCATGTGGCTATCAAAGTCTTCAGATATCATTATCACGTCGTCAATATAACAGAAAACCTTGGCCTCGAATTCCGGGCCGAACAAACTGTCAGACAATCTTTGTAACTCCGCGCTCGAGTTTTTGGTGCCAAACGGCATGACGACAAATTCGAACAAACCTCTGCGCGGAACCACAAAAGCCGTCTTTTCGCAAGAGTCCTCCGTTAGAGGAATCTGCCAAAAGGCTTTCGACAAGTCTATTGATGAAATAAATCTTGCGTCTCTTAAATTATCTAATATCTGCGAAATATAAGGCAACGGATAACTGTCTGGGACTGTGATCGCGTTCAGTTTGCGCGAATCCAAACAAAATCTCCCGGTGCCATCTTTTTTTGGCACGATTAAGATCGGATTGCTCCACGCGGAACGTGATCTCCTGACTACTCCAAGCTTAAGCATATCGTCTAGCTCATTCTCTAAAGTAGCCTGTTTTGCAGGGGAAAGCGGATAATAGCGTTGTTTGATTGGGCCCCCATTGGTTACAATGCGGTGCTGAATCAAGTGGGTCCTCCCCAAGCCACAACGTTCGAAGGAAATCGACTCAAATTTTTCTTTAACCGAGGCTAGCTGACTGTGTTCTACTTCTGAAAAGTTAGTTGAATTTTTTGATGTGATAGAATTTATTTTAAACGAGTCATGATTACGATTCTTGTTAAGATAGACTATTTCTGGTGCTATGTTGAACAACTTCCAAAAGTCGATGCCCAGAATGACATCGGGTTGGAGGTTAGGTATTACGGTAAAGTATACAGTTTTCGTTTCGTGGCCTACTTTAACTGGTATTTTTAAAGCGCCGAATGCGGGCTGGACTGTACCATCCACTGATTCAATCGAAATTCTAGACTTGTATAACTTAAATCCTTTCTTGAGCAAGGTGGCGGCAGCATCCTTACTCAAGCAGGAAAGAGAGGCACCGGAATCTAATAGACCCCGTGCCCCAATACCTCCTAACCAAAACTTCAAAAAAGGTCTCTCATCCACATACTCTTTTTTGCAAATAGGAGCGACTAACTTATCGTTCCTAAAAAAATATTTTGTATAGTTAACTATATCTATCCACTCTCTTTTACGTACTTGTTTGGACGGTCTGAGAGAATGGATGGCTACTCGTTTTTTGACGAGCCGCTGTGCTTGCTGGAAGTGCATGCGTGCTGGCTCCTGATAGACTGTTTGTCATCACTACCAATTCTCACTGACTTCGGTGAATGCGTGTCACTGCAACACGCGGCATGCTCGTTGCAACTGGAATTGTTGCGCGATTTGCTGAGCGGTTTACAGTGACGTGCGTTATGCTTATGTTTCTGAAACCGGTCAGAACTAATTCTGATCTTATCATTAACCGAAGTCGAAGGATGAGCGTGTATTGCCGTAACTTCGCGTTCTGAAGGGTTGGTCGAAATGAAAGAGATTGGAGCCAACTTTGATCTCTCAATGTCGCTACAAACTCTTACTAACTCAGTGAACGTCTTGGGCTTTTGCAGGCTGACACCTGTGCGAATGCGTTCTACCATTCTGCTCGTAATTATTTCCATTAGATCACTAACAGAGTATGCAGGTCTCAATCTACCCGCTAGCAATCTCATATCAAGTATGAAATCGCAGGCTGGTTCCTGCTCTTTTTGCCTTTTAATTAACATACTCTCTACCAATGCGGCGCCGACCGTCGGCCCTTCGAATTGTAAATACAAAGCTGATTTTAACTCCTGCCATGTATTTACTTCGCTTTCCACCAAGCGGAACCAACCCAAAGCTCTACCCTGTAATATCTCTGAAAAGTACACCATCATTGTAGTGAATGATAGCCCACGATTTCTCATAATGTCCTCGACTCTTATGACAAAGTCGTGAACTGGTGTAGAACCGTCATATTTAATGTGCATTGAATTTAGCACTTTGTAATTAATAGCAGGTTTTATTTCTACTATTTGAGAAAATGACGAGAGTGATTCGAAATCCTCAGCTTTTTCCTCAAGCGGTCCGGGACATAGCTTACTATTCCATATCTCCGCCTGCTCCTGCATTTGCGAGAGCTTTTTACTGGGTTGAATACCCCTGGCTTCTAGCGCTGACCTCAGGGTGTTCGCCTTGCAGCTTTCCCTGATGCCAATTGCAACGTTGTTAACGTTCGACCAAACCATCTTGAGAAGGCGAAATACGACTAAACGAGTAATCTTATACTAAATGAAAGATGACGCGGATGTCTACATCCATACCATAATTTAATTGCTAGCTGTGTACTAGCTATCACATATCTTTTTACGGGATATGAGTATTATTTGTTGCTATACTAAAACGTAAATGCACCAAGCCACAACGAACAACCACCGACCTATACACTGATCGAAACTGTGTAAACAAACTGGCACACAATTTACAGAGAAATACAATAATAATTATCCTGAAATAATTTCATTGTAAAATTATTCTAATCCTACCCATGACTAAACATAGCATGACGTAACTACAATGACATCACCCAATTCTTAACCGAATATTCTGGAATGACCCGCACTACAAATATTAAAACACTCGAAATTAATTACGGCACGGCGCTGTGAAGTTTTGTGAAAAGAAAAAACATTCCTTCGCGAGTCGATGTTGTTTTTGCCTTGTTTTGGCAAGAGGTGAGCGCTCGTGAATTTTGTAACAAAAAGTTGTTACGAAATTACGATTTCCACTGAAATTGTTATTTGGATCGAACCAAAAAATAAATTTTACCATTAATCTGAGGACGCACAAGATATGCTATGTGACCAAATGGAAACAATAGTCTGACTATCTTGTAAGTTTTCATTCAAGCTAATCTTTTTATAGACGAGAATTCATTTAAGTAATTGCAGGAAGACTTAGCTTTGATTGAGAACGTCGAACATCGTCGTGAACTGGAAGGCCACGTGACTTCTACGTCTTATCCAACATCCTTCAGAAGCGACTTCACGTTCCTCCAACGTGAAAAATCCTAGAGTGCCTCCTGGGTGTATGGCAGGGAATGAAAATAAAGACGTCCTCTCCGTCGTCTTTCACCATTAGTCTCAAGTTTCCTGACTTGATTATGATGATTGATATCCACGAACATGTGCTTTTCAATAAATTCTATAACAGTATATTGGAAGGCACAACATGTTAATTATACAAAAGCGCGTTAAATGATTAACGCAAAAGTTATAAGTGTGCATGGATTGCACAGATAAACGTGGATGTAATTCGGATGTTGGATTCTAACCAACCATCCTTGCGCGTAGAAAGCGGAAATGCTCCCTCAAAAACTTCACACTCGTTCACAAAATCACGTGTCGTCACTTATTTGATCGTATCAAATAAATAAAAATTAATTTCCACAATGCAGAAACATTTTCAAAACCACACTAATGTTACTATTATCAATACTAAAACTGAGTAAAGTTAACTAAGTTACTATGGCAGAGCGCAAGCAATGTGCGTCTTGCTTCTGTGAATGATCAACCAGAAGTCCCCGCATCTTTTTCAAGAATGCGCGCAGTCGCTCACTTCTGGTATACCCAACCACAAATGTTCCGTGATTATAGAACATTCCAGAACCGCTCGGCTAACTAGACAAAATGCACTACGGAAGAAATACATACAAGTATAACATATAATATGATTGAATGCTGGTGACAAAAACTCTCGCAAGGCACCGGAAACATGAAACCAACTTCACCGTCCAAATCGCGTTGGAGGCGCCAATGTAACATATTTAGGATAAATTGTATGAGGCGGATTCTATTTGGAAAAGCTTAAACCCACGCCGGGAAGCAACTCCCTTGGCGTGGATTCCCAGACTCACAGGAGTCTGGAGTTAGGCTTGCACGTTTCCTTCAACCTTTGAGGTGCCCCCGTCCAACAGGGTTGGACGCCAGCTAGCTTTTCTTTGGGAGGGAAACAGCTGCAAAAGACCATGTGTTTACTGGGACTCTAGGTTGATAAGTGAAAGAGGTTTCAAAGTATGTCGCTGAAATGCGGTTACATTTAATGAGAGATTATTTCAGCGATGGTTTACAAAAAGATTATAAAGAAGTGGGACGGAGGCCCTCACAGGAGCGTCTCCGTCACCAGCAAATGGCACTAACCTAGACACAATTTATAATTACATATTTACATGCATCGAGCCCTCCTTAACGTCCTTCCATTCCCAAGTCCAAGGGGTGTATTCCCGGGTGAAGATGACACCAACACTTTACCCTTCGACACGGGTATGGAAATATGCCATCCATTGTTGAAGCGTGTGCTCCTAACACGACCGCGTTGCGCGGCACGAGCGCGTCCGCCCGGTAGAACGTTTGGAACCAGAAGAAGGAAGTTGCCTCCCACGCACTTGTGTTCTCGCCCCCGCCGCTACGTCCCCCCCACCTTGTCTGCTCCGGCCGTTGATTATTTGCAGCCAGCATGAGTTTGGTGTTGCCAGTTAAGAAAGTATATTTATGGTTTCTTTAGGTGACGAGTTCATCGCGTTACAATGTGGCGTGGCGTATTCACATGTTCTACATGTTTATACTATTATCATATTAGGCAATGCAGTATGTTAAATATTGGCAAGGGTAATATTATTTCATTCTGTTTTAGAATTTAAGGAAAATAATACAATGCGATAAATTTCATAATATTGATGTACCTACCCATTCAAATGTTGTATTCAAACCCAAATATTAAACCCGTTTAAATAAATACCCTGCATTGAAATCAGACAGCTACAGAAAATGTAGGTATGTTCTAATGACTAGCATCAATAATAATATATTTGTATCTATAGTTAACTGTAGCTTTGTAAATTGCGGTGCGGTGCGGTTAATACGATATTCTAAAATATCCTTTTTTTGACGATATTACTAATATTTTCCTATATTAGTTTTTTTAATTATAAAAGATTATAAATGAGACATTATTTTGTTGGTCCATGGTTGAACCGTAATAAATTGTATTGTCGTCGTAAATCACTAATAATAGCTTTCATCCGAAAATAATAATGAGTCAGCAAATGCAATTTAAGTGCAACTAGGTAGTACACGTGGAGTTTCTTTGGTTTATGAAGTAGACACACAGTTGCAAAAAATATTTTATAGTGTTTGCAGCATTTTTATTTTTTAATTTTACAAGTACCAATAATAAAATTATAAAGTAGGTACCTACTTACATACCTAATATGTAAATAAATAATCATAGTGAACCTGTTGTGTTTACATGATATTGTGTTATAATATTATATATTATTATTAACTATATATAATAATATGTCCATAATATCGGTGGATTGTATGTAGGTACAAGAAATTCATATTAAGATTACTGAATCATTCTAATTTCATAAGTACTTACCAAATAATATTATTATATAAATAAATATTATCATACTCAATCTGATGTAGGTATATACATAATAATATACTATTATATTATTTCTCAGTGGTGAAGTGTGGAGGTAGACTGTTAAGATCCGACATAAATAGTGCATTGTGAGTCATACGTACCTATTTGTTTTTATTGAACTAATACTACAATAATTTACATAATATGGTGTTATATAGTTTTTAAAAATCAGATAAACCCAGGCCGAAATAAAACCATAATAGTTTCGGTACGCTTTGGGCAATCCTACAATTTTGTGCACACTTTTTCATTCATACTTCTCTTTTCGTTAAATATAAAATACATATTATTATTACACGTCATGTTGTTGGTATTTTTTAACTCTTCAAGTGAAGCGCCTAGTTTCAGAAGCCCTAAAAAGGTTTTCATAAAATTTTGAGTTTGATATATATTTAGATATATGTTTTTGTCCACTATATATTGGACAAAATGTAAGCAATAAAACTTAATGTGTTCATTAAAATATATCGAAGCCAATATTATTTCATAATATGCTAGGTATCTATTATTTTATGTGGCGAACGTAATAACGAACGCCTGCACAAGTGTTATTCTACCTTACAACACCCTCGTCCGCTTCGGATGAATTAGCCATCCCCACTCTCCGTGAAATGACAGCGTGTGTTCGTTGTTCCATTTAAAACAGATCGAGACACACCGTGGTTTGTTATGACGTACATTTATTGATGTCCGATTATTATACACGATTATAAGATAATTGCATGTGATATACACAGAATAACATGTTAAACGATGACTAAATAGTATTTAAAAACATACTTTACCTTTTGAAGCAATCAATTAGCTTTTAAAATGCCTTAAAATGCCAAATTTCTAGCGGTCCACTGAGTGGACGGCATGGGAACGGGCGTAATTTTTTTACCATGGCAAGGGAAAGGTTAAGGGACTTGTTCTAGAGGGTGCTTGAAACACCCCTATTGAAACTTTATTTTGTGAAAATAAGGTAGAGTAATTTTAACCCGATTTAATTAGAAGATATCTCTATTAGAAAGTTGCCAGGAACGGGAGATATATGTAAATTTATCCCGTGAGAGAAAGATATACATCTGCTATCCCTTACGGACTGTTTCCTGTTAAACCTCTATCCGAAGGGTATAAAAGGCGACCACTTTTCCCGTAAAATCATTAGTTTCTACACTTCTCACCAGCGATCTCCTACTAAGCAGCAGTCCTTCCGCGGATACGAGATACGGTTCTCAGTAACATTCGTGAAATTTACCTACAATTAGTCCCCATCGACGGGCAAAAAGTAACGCGAATATCTCGTATCTGCCGGTCGTGACGTGTGCCGCAAAACGTAGCGCGAATAACACGTATCTGTCGGTAGTGACGTCGGCCGCTAAAACGTAGCTCGAATACCACGTATCTGTCGATAGTAACGCGCTCGCGGAGTAATTTCATTTTTCATTACTCATCATACGAGGTGACGTAATCGGGATAAATTACGTGATCGGATTTGTTTTATAAAAACAAATTAATAAACTCAGTTTGTAATAATAAATTTTACAAATCTTTTTTCGGAATTATAAAATAAATTTTTGAAACTTTATTAAGTAAACATAATCATAAAATAAATTTTAGTAAACAAATTCATAAACATAAAAACAAATTTTAGTAAATAAATTTGTAAACATTAAGCAAACCTTTTGTAAACAAGTCTGTAAACACAAATAAATATTTGTAAATGTACTGTGAACATAAATAAACTTTATAAACAACAATAAAATAATTTCTATTCTTTTTTATAAACCTAATACTGTGTGACCAAAGAATAATTTATATTTTCTTTCTTATGGGAAAATATTTCTCGAATTAAAAATATCCAAAGAATATCGGCGTATACATTCTCTGAATTAGGTGTGACTTTTTGGGAACTCGTGAAAGATTTCACAGAGATCCTATAGTGAACAAATAAATAGTTTGCTGATACTTTAATGAGATTTAATTACGGGAACAATGACAGTTAACCTTATTGTGTGACCGTGAACTCTAGTACCTGAATAAATTCGGCACCACACCAGCTGAGAGTTTTATTCGGGAATTCAAAAGTTGTGATACTACAAAGGAGATCCACCTCTCCTAATTCATCACTAGTCTCCTCAGTGACGGCCCGGTAGCATTATTGAGCTAGCCGTGAGCCGGGTCATGTCAGTATCTTGGATGGATCCTGTTTGTCACATTCTTCCTGACATATTTACTATTAAAATGCACGTAAAGCGAGAATGTGATGGAGAACAATCTGAAGAAGAAGGCAAGCCTTTGTTTGATATGCAGACTAGCCACCCAATCAGCCCGGAAGTTCGCACTCATGTAAAGCAGGAGAATGCCGACGTTTCAAGTTGCAATTTCGAGGTTAGTTTTTTGAAACTAATTTTTTTAAATTGGAAATAACAACGATTAGTGTGTAATAATAATATGTTGCTTTTTTTACAAACTGCGTAGGGACATACGATGGCATAAATGTTGTTTCAAAAAATGACTCGATTATACGATTTGACAGTTACGATACATTTTTGACATGTTAGGTAGGTTCACCTACTTACTAATTGAAGTAATTATAATTAGTATACATTGTAATAGGTATGTATATTCTATAAAGTTTTCGCATTTTGAGGTTAGTTTTTTGAAACTTTCCTACGTCGTCTTTCACAATCATTAATTTGGAATAACAACGATAAGAATAAGATTAAATTATAATGCTGCGTTTTTGACAAAATATGTAGGTACATTACTTACATTGATATTAAACTTTATTTCGAGAAATACCGGTAATGGTGCCTTTCATAACGTTCGTTTTAGACTAAACATAACCTGACCTTACCTTATCTAACCTAACCTAACCTAACCTTAGTGTGTGAGAATGCTACATCCAGCGCAAATCAAGCCGTAATATTCTTCTATCTATAAAATATTTAAAGGTATGCCATTCATGCATTCAATATTATTTTAGATATTTTGTTAATAGAATAATTTTGGTTAGACAGGGTTTAATAGATTTTAGAAAACTAACCAGCAACATCTGCAGTTTGTATTCTTAGTTTAATGAAAATAAATAAATAGGTATGTGCTTAGTGTGCACTATTTATGTCGGATCTGAACAGCCTACTTCCACCTAGATTATAATCATAATATGTACATTTTGACATTTGATATTTTTTGTATAGGTAAACGTTGTTTTTTTCAGTTAGCTGCGACGGGTGTCACCGAGACTGACATAAAGCACGAGTTCACTGAAGACGAAATGACACCATTTTCTGATGAAGATCCTCAACCCGGATGTTCGCATTCAGATTACACACCAGGAAATGGGGTATATTCAATTTTATATTATATTGTAACATTTGCTTCTCTATTCACCGATTTCTATCGAAGGTTGACGCTTAACATTTCAATAAATCCCCATAATATTCCAGCCAGTCGTAGTAGCTATAATATATCAGTAGAGAAGGGTGGAGATAGGCTGTGAAGATTCGCCATAAATAGTTTACATTGAACTTTGCTGGTCTCACCTATTTGTTTTTATTGAAATAAAACTACAATTTACAGATGGTGTTGGTTAGTTTGTAAAAAGCAATTAAACCCTTCCTAAGCCAAACCATATAGTTTTGGTATACTTTGGGCGATACGACAAAATTGTGCACACTTTTTCATTCATACTTATTCGTTTTCGTTGGATTTAGAATACATATTATACATATTGTCGCCATTGTCGGTCCATTTATTTAAATTCATAGTCCTGCCTAAACCAAACTATAATAGATAAAAAAATATTTTTGAACCTATAAAATATTCAATTTTATTTATGATTTAATAGGATATTTTTTGATATTTTATGGATAGACTACTATATTTACTATCAAGAGCGTACTTCAGTGAAACAGCAAATAATTTTCAACAGTACGCATTTCGCACTCGTTGCCAATCAGAGACCGACTGCGAGGTGCGCGCGCGTCGATTAGATGTGTCATGGTGTCGGATGAATATATTCTTAAATCGTGTAAAGATGACTTAAAAACTTTACTTGAAAAAGGAAACGTATCAATGAATATACTTTTATTATTAGTTATATAAAAGTAAACATAACAGTAAATGGACGCAAGTTGAATTTTTATGAAAAAAATATATTTCGTTTGGCCCGCGTCATTTGCACTATTCGCACATCGCCTAGCCACGATCTTTTTAGACCATGCCTCAACTAAAGTTTAGCCTTGACTATTATGGCCTGGTTGTCGCAGGGTTTAATTGAGTTTTAAAAACTAACAAACACTATCTCCACATTGTACCTAGTCTTATATAAAAGAAAACAAATACAATTGACTGAAAAACTTTAATATGCACTATTTATCTTGACTCTTAACAGCCTATCTCCACCCTTCGCCTCTGATATATTATTGTATATTGTGGGCTTCTTATATATATGATTTTATTTGTTATTTACACGAAGTACTATTGTGTCTATGTAAATAGTTTGAACATGAAGTGACGTCCCTTCGCACAGTACCGCCTTTGATAAACAGACTAAACATGACCCCCTATTTTTCGAGATATTGCCGCCGATAAGTAGTGTTCATTTTTTGCACTTGTTTTAAAATAAATCACAAATAATGTTATTATGCATCTAAAAATATACTTCCCATTGATTAAGTAAACGTTCGGCTATCGACGGTAGTTTATCAAAAATTTATGTATTGAGTTTTACAATTGTTACAATAGGTTAGTCGCCTAAACTGCCTATCTCGCTCTAAAAGTTAACACAGCCCAGAGAAGGGCTGTTAAAACACAACACTTTTTGACAGTTTGTTTAGACGGTTAACTTATTGAAACAATTCTGTGTGCGAAAGGAAGAGGGCGATGAGTCTGAAATTTGGTAAAATGAGTTGAGTATGCAAAACTAACCTTAATGCATATATGCGTAAAGCAGAAAAGTGACCAGTCGAATTAACGCCGCTATGTAAGTAAATTTTGTATATTAACAATATGCGATGATTTATTTTTCGCAATATTTCGAAAGCATAAATGCGTTGAATGTAATCATCTCGCAGGGAACTTTAGTTTTTGTCACACGCCGAAAGGAAGACAGCGTTGAGTCGCGACAACGCCGTATTGCTTTCGACCATTGGCTCTGTTCACACCAGTTCGAGTTAAACGTCATCGAGTCATCGCTATTTGCTGTTCCCGGCAAACGTTAAAGTTGGTTATTGTTCTATCTACAGTTCATTTTTGATAGTAATAATATACTTATTACTATGTCTCGTGAAAGAATCGAATTAATCATGAGGCGTGCGAAGGAAATGTCTCAAAATAATACAGGTAAGTAAACGTCATAACATAACCTCGATATTATTGCAATCATTAAAGTGATGATAATTCTTTAAACCAACAATTTCAACGAATATTTCAATTTACCAGTGGCGAAGGGTGACTTTTGGAAAGACGTAAGCTGTGGAGATCAGAGAAAAAGAGCACACTTGTCAGGTAACTTACGGGAAATAAGAAGATAATACTTACGATATTACTACTGATGAATAGGTGCACACTAATGACAACGACACACTGGTCATAGGCTTCACCGCTGAATTTGTCAAATTATTTAAATCACTTATGGCAGTAGAATTCCACTCATACTTTCTTTACCAAACAATACGCATCGCCAACAAAAAAGTTTGTTAAATGTATAACTGCCAGTTAAAAACAAATATTTATCATTTATAAATTGTTGTGAAAATGTCTAATATAAGTTTTTTTGCTGTATTCAAATCTAAATGAACCCTTGGAAGGTCAAGCTTTGATAATTTTTAAATGCAATCGTTCGCACATTTTCTACCGGGACACTACACAATTTAATAAATACTTATATATTTAAAGCACTGGCGAATGATTTTGGTACAATATGAGATAATTTATCCACATTCACAGTAACACAATGAATTTTGTATTATAAAATAAACCTTTACCACCGCTTTGAAATGTCAAAATGACATAAACTGTGAATAGCATGTTATGTTTGTCTATGACTGAAGTAACCTAAATAATAATCGCTAATTAATACAATATTTATTTTTAATAACAATTTATAAATTATATGTGATCGAACACAATAGTTATTATTTTTTTAATCATCCTTATTATTTATTATTTGCTTTTAAAGATAAGCAAAGACAATAAACAAATCAACATTTCGAATAAGCTTGTCTGTTAACGCTTCCGAGTCTCGAACAAAAACGCAGACATGCATGAAGTTGGCAACTGAATTGCGGTAGAAAATTCGGCTTGGATTATCGTTGAAATAATTCTAAAAATAGCACTCACGTTGGACGTTCCGTCATTTATTTTTGATTCGAAACATGACTAAATTAAAAGCTCTACTTATAAATAACGACGATAGATGGCAATCAATATTTTTATTATAAACTACAATGTCCTACAATATAGATATTTATTTATATAAATTAAATACTTGAAAATAGAAGGTAAGCTTTAATTAATCGCTTAGTATGGAGCCTTCGCCACTGCAATTTACTCAACAGCATTATTTTATAGTTTCAAATTACATTATCATCTTCCATTAGTACAGTCATAATGAATTGATTTTTGAAGTGATAATATTTTAAAGAAGGTTATTTTAGGTACCTATATTTATCTTTGTTTACTATTGATTATGTTTGTGTTATTGCAGTTACTAAATTGGCTACTAATTATGATATACTGAATGCTTCTCGGACCAGTAGTCTTACTGAAGAACAGTTGAAAGTAGCCCAAGAAATAGAAGCTACGATGCCATTTTCTGATTCAGGAGATAATAATTTAGCATTATTATATTGTTTTAAATTACAATATTATATTCCATTAGTAGTAAATGACATGCAATGGGTGAAAGGAATTGATTTTTAAGTACCTGTGTAATAGTATTTCGAGTAAGAATGCTTTATATATCTTTATTTACATTGATTGTAAATTGCAGGTACAGAATTGGGTACTAATTATGATATTATAATGAATGCTTCTCGGAGAGAAGAACAGTGGAAAATAGCCCAAGAAATAGAAGCCATGATGCCATTTTCTGATTCAAAAGATAATAATGAAGGTAAATTTAATGGTATTAAACAACTATGATATTTTAGAGAAATATCAAGACTACTCGAGGATTATTCAATTGTTTAAGTTGCGGAGATTTGTATTCACTATCAATAGATAAATGATTTCTTAGTACATCGACCAAAACACAAGCACTTCTACTTAATGAAAGTTCGAGAGACCGAGAGACTAGTACATCTAGTTAAAAATTGTATGAAAAAAGATAATAATTTTGTAGTTAAAGTAATGTACAACGACATGTTTTTAGATTTTGCCTGTCTCTTGAAGGGTCCATCCAGCAGGTGAAGTGGTTTCAATTTTTAAAAAAAAGTGCCGAGGCTAATAACATCCTCTTTAAAAATAGCCTGGATGATTTGCAACAATTCCAGTCAATATCTTTTAGTCGCCGAGGAAGGCATGTTATCCTTGAACCTCCTAAATGTTACAGTGGTCCAGTGCAAATTAATAAGGAGAAGAAAAAAGATCTCAGTATTCTACATATTTAATCGATAAAGACTCATGAGTTTTGCTTGTCAATCCCAGATAAATGTACCATATATAAATCCGGATAATTTTCATGAAAGACTTGACAAGTAGTAGGTATTATGTCTAACTGTGTCAAATACGTAACTATAATTTACAATATAATAGTCCTAGTTATTATTTCTAACTGCTGTCAAATATGTAATGCCGCAAAAGAGTGCGACACTTCGTACCCTTGTGGCACAGTCTCAAGAGTTCCGTCGTCGTGGCGGTCCTCCCTCACCCTGCAGCGGTGCTAGAAAAGCGATCTACGCGCTGCAGGTCTGGAATGGCGGGAGGCGCAAGAGTTGGCGATGGATCGAGGGAAGTGGCGCGATCTTGTGCTTGCCTTATTCCCCAACGCTGGGTCGTGACAGGTTGAAAGAAGAAGAAGAAGATTTACTATGTAAATGTATTAAAATAAAATGATATGTCCTTTGGTTTTATTTTTTACTATCTATCAAATTTATACATATTGTTTCAAATATAAATGTATTAAAATAAAACTATTTTTTTATTAAATAATAACTTTAATCCAGCTACGTATATTCTATGAAAGTACTAAACTATTACATCTTACACCTGCAATAATAAATGCCAGATTACATTATTGACATTATAATAATCCATATGCTCCGTCTGGAGGGGAAAAATAATTTAAATTGTCACTAAATGATAAAAAAATAATAAAATCACACCTTTTGTACCTACATGTCAAAAGAGATAAGTTGTCAATTTATATTCTTTGTTAAAAAATACGAAAGGAAGAAAGGGATATGTCAAAAAAATATAGTAAAATTCATAACTATTGAAAATCTGATAAATTTATGCCATAGTATATCAATTTTAATAGACAAGTGCAAAAAAAAATTTCCAAAAAAATAATATTTTCGGTTTAATTACAATTTTAAGAATATTCTCAAAGACGCAAATTTTGTTTTGCCTCTCCTGAAAAGTACCGATTTTCGACTCATCGCCCTCTTCCTTTCGCACACAGAATTAACCGCACCAATATATTAATATTATAAACTACATACGATAGCAGTCGATAGCCGTCTTGTGTATAGAATAGACCCACCGGAAACACAAAATTTTATCTGTTTTGTGATAACACAAAAATAGGTACTTACTAATATTTTCTTGAATTAATCTATGATCTGTAAGCTTTCCTAATCTAAGTCCGTGAAAGATTGTTGGACCTACGTAATGAGTCACTTTTGCTTAACTCACCCTAATACCCCGTTTACACGTGCATGGGTTAACTGCTGACAGTACGTATTATCGCGGGCGTAACAAGAACAGTTACTTATACGTAAACACGTATTATTGTGCAAGATTGCATGCATGTATCATAAAAGTTCAGAAGGTTCTGAATTTTCACGCAAAAATTGGAGGTGCGCGTAGCGGTGCGCATGTGAAATGGAACGATAGTGGCGAACCTGCAGAAATAAATACGAACTACACCACATAGAATATTTTTACGTCTACATATTATCTACAAACTTGTTCAAACCTGTCTGAATCTTTCAAAGATCACCAAAACGATGATTTTATCGCTTCTCGCAAACACTTGAAGAATTAGATTGGAGAGACAGCCGTTGTATATTAATTATATTAACCGATTTATTCCTTCTCGAGAGTGTCGCTCTTTGCATAACTGCCGTCCCTATACAACGCTCATTATGCGTGCTCTCACGAATTCAGAAGTATGATACCTATATTAAAACGTTGTTTGTACTTTTGAACGAGGTCGCTTGATAAATTTTGAATATAAATTCAATTTAATCATTTTGAATATTTTTTTGTGACATAGGTTTTGCCTTTCGGCATCTTCCGACACTATGCACACTCTCCAATGACACATTGATACAGAAATTACTAGTTATTACACGTAACTTAAAATGTTTTTTATCGAACAGGGTGCAAAACTGCCTCATAGTATGTACGTTATTCTGGTGATCTTAAATTATTTCATCAAGAAATATTAGAAATAAACACGGTAAAGTGAAACTATTTTATTCAGATCAATCTAAAATTTTGCATTCGAAACTATAATAGATTTATACATATCACCAAGAGTAGTACCACAATTGTGTCATTGTCTGTTTTGTGCATTTGCTTTTCGATGTTACATGTAGGTGAATTTTTAAAAACTATTTACGATTTATTCCGTAACATTGTATGTATTTAATATCTATGCCGGTACTATTACCACTTCTTAACATCATTATCATTCTCACTTCATTTATAATGTCTGAAGATGCTGAAAGGCAAAAGCCTCGAAAAAATAGCTCAAATGGAACAGTTTAAAATCTTATCTAGAATAATATTGACTTTTGTGTTTTTCTAGGTTTCTACTAATGGCTTTTTTACAAATCATCACGATATAGACAGGTGTCAACAATTCTCGCCTGATGGAGTCCAAGATAGAATGATACAGTATTCAGAAGTGACGATAGATGAACAAAACATTAAAGGAGAAATCTCAGAACGAGAGACTCCGAAGGAACTTCGACTTATTCTGAGAAGAGTAGTACATTTCTCACGTAATTTGATTTGCAGCTTTTGTAACGCAGTTTTTGGATGTGGAAGTGCTCTCAAAAGTCAAAAAGTAATTCACACGGACCTAATTGCAGATCAAAATCAAGAAAATATATTCACGCAATTAAATCATTACAAAGCACATAAAATAACACACACAGGTGAAAAACCTCATAAATGCAAGGTATGTTCATATATATGCTCGCGACTTAGTAGTCTTAAAAGACATGAAATGACACACACAGGTGAAAAACCTCATAAATGCAAGTTATGCGCATATAGATGCTCGCGACTTAGTCAGCTTAAAAACCATGAAATGATACATACAGGTGAAAAACCTCATAAGTGCAAGGTATGCCCATTTAGATGCTCGCAACTTAATAATCTTAAAAACCATGAAGTGATACACACAGGTAAAAAACCCCATAAATGCAAGGTATGCCCGTATAGATGCTCGCGACTTGGTAGTCTTAAAAACCATGAAATGACACACACAGGTAAAAAACCTCATAAATGCAAGTTTTGCTCATATAGATGCTCGCGACTTAGTAATCTTAAAAGCCATGAACTGACACACACAGGTGAAAAACCTCATAAATGCAAGGTATGCCCATTTAGATGCTCGCAACTTAATAATCTTAAAAACCATGAAGTGATACACACAGGTAAAAAACCCCATAAATGCAAGGTATGCCCGTATAGATGCTCGCGACTTGGTAGTCTTAAAAACCATGAAATGACACACACAGGTGAAAAACCTCATAAATGCAAGGTATGCCCATATAGATGCTCGCAACTTCGTAATCTTAAAAACCATGAAATGACACACACAGGTGAAAAACCTCATAAATGCAAGGTATGCCCATATAGATGCTCGCAATTTAGTAATCTTAAACGCCATGAAATGACACACAGGTGAAAAACCTCATAAATGCAAGGTATGCCCATATAAAAGCTTTCATTTTAGTAATATTAAAAAAGATCAAATGACACACAGGTGAAAAACCTTATATATGCAAAGTATGCTCAAATAGATGATCGCAAATTAGTCATCTTTAAATCTATGAAATGACACACATGTGAATTACTTCATAACTGCAATGTATGCCCATTGATTACCCAGTGTTGGGGAATAGTGCAAGAACAAGGTCGTACGACATTCCTAGGGTCATTGCTACGTCCGCGACATGTGAAACAAGCTTCGCGTAGATCTCTTTTGTATCAGAGGGAAGGTAGTCCATGGTAACGGAACTCATGAGGTATTATAGCGAAGGGTTTGTTTCTGATGTTTTTGTACCTATCTTCAATATTAAAAAAAATAATAATAGTTTTATATTTTTGTTTTGAAAATGTAATTGGCAGCCCTGTTATATTATGGGGTTTAAATAATAAAATAGGTTAAACTATATAAAATTATTCTTTTATTATAATTAGCTGTAATAAAACATAATTACATAACACTTTATAATTAAAGAGTTTGAATATTATTTTTATTAATTGGCTTCACAATCCTTTGTGGATCTTGCCGCCCCACGATTACTTTTTACGATAAATGGATGTTAGCCACTTGCTCTACCTATTTGGTCCATGCTCTGGATTACACTGACATGAAAAACAACAAGTGAATTTTACCAGACCCCAGATTTGAGCCCGAGACCCTCGACTTACCAAGCGGATACATTACCACTCAGCCATCGCGGTGCTCATGTTATGGCAGTTGTTATTATTGTTCAGAGTCCAACAAAAGTGTCGATGTCAGTGACATTCCTAGACAAAATACCGCCCCATTTTTTATACAGTATATTTATCATCATATCATGACTTCAATACCTACCTATCTGAGAAGGTGTTGTATACATCACTAACAAAATATATACCACTAAATCTAATTGAAATGCCATCTCTACTTTAATGGTCAATATTGCGAGTCCATCGTTTAGATACATTAAAAATACTACACCAGATGATAACTTTCAATACTACAAGTGATTGGCAAAAATATTTTCATAAATTAAATAGTGATATCGGCTATATTGCGCAATATGCAATATTGCTAGCCAACTTACATTAATTTGACAGTGGAAGAGAGTGGGTGGTGGACGAAAATACGCTCGAACAGGGTTGCACAATATTTATTTGCAGTTAGTAAAGTACATAAAACACATAAGTCACAGGCATAACATGGGAATTGTCATCACAATGTATAAGTCAATAAGCGCAACATAAAAATAGTCAAGGCGAAATGTCAATTAAAAATGATAGCCACACAAGCTTTAAGAGGATACCTCTCCCTGACACTGAAGTTATATTAAAGGTAACTGAGCGTGTTATAAAGAGATGCACTGATTCAAACTGGCAGAAAAAAATGGTCGACGGCAATGGTGGCTGGCTGGCTGCGCTGGTTACCCTCAAGGGGAGTCGACCAGACTTCCTAGGCGAGTGCTACTTTTCAAGCCGGAAACCTTCATAAGGTGATAACCGTAACAAGACTGACTGCTGGATGTGACCTACTAGCGTAGACTGATCTCTGGAGTACACTGACTGCACTCTAGAGTAGAGTGACTGAACTCTAGAGTGGGCTGGAGTAGACTGACTTTTCATAGTGCTGACCTCGATATTTTATCCGCGGCGGGAGCATGGCGTTTTTGGTGCGGCAATCACGGGTACTAGGTCATTATCTTGAAATCTTCGCGAAGCGCGGAACGGCTCTATGTAAATCATAATCGTATTGCTTCCTATTGAATCTGATGGCGCGGAATGGGGATTTAATTAATTTGTTCAATGAATTTTCGAATTCAGACAAAATAAAAAATTACGTTATATAGATGAAATATCTGGCTATCTGCTGTAATTTTTATAATCATAAAAATTTAAATTTAGAAGGTTAAATTTGATTCCTAATAAAAATGAATAGTTATGGATGAACGAAATTACTTTCATATTATAAAATTGATTTTACAGTGTCAAGGATTTTCAATTGGTATGATCAATAATTTGATATACAAAAATTGATTTAAAAGTTATATCTTTAAGGCATGATTTAAATATATAAAAAAATGTTCGAATTATGATAAAACAATTGCTGGAGGCTATTAACCTTTGCTAGGTTTTTTTACGGCGTATTGTGGATAATATACGTTTTCAAACACTAGCAACTCCGTTGAGGATTTTTTGAGACGTCGTTGCATTGGCAGAATTGCGCGAAGACGATTTTTTAAGTTGGCAGCTTGCCTACGCGTGATTAAAAGGCGTACGCATTACTGTGAAGTCAGTCAAGTGTGGATCGCGAGGAAGGAAGGACGTTTCTCGGGCGGGCCGCTCGGAAGGCCAGCCAGCAAGATGGCGTCATTGTTCCCCGGTATTTATCGTATCATATTGTTTGAAGGATTAGATTCTTTGTTCTTGAAATTATTAATAACCTCCCCCCGGTTACTCTGGTAGTGTTGATAGGTATTCTGGCATCTGGTTCGAAACTCATTTTGTAACTTTTATAACGTAACCCCGGCTGTGTCCGCGTGAATCTTTGTTGTTTTACTGGTTTCAATAAACATGCTTTAGTGTCCATTTTGGAACATTCTTAAATGATTTTATTATTTTTCTTGTCCTGATTTATCCCGTATATAGAAATATGCCAGGAGAGGAGTCAGGCAAGATGGCGCCCTCTGTTACTATAATTAATTGATTATTTTCCTTAATCCTAAGTGCTGAAACCTGGAAGATTTATAACCAAAAGACCTCGTGGAAATCCACGACCTACTGTTTGTAGGTATTATAAACCTACGGGGATGAAATCCTCATGTTGTACCGCTTTTTATTGTTTTGTATTGAGCTAAGTCCGGATGTTTAAACGAATTATCTATATCTAATTAGCCATGGTAGCTTCGTTTCAGTGGCGCACCAACTGGGGCATGTTTTTTTCATTATTCATGTTACATGGCGAACTTTTTCATTGCGTTTTTTATATAGCTTGTGCGCGTCGTGAGAGTGTTTTCGAAATAAACTCACGCGTCATTTTTTTATTGCGTCACACAGTTAAGTTGTACGAAATATTTTGTAGTTACGGTATTATAAATCCGAAAGTGTCTCAGTACTTGGTTTTCTGTTCAGATTCGTGATATTATATATTCTATACACATTTGCCAATGCCAGATACCTAGATGCTCTGTGAGGTCGGAATATTATTTTTGCCGGACGTTTGTTACCTTTGTAACAAGTCTCGTTAATTACCTTCTAGCACGGGTAATTAAATTTGTTACAACTTCTCATAGGATCTTGATCGCCACTTCTTGACGAACCGTGCAACGGGCAACATACTTTTCAATGTTTGCCTTCTTCAATATTTAAAACTTTCTATAGTTAAATCATTTAAGCATTTTTAAATATTTATTTAAAATGATTAATAGTGCTTCGCTATTTTTGGTGTCGGTTCGATACGGCACGCCTTTGAAATATTTAAATATTTACCCGTTTTGTTTTGGATTAATTAATTGGTGTTTCAATACTAATATGTTTTTGCAAACCTGTCTATAGCTTGCTACCCACTGTCTATTTTGCGTTCGTGTCGTCTTGGGATTTGGAGGAGTTCTAGTTTCCTGTAGGTGCAGCGGACGTCGATTCCTGCCGGGTCTGCAGGGAGTGGAGAAGGAAAAATCATCAGTTCGCCACATGTCGAGATTGTTCCAGAAATAGCGGAGCGAAGAAGAACAAAAGCTAAGTGGATTTAATTTATTGAAGTGTTTTCTTAAAAATTTTGTGTGATTCCCATGCGGTTTTAGTACGGTGAATCATGCTTGTCAATTATACAGGGCCGTATTGTTGCTATGTTCCAGTATATTTATTAGATATCCCATCGCACGATTTTGTTGCGGGATTACCTATTTTTATATATTTTCTGTTGTATTGAATTGTGCGTTGCAAACAATATTCCGGTTTTGCAATCGTTATAACACAGGTTCGATTCCTGTTGTTTTCATCTACCATCGACAGCGTTGAAATTTACTGATAACCTACGCAGTGGATGTTCTTTTAACTCGATGTGAACATAGTCACCCTCAATTTGGGTAGGTGTAATTATTGACACAACTCAGGTTCGATTCCTGTTGAGAATTTTTGTGTGTGATAGGTTTTCTTTGTCTCTCTATGAAATTCTATTTACCAACTTATCGTGTAGTAGGATTTTTGGCTCTATGTTACGACCGTGCTCCCTGGTTAAACGTCAGATTTTTTTTTTAAATATTTGAAAGCATCTTAGTGACACTTTTTGAGCATAGACAATCATTGTAAAATTGCTATTATATGGGTAAAACGCTATTATAAGTACATATATAAAAATCTTTTACAATGAAAAATAGAATACGAAAATCAGTATAGCATATTAGAGTACGCCAATGCATTTCATAAAATTTAAATAATCATAAAGTAACCTTTGACACAAAGACACTCGTGCTTAAACCTTCGTATAAAAACGCTCTAAATAGGTAGGTAAGTATGCGAAAATAAGGATCATTTTTCAAAATAACGTTACATATGATAACTATATTTTTTATATAAAATTTAGCCGTGTTAACTAAGCGATATTGTTATTATTTCAGATTATTCCGACACAAATTTAATCAATAAAATAAGAAATACGAGTGAGATGAAATGAGCCATTGAATGGCTTTTATTTACTCTTTGATTAGTGATTGTTTTTATAAGATAATAATATTTATCCATAGTCAGTATTCCGTATTTGTATTAATTTAATTAAATGTATAATAAATAAAACAGGCTCCAGTTTATGAGCCCCAAAAACATTTCGCCTCCACAAACAAATGGCCCGGTCAAATAGCCTCGATAAAACGGCTCACACTGATTGAAATTAAACGTCACTGGTTTTCATTAAAATGCCACTTTTCCTACTTAAAACTTACCTTTCGGCATAATATACCTATCATAAATATTCATGAAGCGTGTTTTCATATTACATAATATACCAAACTAACCTCGTAATTTTTTTAAATCTTAATTTTCTCGGTTATGCTTTCAACCTAGGGGTAGACTACAACTTAATATATTATAACTACTATCTTATTACTTGTCTTGAACGCCGACGAAAAAACTTTGGAATATGTAAATAAGTGTTTTATGAAACGTATCTGCATTGCAACCGTGCTTATCGTCGGCTTTCGTGGACGACATTAATTATTATTGTTTCAAAATTAGCCATTTACAAGGTTGAAAAAGACGTAGCTTTATTTAAAAAGAAATAAAAGCCAAAATATAATCAACGCTCGAAAGAAATAGGAACTTGCATATTTCATTACGCTTCGACATGATAACAAAATATTACTATATATTATTATTGAAACGATCAATCGATAATAATCGACCGTGGCCGGCGAAGGGATACAACTTTTATATTATAATATTCTGCCGATAACTTCACGTCGTGGCGGAGGCCAACCTTAGCTATGGGCCAACCTATCAATATTGAACAGTATTGCAAGCTGTCAAAAATGGCAACTTATCGGCAGAATAATAATAAGTATACACTGCCGGGTTATGAGTACCAATTTCAGTTTATAACTATCAATCCAACCATCTCCAGAGAGAGAGAGACAATTCTCATGAACGGGATTCAATAAGGTAAGAGAAATAACTTATTTATGATATTGTACGTTTATTGATGGAAGAGAGGAGAAGACAACTAATTTGCGATCATCTATATGAACATTCATCGCATTTATAAGGTTTTTTTTATCAGTATTGCCATTCCATAATATGTTTTAAGCTTACTAGGTATTTTTAAATTACACATTTGATTATATTGGAAATCACATTCATCACACGCAAATGGGTCTTCTCCTGAATGTGTAAGTTCATATTATGAACTTACACATTAGAACTTTAAGTTCTTTCATTGAATAAGTTTATGTAATTTGATAATGTTTCTGATATTTCTTCGATATACCTTCTGTTGTAAATAATGTAATTACATTATTCTATATACTGTAAACATCTCTACAGTCTTTTGATGTTGGGAAATTGAAAAATCAAGAGTTACGTATTTTTATCAACATAATGAATAGCTAAAAATACAATGTTCTAAAAATCGGATGATCTTGATTTTTTTTCTAGCAAACGTATATAAGTATAGACATCTTATGCGTGGTAAGCTCAAGTTACCTAAACTATCGACTTACCAACTTTTGGCAGCAATGTATTGAATACGTTGTTTAAGAACTCATAAACTTACACATTCAGTAGAAAAACCAGTTGCGTGTGATGATTGTGATTTGAAATGTAATCAAATATGTCATTTAAAACACCTTGTAGTCTTAAAATATGTTGAATGACAATTAATACTGGTGCACACCCTCACAAATGCGATTTGTGTTCATATCGATGCTCGCGAATTAAATTTTAAAAAGACACAATGACGCATTCTGAAGAAAATCTAATAAATGCAATGTATGTTCATATAGATTCTCGCGAATAATATGCGTACTTGCTAGACCGAGGATTAGAACCTGAGACCCTCGACGCAATAGGCCAACTCTTAAGCTGCGCTGGCATTTTTGGTGACTGGTGAAAAACCTTATAAATGCAATGTATGCTCATATAGATGCTCGCAACTTAGTCATCTTAAAAACAAACAAATGACCAATTCTGGTGAAAAATCTTTAAAATGCCATGTATATTCATATAAATCCGTGCGACTTAGTTGTCTTAAAACACATGAAATGAATATATACATATATGGAACTTACTCGTGAAAAATCTTATAAATGCAATGTATGTTCATTTGGATGCTCGCGACGGAGTAATCGTCAAACACATGTAAAGATTCTTAATGGTGAATAACCTTTTAAATAAATTGACTACCTATACGGAGCCTCGGCACAACATTATCTTAAAGTTCATAAAACGAAACATGAGAAAAACCATTTGCGTGTGATCTATTTCATTTTAAATGTTAACAAATATGTCATTTAAAAACTCATAAACGTGATGAATTTAAATATAAATGTAAACAGATATGTAGGTCGGTACGTTGTTTAAGAACTCATAAACTCACATATTCAGAAGAAAACCATTTGCGTGAAACAATTGTTGAAGCCGTCAGAGGCAATAACTTTATAAAGTACCGTAAAACCCCCTAACTTCGCCAAGTGTCCCTAACTTCACCTAAATCAATTAAACACTAAAAACTCATGTTTTTACTATTGCAGCACTTTAAGTCACTGAGGCGATTGGCTCTATGTTACGACGCTACTCCCTGGGTAAACGTCAGATTGTTTTATTATACACTTGAAAGTATCTAAATGCCATTTTTTGAGCATAGACAACCATGGCTATCCAGCTATTATAATCGTAGACAATAAAAATAACCGCTATTATAAGCGAAGACAATAATTACGGTCACAGAGAACAGTGAAATATTAATTAACTTAATACCTAATTAACAATACAATTATTATTACGTTGGCTAAAATACTTGTCGTTTATTTCTGTAATTGGGGCCCAAATCATGTCGCTGAAATGGATAGATGATATCCTCACTATGGGCTTATCTCTCCAAGAATGTAAGATACCTAATATCTCCTTTTATACAGATAACCAACTCGCCCTTCCATTCAAAGACTGGACTCAAGTTGAAGACCTCTATTTATGCGAATAGTCCCACAGACTAATGTTTTTCACCAGCCAACCCGACACTACTGTAAACTGCCCAGGTGCTGGAGTTTATTCTGCTGTTGACCACGATTAAGTCACACGAGCACTAGGTACGCCTTGCATGTCCTCGCCTACCACGAACGACCTCACCCACTTCTTCTTCCACACCGGTCACTCCGTTGACCTCCTTTGTGTCCGAGATGGACCAGGAAGTGGGTCCTCGGGCGTGTCGACACCCGAGTCCATACGAATGCGTAATCCTGCTCTGATCATCTGTTCCAAAGGCCTCCATTTCAGCGTGAAAACAGGCTGGAATCAAAACAATATTCCACTTTAGTAAACTGAATTTATTCCTTGGGAAACACGGGCATTGTCAAAACGTTCGATTAATTTATATAAATTATATTTGGTGATTAAATTATTACCTTGTGACGTATGTATTAGTTTATAATAGACTACCTTAAAATTGATATTTTGATTACACAAAAGTGTCAAAATTACAAAAACATTCAACATTCTTAACATTTATCTTTTTATTTATGATTTTGAATATATCAATGTCAGTTGCATACGGGAAAAGCAGTAATTAATAATTATTCTTAGGTACCTACTGTTTTTTAACAATATGATCCGCAATAAAACTAAATAAGTTATAAGAATACAATTAGGTATGCATATTTTTGAAAAATGCAATATATTTTTATGCAACGATATTTTCTTCAAAAGATAATATTGGAATGACATTTATATTTATTTTGTATATAGGAGTTACCTTGCAGGCACTTAACTCTTCCTAATAATATTTGCATAGGTATTATGATTTTTTTCTTTTTCTCTGTTTCTCCAGATGGTGCAACGTATGCTTGTAGTTCTGGTAGGTATTATGTTAGGAGAGAAGTGTTAGACAAAAACTTCATATTATACTCTTCAGAATCGATATCAAATGAAGTTTTGTAGGTAAGTTATTGCCTCTGACGGCTTCGACAATTGTTTCACGCAAATGGTTTTCTTCTGAATGTGTGAGTTTATGAGTTCTTAAACAACGTACCGACATACATATCTGTTTACATTTATATTTAAATTCATCACGTTTATGAGTTTTTAAATGACATATTTGTTTACATTTAAAATGAAATAGATCACACGCAAATGGTTTTTCTCATGTTTCGTTTTATGAACTTTAAGATAATGTTGTGCCGAGGCTCCGTATAGGTAGTCAATTTATTTAAAAGGTTATTCACCATTAAGTATCTTTACATGTGTTTGACGATTACTCCGTCGCGAGCATCCAATTGAACATACATTGCATTTATAAGATTTTTCACGAGTATGTTCTATATATGTATATATTCATTTCATGTGTTTTAAGACAACTAAGTCGCACGGATTTATATGAATATACATCGCATTTTAAAGGTTTTTTACCAGAATTGGTCATTTGTTTGTTTTTAAGATGACTAAGTTGCGAGCATCTATATGAGCATACATTGCATTTATAAGGTTTTTCACCAGTCACCAAAAATGCCGGCGCAGCTTAAGAGTTGGCCTATTGCGTCGAGGGTCTCAGGTTCTAATCCTCGGTCTAGCAAGTACGCATATTATTCGCGAGAATCTATATGAACATACATTGCATTTATTAGATTTTCTTCAGAATGCGTCATTGTGTCTTTAAAATTTAATTCGCGAGCATCTATATGAACACAAATCGCATTTGTGAGGGTGTGCACCAGTATTAATTGTCATTCAACATATTTTAAGACTACAAGGTGTTTTAAATGACATATTTGATTACATTTCAAATCACAATCATCACACGCAACTGGTTTTTCTACTGAATGTGTAAGTTTATGAGTTCTTAAACAACGTATTCAATACATTGCTGCCAAAAGTTAGTAAGTCGATAGTTTAGGTATTTTGAGCTTACCACGGATAAGATGTCTTTACTTATATACGTTTGCTAGAAAAAAAAATCAAGATCATCCGATTTTTAGAACATTGTATTTTTAGCTATTCATTATGTTGATAAAAATACGTAACTCTTGATTTTTCAATTTCCCAACATCAAAAGACTGTAGAGATGTTTACAGTATATAGAATAATGTAATTACATTATTTACAACAGAAGGTATATCGAAGAAATATCAGAAACATTATCAAATTACATAAACTTATTCAATGAAAGAACTTAAAGTTCTAATGTGTAAGTTCATAATATGAACTTACACATTCAGGAGAAGACCCATTTGCGTGTGATGAATGTGATTTCCAATATAATCAAATATGTAATTTAAAAATACCTAGTAAGCTTAAAACATATTATGGAATGGCAATACTGATAAAAAAAACCTTATAAATGCGATGAATGTTCATATAGATGCTCGCAAATTAGTTGTCTTCTCCTCTCTTCCATCAATAAACGTACAATATCATAGATAAATTATTTCTCTTACCTTATTGAATCACGTTCACGGGAATTCTCTCTCACTCTGAAGATGGTTGGATTGATGAGTGGAATTGAAATTGGTACTCATAATCCGGCATTGTATACTTATTATTATTCTGTCGATAAGTTGCTATTTTTGACAGCTTGCAATACTGTTCAATATTGATAGGTTGGCCCATAGACTAAGGTTGGCCTCCGCCACGACGTGAAGTTATCGGCAGAATATTATAATATAAACAATGTAACTCTTCGCCGGCCACGGCCGATTATTATCGATTGATCGTTTCAATAATAATATATAGTAATATTTTGTTATCATGTCGAAGCGTAATGAAATATGCAAGTTCCTATTTCTTTCGAGCGTTGATTATATTTTGGCTTTTATTTCTTTTTGAATAAAGCTACGTCTTTTTCAACCTTGTAAATGGCTAATTTTGAAACAATAATAATTAATGTCGTCCACGAAAGCCGACGATAAGCGCGGTTGCAATGCAGATACGTTTCATAAAACACTTATTTACATATTCCAAAGTTTTTTCGTCAGCCTTCAAGACAAGTAATAAGATAGTAGTTATAATATATTAAGTTGTAGTCTACCCCTAGGTTGAAAGCATAACCGAGAAAATTAAGATTTAAAAAAATTACGAGGTTAGTTTGGTATATGTAATATGAAAACACGCTTCATGAATATTTATGATAGGTATATTATGCCGAAAGGTAAGTTTTAAGTAGGAAAAGTGGCATTTTAATGATAACCAGTGACGTTTAATTTCAATCAGTGCTAGCCGTTTTATCGAGGCTATTTGACCGGGCCATTTGTTTGTGGAGGCGAAATGTTTTTGGGGCTCATAAACTGGAGCCTGTTTTATTTATTATACATTTAATTAAATGAATACAAATACGGAATACTGACTATGGATAAATATTATTATCTTATAAAAACAATCACTAATCAAAGAGTAAATAAATGCCATTCAATGGCTCATTTCATCTCACTCGTATTTCTTATTTTATTGATTAAATTTGAGTCGGAGTAATCTGAAATAATAACAATATCGTTTAGTTAACACGGCTAAATTATCTATAACGTTATTTTGAAAAATTTTCCTTATTTTCGCATACTTACCTACCTATTTGAAGCGTTTTTATATGAAGGTTTAAGCACGAGTGTCTTTGTGTCGGAGGTTAGAACGACTCGAAGAACCAAGACCCAGTACCTCAAATCAAACAATGACCTATGCTGAGCTGCAAAACAAAACCAGAGAGTGGAGTGATAAAGTTGACAATTTTGAAAAACATTCTTTTGAAGGACAATTACAACTCACTGGACAATACAACAACAGAAGCCTTCCGATAGATTACTTCAACCGGATGTTTCCCGAGGAACTCCTTGAAATTATGGTAAAATATGCACGACTGAAAAATAGCAAATTTTGGAGGGATACTGATAGAGAAGAAATCATGGCTTTCTTAGCAATGATTATTCTGATGGGTATAAGTCCTCACTCTGACTTTTAATTGTATTGGTCCTCAGACCGATTTTATAATAACCCTGAAATCAGCGAAGTAATGCCATGTAAGAGATTCAAAAAGATATTATAAAATATTCACGTATGTGATATTACCACAAATTTGACAAATTGACAAAAATAAGGCCGATGCTTACTATTCTAAATAGGTCATTCCAGGAAAATGCTACTAACTCACAGTCGCAATCAATTGACGAGAGTATGGTCAAATTCAAAGGAAAAGACAGCAAAAAACAATACATGCCACTAAAACCCATAAAAAGAGGCTACAAGGCATGGTGTAGATGCGATTCTGTGACTGGTCACCTCTATCAATGCGATATTTATTCCGGAAAGGATAAAGAAGCCTTCGAAGAGGGATTAGGCTACCGGGTTGTTATGAAGTTGAGTGCAGAAGTTCCACAAAATACTTTGGTTGTATTTGACAATTTCTTTACATCTGTTGCTTTGATGGACGCTCTATACAACAAAGGAATTTATGCATTAGGTACAGTGAGGATGCAAAGAAAAGGTCTGCCTGCAGATCTAGTTGGTACGAAAAAAAAATTGACTGCGCAAGAACAGAGGAAACAAAAAGAAATGCGATTGGCACCGGGAGAGTTCACATATCGATTCTTTTATCCTATCGGTGTTATAAAATGGAGGGACACAAAAGACGTTCATTTATTGTCTACTGCTGTAAACCCAAGAAATATTGAAGTAATTCAAAGAAGACAAAAAAATGGCAGGAAAAAAAGTATGTTTTGCCCATCAGCTATTGCAGCATACACGAAAAACATGGGTGGAGTTGATCACTTCGATCATTACAGAAGTTCGTATGCAATTGGGCGTAAATCGAAGAAATCTTGGCTGAGACTATTCTGGTTCCTCTTCGAAGCAGCCGTTATAAATACATATATTTTATATAAACATGGGAATACGAGTAGAAGTAATACACACAGAGATTTTCGATTGAGATTGGCTACAAGTATAAAATCAAATTTCAAAGGACCGACGAAACATGCACCGGTAATTTATAAAAACAAAAAGGGTGGTGTATTTGGTGTCCCTGATGAAATACGGTTTGGGCAAAGAAGAGAGCATTGGTTAGAAGAAGGAACATTCAGACGATGCAGATTTTGTAGTACAAAACAGGTGGAAAAAAGGTCCAAATATGAATGCAAAATCTGCAAAGTGCCCTTGTGTGTAACTTCGTGCATGGAAGATTTCCATACAGACAATTATTAATAATTAAAAATTTTCCGATTTTCTCTGTGTTTTGATTGATTGTAATAAATGTATAAAAATAAATGCTTGTTTTATTTTGAAAACTATCAGGCTGTGGTAATATACATCCCACACTCAACTTGTTAAACCTCTCCCTTACCAGGCAATGGGAAAATGGTTCCCACATAGTTTTTCAGGAGTTTTCTTAGACCTACTGAAATTTCCATAAGTACATATAATTCACAAATAAATAAAGTTTATATTTCATTGAAATTATAATTATTGCTCTGATAACTTCCTGGGGCCTGGTTAAGGGTATGCCGTAACATTGCTGCTCGGCCATCGTGGGCGATACATAATTTTTATAATATCATGTCTGATCCGTTGGCCCCAAAGAGAGTGGAGATTGTATTGGCATCCCTATTATTTTTGTTTTTTTTTACAAGAAATTCGTTAGTGACGACACCCTGGTCCTGGTGCAGTGCAAGGGCGTTATAATTCTTAACCGGCACAGTTCAAACCAGGTTGAGAACCCCTGATTTAGGCTAGCTCAGTTGGTCAAAGTAAGAGTTCTTAACGACATCTAGGAACACTCTATAGTAACACTACTAACACTACTATAATAGTTTGAAGACGCCACCCGATGTTAGGATGACGTCAGAGTTCAATAGGTATACAATTATTTTATTTCAAAATAGATTCACGGTTACTGCGTGATGCGTCAGAATCAGCTGAGGATTCAAATTCAAAGTCACTCGGGCGATTCCTTATTATTGAAGGTCTCTGTACACACATACTACATTGTGGTACCGATTAATTAGGATTATGGATCGGTGTTAAATTAAAGGCCCATTTAATTATAATTGAATTATTTATTTAAATATTATAATAAAAATAATTTTTATAATTAATTTTATTCGAAAACCTTATTCACAAAGATTTCATTTACTATTAAATTCGAATACAAAAAGATTCGTTTACATACAACTTATTTTAGCCACGAAATAATATTTCTTATATTTAGTTTTGTATTTATTTATATTTTTACACGGCTACATGATTATTATTGCCGCTGTCCCTTTTCTAAATGTACCTTTAGGTACTTGATAACCATGTTCTTAACGAAGACTCATCCACTTGATGAGTCATACTAGTGACGTCATGTATTGATGACGCTCTTCGCTTTCGAAAGATTTTCAATACGGAAAGTCTGCTAACTTCGCAGGGGCAATCGCGGAAAAGGAACATATAGCTCGAATCGAAGAAATCTAATACTAAATTGTATGGGCAAAGTGCCTTTTTTATAATCAATTGGCGATTATTTCCCGAAAAAGATAATGTTACGGAAACTGAAGCCATTTCCCTCTTAAGATTTTAATAATTATAATATCTTAAAACGTTATTGAATCTAATTACGAAATACTATAGGCGGATTAGGGTCATGTTTACCTCTAACTCAATATATTACGAGATTTAAATTTTAGGGAAAATATGCGTACATGACTTTACATGACGCTTTTGCGCTCGGAAGATGGACCAATGAGATTGTTTCATTCCCCTTCCACCAGACTAGGAGCCAAATACTTAGGTCATCCACGGAAAATTAGGAACATCTAAGTTGAAATCAAGTGCTCTTTAGATATCTACTGGTGGGGCGATTTTCAAGATTGTCGCAAAAATATTACTAGGTATAAGTTTTTACTACATTTAGATAAATATTTTCCGACTATCGGCATTATAATAATATAAAAGGAAAGTTTATTGATAGAAAAAAGGTGCATATCGTTGGTATTACGGAAATAATATACCTACTTAGCATGACCGCTTAGGTCTGTGGATGGCGCGAGAATAGTTTTATTTTTCTTACCTTTCTTTTAACTGAGACCTTGTGAGGATTGAGAGGCAGTCCTCGGTTTCCTGACTATTATTTCTAGGTTTGGGTTTTGTGAGTACATTAATGCCCATTGAGCTGTTGAATTTACATTTTACCTTTGTTTTTCGAATAAGTCTTTCGAGTGAAAACAGTTAAGAAAAACTCTCTGACGATTTTTGTCCTAATGGGTCCAACAAACAAAAAGTTCATTTTTTAGCGGAATGTTCGGCTTAAAATTATGATCTTGTGTGGATCATTTTATAACATCAAAGATGTTCGCCCAGTCCCTAGGGGGTATACCCCGTTTACTATTTTCCACAAGTTTATCTCTCATCTGGGTTTTGAGCCTGAGTCTCATTCTGATATACATTCTAAAGCTACCTAGTTTAACTCTTAGGGCTTCCAAACATTCTTTTACCTCTACCGCTAGACCCTGGAAGGAATCCGGCGGGATCAAAGTACTGCTAGCCGCATCCGCTGTGGAAGAGGTACCTACCTGTAATTGAGTGAGGAGGGGGTGGATCATCAGGATTTGGAGTCAGTGTGCATCATCTTATGACGGAGCCTAGCTCCTTGCGCTTGTACTTAAAGTTTTGTATTTTGTTGGCAAATAGTGTAGCTTCCTTATGAGGGCCTTTTGTAAGTTTATTCAAGAAGGTTTCTCTGCATTTAGTTATGGTATCGGAAATTTCGATTCCATCGTGTTTTGTATTGATGTGTATGATGCTATGTTGAGGCTTGAATTCGTAGACGAGTCGAAGGCATCTGTTCTCTGTTAAATATGATTTTGTGATGTCAGTAATCCAAATTGGGGATGCATACAGCATGGTTGGTTTAATAACCATGCTATATAGTGCATTTTTGTTTTCTTCTGAGAGACAACTTCTACGGTTAAAGATGGGTCTAAAAACCCCCATCGCCATAAAGGCTTTTCTCCTGGCTTCAAATAGGTGAGGTGTTTAGTTCAATCTATGGTGAAGGTATACCCCGAGATATTTCAGAGGGTTACTGAATGAACAGGGGATGTCACAAACAGTAATTTTTCCTTTATAGAATTTAGGCTCCGCGAGAAGAGAATCGCCTCCGTCTTCTACGCTTTCACTTTAAGTCTCCAGCGACTGAAATAATCAATTAGCTCTCGAGTGCCCTTTTCTAAGTTCCTAATCGCCGTGTCAGTCTGGCGGCTGGTGGAAAGGATGGCAGTGTCATCTGCGTATAGCGCCAGTGTGCAGTTGGCGGGGTTTGGCATATCACTTATGAAATGATTGAAGAGCCTGGGAGATTGCCATACTTGCATTTCAGCCTATGTACCTATAATATTATCGTCAAAAATGCATAATATTTGCTACTAATGTGTGTAATTAGTGTTCACGTTTGCGGGTTAAGCATGGAAGATAAATTTAAAACAATAAGGTTAGCGCAACGTGGCATGGAAAGTGCATGTTGGGCATAAAATAAAATAACAAATTAAACTATGGATACGGAAGCAGACAAAGTAGGTTGTATGAAACAATATGTCGGTCGACTAGGGTACAATCGTGCTGCCAAATTTCCAGGTTATTCCATATCCGCTTTTTAAGCAAAATTACTTTTTAATGCCATTTTGTTCTATTTCCAGAACTCTGTTTAACCTATTAGTCAAAATACAAAAACATGAGTGGATTTGTCGATACTGTCGAAAATAAGTAAGTTATTCTTTATATGCTGAACACAGTTTTTAATATATATGAATATTGGTTGTGCAAATATTTCAATGTGAACTTTCAAATTGCTCTTCTGAGAATTTTACTGAAATAATTGACATTGAACAACCTGGAAATCAGGCTGCGACATGTTGATATACAGTGCCCCCCCCCCCCAATCGGGCACTAAACAACCACAGGGGCCTACAACTAGATCGATTGACAAACTCATAAATTTCGGTCGATGTACGTGGCAGTGAAGATCAGGGTACTGAAATAGTGGTAAAAGCTAACAGGAGGTTAGGTATATAGCTTTTCATATTACAGATATAAACCAAATCCAAAATTCGACTGGTCAATATAACAGTAGATTATGAAATCTACATTTCGCCAATAATGTGATGTCATTGATGAAAATCATTTGTATTAGGTATACAGGCACACATTAGAATTACCTCAGGAAAGATACAATTATTTTTACCATCATGGGAAATGAGAGTTCTTCAGAATGGAAAAATTGTTTGACATTAAAAATTTTCTTTCGCATAGTCAGCACTATAGTTCGGCGAAATCATAGTTACATATCAGTGGCGGTGGAGGTAGGCTGTGAAAGTCCGAAATAAAAAGATCAGGTATTTGTGTTCATTGAACTAATATAACTACGTGTATATGGTGTTTTAATTTATGCACAGTAGATAACAGTCTAAAAATATTCATTTATCTATAAAATATTGAAAATTATGACATTAAAACATATTTACACAATTTTCGATGTTGTATAGATTGGACAATGTTTGTTATCAATAATTATCGTTTGAAATAGTCGAGGCTTAATAATTAAAAAAAAAATGATCTCCATGTGTAATATTAACCTGATAGCTGCCCGTAACGTAACGTTTACGTCATGCACAGCGGCGATTCAGGCGCCCGTACCGTACGATATACGCCGAGCCGTTCTACGAGCTTGTATGAGTCAAATATTTATTTATTTAATTTTAAAACGTGTAACTACATTTCTGATCAGACCTTGCAAGCAAAAAACATTTGTACGGCGCATACATCGCGAGAATAAGGGAATTTCCCGAGAGGCCAAATCAGGGTTAGCTCAAAATTCCCCTGCACACTGGGATATCTTGTACAATAGGCAGTTGGTATGATTCGATAGTGATGAGTCAGTTGTCGCCGGAATATCATTTAGTCGGGATGCTAATTCGGAATGCTTTCTTATTCAGATTTGCGTTATAATTGGAATGTTTTCAATGTTTTTACATTGAAATTTAATTTCTATTGAGTGACCAAGTGTTTTTATTTATATTTCATATACAATTTGCGTATAAAAAAGTGTTATATTTACGAGTTTTGTTTTAGATTTTACCTACTAAACTTGAATGAAAAGAAAGATTTTCGATGTTTTTAGATAGAAATTGACAAAGAACTAAGTGTTGTGACTATTTTTCATTTGTATTTCGGATTCGATTTGCGTATACAAAGTGTTTTATTTACGAGTTTAGTTTTACAAATTTTATTATTCAAAATGTTTGAGATCGACGAAGTTGGTGAAATCGATAACCTTATCGAAACAGTTGAATCTGAAGACGATGGAAGTGATGATTCGGATGTCGAACTTGAGGAAACTTTGGAAGTCGATGAAAGTGAAATTATCACACCGGAATCCACTGAAAGACCGACATTTGAGTGGAAATCGGATATGTTTGAGCCACGCGCATTTTCCTTCGATGCTAACGTTTCGGGATGCAAAGCTGATAATTTGACTTCGGATGCACTCGAAATGGACTATTTCAAATGTTTCATCGATATTTCTTTTGTTGAAATGTTAGTCCGAGAGACCAACAGACAATTTTTATTTGCCACAAAAAATATCACAGTTTTGAGTGATCGTCTACGGCGATGGGTAGACTGCACAATTGATGATATGTACACATTTTTGGGGCTGTGTATGCTAATGTCAAGGAATTCACGGAATAAAATATCTGAACACTGGTCTATCCACAGATTGTTATTTTCACCATGTTATTCCGAAACCATGTCCAGGAATCGTTTCGAACTGATGCATCGAATGTTGCATTTTTGTGACAATGAAACGCAGGTTCCCGGAGATCGACTATATAAAATTAGACAGGTCCTGAAGGAACTGAAAATTTCTTTCAAGCAGTACATGTGTCCATATCAGAACATATGTATTGATGAGAGTCTTCTCCTTTTCAAAGGCAGACTTTTATTCCGCCAATTCATCAGGACGAAGGCTAGTCGTTTCGGAATAAAAATTTTTGTAATGGCTGATTGCAAAACTGGTTTTGTCTTAGATGTAATCATTTATACCGGAAAACAAACTGAAATTGAGAAAAATAATTACATCGGTATATCGGGCAACGTGGTGGTAACGATGCTTGGACCATACTTGGAACTAGGGCATACATTGTACATTGACAACTGGTACAGCAGCCCAACGTTATTCAAGTATCTTTATGATCACCGGACGAATGCCTGTGGAACCGTAAGGAGAAACAGAATTGGGATGCCCAAATTTACTAAGAAATTGAAAAAAGGGGAAAACCGATACATTCCATACTGACGAAATTATGGCTTTGGCGTGGAAGGATAAAAAGGATGTTACAATGTTGTCCACAATTCACAACAATACTTTCAAACCTACTGGAAAAGTAGACTATAAGACTAAAATTCCGATTTCCAAGCCGGAATGCATTGTTGATTACAATAAAAACATGGGTGCTGTGGATCGTAGTGATATGATAATTTCTTCTGTAAATTCGACAAGAAAAACTGTCAAATGGTACAAAAAACTTTTTTTCCATTTGATAGATTTATCTCTGCTGAATGCCCATGTATTGTTCCAACAAAAAACTGGAAAAAAACAACCGCTGGGTGAATTTCAATTGAAAGTCATCGGACAACTGATCGAAAAACATAAGTTAGAACCAAAAACTCTTTTGAAGCGAAAAGCACCCTTACCCTCTAGGCTAACAGAAAGACATTTTTTGGGTAAAATACCACCTACTAACAATAAAATTAATGCGGCAAGAAGATGTTATGTATGTGCCAATACAAAAAATCAGAAAAGACGGAAAGAAACTAGGTATTTGTGCAAGCAGTGCGACATTGCTCTGTGTTTTGAACCGTGCTTCGAAATAAAGTTACGTGGAAAATATGTAACTCTTTTCAACACAATTCGAACCACCTTTGGCAAGTATAATTTCGAAACTTCCTGTTTTACGTTTAGTACATCTGTAGTTATCTCTGAATATTGTATCATATTTTCCATTTTATTTGTTGAATCTGTTATCTTGTTATTAGTCAGGTTATTGTCAGGCGTATCTTTTCTAACGACTTCCAATAGATTATATGTGAAACATTGCTGGGAAGATATCTACAAAAAGAATAGGGTTGGTATATTTAATTCAACAATATTAAAGCAAATAAAAATAATTTTTGTTTTAACAGTTGTAAATGCTAGGTCTTTTTTTTGCTAAGATAGAACTTACAAAAGAGTTAACTGTCAAATCGTTGTGTGATGTGTGACACCCGTTGATCTTATGACATTAATGATTGGTTTAGTCTAGCAAAGCAACACGAATAGAATCATGTTGACAAATTTACCAAATCTACCTATAAAAAATATTGTCGATTCGCGCAACCTATAATTGCATTTTCTAGCAAAATTGCTCTTTAGTGATTTAGCTCATTGTAGCTTAACGGGTTTGTTAGTAAGGAAATATGCTGCATATGGCTTGAGACCGATCCTTAAAAGTCCCTTGATTGCATTACCGGACAATATTTTTTCAAAATTAGGCTGAAGATTGCGTTGTGGAACATTAATCAATAATATTTTTGAAAATATAATGACAAGAATCCGGACGAAATATGCCATACCACAACAGCACTCATCGAATATAAAACTTAGGGGATAAGTTTGTTCCATAAAAGGACCTGTTATTTGATTTCTTAAGTCATGCGATATTTTCTGTGGAGATTTGTGAATTCACTGGCTGATGCCGATAGTTAACCAATAATTGGCGCATTGAAAGCCAACATTATTCGTGTTATACAACTGGCAGTGCACGAAAAAAGTGTTCTAAATTAGGTGACCAGTATATGCTTCGATGAGAACAGATACGGTGGCAATATGCCCTAAACCATTTAAAAATGCAAATGCCATGCACGTGTCTTTCGAATTTAAAAAACTATCAAAATTAACTAATGTTATATTTTTACAATTCATTTATTTAAAGTTCTATCGGGCTAAAAAAACAACAAACAAAAATTGAACGAACCTATTCTAATAACATGTATTACAACTCCACAGCCCATAAATAAAACGAGTTCTCGCACGTATTTTAAAATGACTTCATTAAGAAGTAAGAGCCGTTTCACGCGAGACACTAGTATCTGGACACTGGTGTTTCTCTCTGAATAGTCTAAACACTGCACAATTAATAAAAATTCAAATTTATTTATTTTACATATAAAAAACATAACAAATTTTAAATTTAAAACGTTCATGATTGACATAAAATAAGTGTTACAAATGAAAATACAGAACAATGTGAGTTAAAAATATAATGAGTAATAAAAAAAGAAATAAAATAACAAAAATATAAAAGTAGATGGAAGCACACAGAGTGAACTATCGATAGACACTATCTTAAAAATTGATATTACAACGTCCACCAAAATTCACTCACACGTAAGTGGAATATATCAATATCCGAAGCGATATCATTAAACATGATTATTGCCGTCTCAATTGGCATTACTAAAGACGGGTTAGTTCTGAAACTTGGGAGAACAAACAACGGATGCCCTCGACTCCGAAGATAATCATCAGAGACACACAAGCTAACACCGTCAAGAATGGCAGAGTTTTCATTTACGCTGCGTATATGTCAGAAAAAATATGTAGCTAATTAAAGAACCCTTCTAAATTTTAAGTTACAGTATGAAAGCATTCCTAAGAGAAAGTCAGTCGGATAGACTTACGGATAATATCCATACAGCCGAAAGTAAAGTAGTCTAAAATTTTTCTTCTAGACCCTCTCCACCATAAGGCTGTACGGACAACTGATGCGCGGCCCAAACGATAGACCCACTCTCAAGTCTGCTTCTACTATAGAGAATTTTTAGTACCATAACATCGGAAAAGACCCAGGAAGTACGCAAGACAAAGAACAGTTTTAGCGCCTTTTCACAAATGGTATCCATATGACCACTAAACGTAAGTTTATTGTCAAAAATAATGCCAAGATCCCTTACAGATGATATTTCTGAAAAAACTCTGCCATGCATCAAATACTGGAATAACAATACTCGCGAGGCTTTAGTAAACCATCTCCAATCTAATATATTATGTATATCAAGTTGGAGTTGACGAAAATCGTCCAAGGTGACAACTTTCATGAAGAGTTTCAAGTCATCAGCAAACAACATAAACATAGCATTTTGAATTACGAATGCTATGTCATTTATAAAAAAAACGTGTACAGCAATGGCCCCAACTTTGAGCCCTGAGGCACACCAGAAAATGTTTTAAGCGTCTGTGACTGATAGAGGGTTTACGATACGTATTGTTGACGATTCCTAAAATAACTCCCGAATAACGAGAGAAATCATTTAACGGCCTGCTCTTAATTCATGCTGCTCATTCATTATAGATGACCAGCGCCATCTAAAGATTAATACTTGAGTCAGCAATGAAATGACTCAATCCTCGGAGAAATCATGCTGTGCATGACCATCTCAAGAACTTTTGCTGGTGCATAGAGAATGGCTACCGGCCTATAGTTTTCCACTGATGACTCCGTACCACCCTTATGAATTGGAGTAACCTTCGACATCTTCCATGCTTCCGGAAAGATACCCGTCCTCCATTGTCAGGTAAAATATTATGAAAGTGGCCCTTGACAAAGTCAATACAGCCCTTTAAAAAAATTCTTGGGACATATTATGCGGTCCAAAAATGCCGGCCACACGCTCATGCTTCACTACGGTGTTGCTGCGCAAACCGGTTTGCGTACTGCACACTGCGAAAACTGTACACTGCGCAAACCAAAAAGTGCGGCCTGCGTAAAATTCTATTTGCTTGATATTTTAACTGCGCAAACCGAGTTTTCAAGCCACGATCAGTTCGTCGAAGGGTACGGTCTTTTCTCATTCATACTTATTTGTTTTCGTTGGATTAAGAATTCATAATATTCCACATATTATTGATGGTACGTTTTTTAAATTCATTAAACTCTGCTCAAACAAAATCACAATAGATAAAAAAAATATTATATCTATAAAATATTCATATTATGACTATTATCTATTATGGCTTGGTTTCGTAGGGATAAATTGAATTTTAAAAACTAACCAACACCATCTGTAAATTGGAGTCTTATTTCAATGAAAACAAACACGTGTGACTGACAAAGTTTAGTGTGCACCATTTATGGCGGATCTTAACAGCGTACCTCCACCCTTCGCCACTAGTATATATTATATTTAAGCAAAAAATGCTGATTTATATGCGAGTGTATGTTTCTACTCCAAAGACATTGTTTGGTTCACTTGGATCTGGAGGATTTATGTCTCTTTTATTAACCAATAAGCAAAAGAAAACGCTTGTGACAAGAACAAATCGTCACTTTGATGACATTGCTGCGATTTCGAAGACCAGTGTTTTCACGACGACGACTTTGCGCAGTTTTACTTTTGCCGTGTGGCCATGCGAGCGTTCCGTTTTTTTTTTTTTTACACAGGGAAAACCGAGCAGGCAAGTCGCTCCCGTGTAGCGCATAAGAGCGGGTATTCTTATTTTTTTTTAAAATAAATCTAAACACGTCACCCTCGTTAATTGGGAAGATGTCAACGGATTGGCACCGCATGATCGTTTTCTCTACATATATATGAACGCCACATACTTGTTTCTCCGTCTTAACGTGCCCATTCATGCAGCGTCTCGAGACAATGGTGTCGCGTGTGAAACGGCTCTAAGATTAAAACATGTATTGCTATTTCCAACCTTCGATATAAGACTGCATCGAGGGAAAAAAATTACACATTATACAATTGAACGAACCTGATGTATTGGCCTGTAATCTGAATAAGAACAACCCGGTTTAGGATCTTCAACATCACATAATGGGTCTATTACATCTTCAATAATCTCGCGCTTGATGACGGATAGTTGATCATCCTTCTCAGGTTTTATATTAGAGAGGTCCGCTAAAAGATACTGAAAGAAACATTATGGTTAACACAGTAAAACCACTTTCACTTAAATGACTAATTATAGTCAAAATGAATTACAAGATAACCTGACCTAACCTAAATCACAAATGTATCGTAGCTGTCAAAATGTATAATCGAGTTATTTTTTAAATCAACGTTTAATATAATTGTATGTCTCTACGGAGTTTATAAAAAATCAAAATATTATAATAATAATTAATCGCTGTTAGTCACAATACAGAGTGATTGTAAAAGAAATCAGTTTCCAAAAACTAACCTCGAAATTGCAACTTGAAACGTCGGCATTCTCCTGCTTTATATGAGTGCGAACTTCCGGGCTGATTGGGAGGCTAGTCTGCGTATCAAACAAAGGCTTGCCTTCTTTATCAGACTGTTCTCCATCACATTCTCGCTTTACGTCCATTTTGATGGTAAATATAACGTGACAAACAGTATCCGTTCAAGGTACATTAATTTAAGAGAAGTGTTGCCACAATACGTAATTATTTATTATGTATGGCCGAATTACTGAAAAGTCTATTCCGTGTAGCGATCAAACAATAAAATGTGTTTTATTGGATTTAAGTTTTGTACTATTCTATTTGAGTAGAGTATTCTATTTGGGTTTTTCCTTTCGTTATTTTCAAGCACTATGCATATTCACCAATGGCTAATACACTCTAACTTCGTATACTGTTACACCCATGACTATTAGACCTCTCTTGATATTCTAAAGTACGTCTAATTATTAGGTGTAACCATGTCACCTGACCTATAGTCAACAATGGGCGTACGTACGTCCAAAATTCCTTGATTAACTGTCAAAATATTCAACATGTACTTAGCACGTAAGAATTATTGTTTATCAAATTATAATAATAGTACCTATATCAGGGAAGAATGTGATTGTGCCGAATAAAATAAACGAAAGCCAAAGAAACTTAATATTCAGGAGTAGGTAGGTATGTAAAAAGAAAAGATGGCATCACTGCTCAATGTAAAAAGAGTAGGTACAATAGAAAAAATGGGTAGGTAGGTACATAGTTGCGGGAGGACGTGGTATTGAGTTCGCGAATTCCCGCGCTAAAAACTTAACAATAAATGAATTCAGATAATAAATAATTAATAAATAGAATATAACCGATATAATACACATTAGGAATATAACAATATAAGATTAATTTGGATACTGTTAAACATAAGTTTCTATGTGAAAATAACCGTTAAAATAAAAAGCCACGTGTTCAACAACGAAAGACATTTAATTTTTGTGAATCCCGGGTCCGGGATATCTCAATACCTACACTGTTATTTTTAACCTATATAGTAAATCAATTAGTACAATAGTGTCCCTACTTTATTGCCTACCCATTTAGGATCACGTAGTAGGTAAGTATAATAACGAACAAGACATTGTCAAAGGGCCATGTCTTTTGAGTTTGCCTTGTCTATCCGAGCATGGTGCAAATCACACCCAATGTATGTGTACCTGGCTCAAAATACGTGTGGCATATTTTGGTTTGTATTGCACTGACAGATATGTTCTTTTACCATGTTGAAGATTAATATTGTATTTAACAACGGCAGTAGAAGAAAACTTTTTAAATAGAATAAATGCAGACGGGCCCTTTTGCCATTTGAAAACCGAGATGCGCTGATCTCGTTATGATTGAGACAATACTGATGGTTATTTTCACTCCATTGTTTTATTTTCACAACAAAACATACATAAATATTATTGAAGTGTGTCACCGTGTCAATGTACCTATTAATATATAATATTAATTGTTCACGGAAAATACTTCTTCAGTATTGCGGCAACACTTTTCTAAGATCCTGTCTGTCACGTAACACGTTGCTTCTGGAATATATACCCTTAATATGGATGTAAAGCGAGAATGTGATGGAGAACACTCCGATATAGAAGGCAAGCCTTTGTTTGACACGCTGACTAGCCATCCAAATAACCCGAACCCTCGCATTCATGTAACGCAAGAGAATGCGGACGTTTCAAGTTGCAATTTCGAGGTTAGTTTTTGGAAACTATATTATTTTAAAATAACGTTAGATTGAGAATAACAACGATTACTTTAATATTATAAACTGCGGCTTTTTTACAAACTATGTAGGAACATAAGGTGACATTAAACTTTGTTTTAAAAAATTACATGTTTATACAATTTGACAGGATATAGATGACAGGTGATATTATAGGTTAGGTTTGTTTATCTACTAATTATTGTTAAATATAAATATTATACAATGTTATATGGTGATTACGAGACCCGAAACTGTTTTCACCGTGTTTACAAAATGTAATAATGCTTCTTTCAGTCCCTTAATATGGCGGACCCCTCTAATATAAAATCTGAGACAGATGATCAACCAGCTGTAGTCAAGCGCGAGATAATTGAAGATATAACACACCCATTATATAATGATGAATACCCTCAACCGGGTTGTTCATATTCAGATTACAGGCCAATACATCAGGTATGTTTAATTGTACGTAGGTATATGTGCCGTTTTCTTCCCTCGATGCCGTCTTATATTGAAGGTTCGAATTTTTAATGCGTCTTTGAAACTTCATAAGGAACTATTATATTATAATTCGGTCAAACATGTTTCATTTATTGATTTCGGAGTAGATTCGAGTTATTGGCGATTGCTAAAACAGATATTTTGAGACAGTATCGAGTAGGTATATAAATCTTTAGTTAAATCACGTAAGTATATTTAAAAAATAAGATTTATACATCACAATCATTCGAATGTAAAGCAATAATTATTGCGATTATCTAAAATTGCGATCAATTGTATGGTGAATAAAATTAATCGCCCGTGAGTCCTTTTTAGGTAGGTTATACAAGGTAAGCCTATTGTCTATAAAAAAAACTACTTGCAGACGTAAAATACGTGAAATGGGGTGAGAATAGACCAATTCTATTTTCAAAACTTTTTGTAACAAATTAATGTTGTAAGCATCAAATTTCACTAAATTATCTACTATTCTGCATGACAACATAAATTTAGGCGTTCGTAAACAGTTTTATAGGTCAAAACTGGCGCACTGCGCATGCGTTATAAGTAAACCGTAATACACGTAGTTTATGATTTAACGTTTAGTTCACTATACCAGCAAACTTCAAACCATTTTCTGACCATCAGAAGTGGTCTGAAACGTCAAACCACTTGTCACGATATGTCAATGTAATAACTGTCCAGACAGGACCTAACATAAAAATGATAGTTATTTATTATATTTCGTACCTATGTTATTTTCTCGACATTTACGTTTAAGAAAAATTGATATTCTTCTGCATACATATAAATCGTGAGATGTTCATATTAATATTTTAAACATTTACACAGTAGGAGTTCAGTAGAATTTGTTAGGCATATTATAGCTTAGTAACTGATACCTGTTATTCATTAGTAACCATATGCGCACAATAAACCGCTTGTGGTCGTATTGTCCCATAATTTCACCCAAATTTTCTATGCATTGAGTTCGATTCGATATCATCACTTGTTTGGTATTTAGTGAGAGTTGCTAGTCGTAGTGCGGGTCGTTACTCGACCGAAAAATTACAACAGAATGGATTGAAACGACTAAATGATTTTACTTAAGTACTTAAAAATACTGAATGGACATTTATGGTCGAGTAAACTGCGATGGATTGTATGATAGCATCTGATATCTTTGAGCGACAGTCTGCGCAGTCGTCTGGTGAAATTGAAGTGCAAGAAATGGACATCAAAAAGGAAATAGCGCTTGCTTTTGCCATAGAAGTCCGTCTGAGGTTGAACAGAGCTTCATTTTTCGATAGAAATTTTGTTTGCAACGTGTGTTGTGAATTTTTTTCATCTGCGCACATTTTGAAGTACCATCAACGTATGCATGATGCGTCGCTGGCTTTCGATGAAGTGGCTTTTCCATGTGACCAAAGCAGTCACTTGTATAAAAAGTTTGATGCGTCGACGTTTGACAGTGATTCACAGGTAACTCACATAATACCCGTGGTCATTTGATTGTTGTTCTTAGGTATATAATGTATTATAATTATATTGTCATCTGTATACTATACTTACATATTTTTTTGTTTGTTATACAAAATGGGTATGATCCAACGGCAAAGGGTGCACATAGGCTGCTACTATCCAACATAAATAATATAGTACATACAAAACTTCTTCGTTCGTATGTACGTATTTGTTTTCATTGAACTAAGACTAAAATAATTTACTGATGGTGTTAGTTTTTAAAATTTAACAAAAACCCTGCGAAACCAAGCTACAATATGTTAAGTTCGTATCATTGAATCTGAACTGAACGAATCAAATGGCACCGTTGGATTTATTTGATTAGGAACCGTTTGGTAGAATGTCCACGGAAACGCTTTTCTGACAACTAATTAGTGTTGCCAGTACTTAAAATTAATTCATAATATATTAGTCTCTAAAACAGAAACATATTTGAAACGTCAACTTGTTATGAAATTCTAACCTCCTATCATGGTCTACAATAATACAAATTTAACAAACTGTCGTATTTATTCATTTTAAATATACAAAATATAAAGAATGCTTCATAAATAGGTAGCCATTTAGTTAATTTATAAGATTTATAGGTATGACGAGTTTTTAAAAATTACTTTTGATTAGAGCTTTTCATAATTATTGACCACTTGTTCATGTCGACAGTATGATATTGTGACTTAGACGACAATGGAACATATTAAATTCGTTAGGTAATATAAAGATCATTCCGGGTTGATTTAACACAGTTTGTAGTTTAGAATCTCCGTTACAAAATATAAATAAAATGAAAATAAATTCTTTGTCTGACATAATAATTATAGTAATGATATTAAATCGAACTTGCATAGAAAATAGTGCTGGATTTTGAGATAATAACACCAAAAGCGGCGTCTTGTTCGCGTATGGTTACTTATGAATAATAGGTATTGATTATTAATCTATAATACATATAATTCAAGTGAACTCCTATGTTGTAAATATCTAACATATTACGAGGGTGGGTCAATAAGTCCTTAGAAAAGCCGACAGGTGGCGCGACTAGTACTGTAAGCGGTTTGTTTTCATGCAGCGGCACTACCGATTCAGTATGCTGCGAAGTTTCAATCAGATTGGTCGGGTTGTTGTGTGTTTTTCGTACATTTAAAAAAAAATTTGCTTGTGGAAAATGGAAAAATGGAAAATGGAGAAAATTGAGTTTAGAGCTGTTAATAAACACTTTAATATAAAAGGGTTAACAGCAAAGGAAATAAAAAATGAGTTTGATTTAGTTCACGGCATATCTGCTCCTTCACTTGCAACTATTTATAACTGGTTAAATGAATTTAAACGTGGTCGTACATCAACAAAGGATGAACCACGCTCAGGACGTCCTGTAGAGGTGACTACACCAGAAATGATCAATAAAATCCACGATATGGTGTTAAGTGACCGAAGATTAAAGTTGAGTGAGATAATTGAGGTTACAGGGATCTCAAAAGGTAGCGTCATTTCTATTTTACATGACAAATTGGGCATGAAAAATATTTCTGCAAGATGGGTGCCGCGTTTGCTCACAGTCGACAATAAACGCAATAGGGTGGTGGCCTCTAAAGTCCTGTTGTCGCTCATGCAACGCAATCCGGATGAATTTTTTCGTCGCTTTGTGACTGTAGATGAAACATGGATACACCACTATACTCCCGAGACGAAAGAACAGTCAAAGCAGTGGATTGCGAAAGGCGAACCATGTCCAAAGAAGGCGAAAACCGTAAAATCAGCTGGTAAGGTTATGGCTACTGTATTTTAGGATGCACGTGAAATTATTTTCGTTGACTATTTGGAAAAAGGAAAAACAATAACAGGGGATTATTATGCATCTTTATTGGACCAGCTAAAAAACGAAATTGAAGAAAAATGGCCTCATTTAAACAGGAAAAAAATCCTCTTTCATCAGGACAATGCCCGTGTTCACACATGTTTACGATCAATGGCTAAAATTGAAGAATTGAAGTTCGAATTGGTCGACCACCCACCGTATTCGCCAGATTTAGCCCCCAGTGACTTTTTCCTTTTCCCAAACTTAAAAAAATGGCTAAGTGGACAAGGTTTTTTTGCAAATGAAGAAGTCATCGATCGGACAAATGCTTATTTTGAGGACCTTCCGAAAACTTATTTTTCTGACGGTTTAAAAAAAATTGAGAAACGTCTAACCAAGTGTATTGAGCTCCAATGAGATTATGTTGAGAAATAAAATAAAAATACAAAAATAAAAACTGTTTTAATGCTTTTTTCTAAGGAATTATTGACCCACCCTCGTACATTGGTGGCAACTGAAAGTAGAGGATACAGCTGTGGCAGGTCTTATCCAGAAATGGATTGACTCTGGCTGATCATAATGGTGATACTGTTACATAGTATGTTGTTTTTTTTCAGGAGTGTGGAGACAGCCTGATCAATATAAGGTCAGAGTATGATAATGAGGGTGTCATCATCAAACAAGAATTTGTTGACGATGCAATTCGCCAAATCAATAATGAGAATCGTCAACCCGGCTCCTCCGATCGACAATACAGCCCAGTAGACCAGGTACGTTCATTTACAGGTTCACTAATAACACAACTTTAAAATTTTTTTTTTTATATTCGAAACATCGATATTTTCATGGCATAACAATTAATATGGTCACCGGAATGGTTCTCAACAAAAAAAAATCTGGTTACCCAATATGGATGACACTTATTCGAGCACTGCTGGTCGTATATCGTGAACAATATTGACTTCCATTGGATTTATCAGCATAAACCAGTGACTCCACAAAGTTTTACAGGAAATATTTCAGATATAACAAATCGCACGACCTTGGAGGTGGTTAATATTTGGCAGTTCCATTTTTCAAAATCAACTAAAGCAATCGAAGACCTTGGCCTAAAAACAGCAAATGTCACAAAACACTTTTTTTCAGAAGAGGGAAAAAACCTAATATCTTGGTTGATGAAAGTATAGAACCACTAGACCTTTGCTGTTTTGTATTTATTTTTGAGAGCAGATTTGATGGACTGATCGGTTCCTGAAAAAAAATAAAAGACAATCGTGTCGTACTAACCTCAGCAGGCGGCGGAAGACGCCGCTGCGCGAACTTCTGATTTTGATCGATTTACAATGCTTGAGACCACTGTTGCGAGAGAATGCCTCATCTGATCGAAGCAATTCTGGTGTCGTTTTGTGTGTAAAGAAGTAAGCAAAATAATACAGTAACAAATAATTTAATTGGTACGAACAAAAATTCCTGTACCAAATAATAAACAAAAACTTGGTGGAGCTAGTAGTAGTAATTCTGGCAGACAGTGAAAATAAAAAACCGTTCAGTTATGGGAAATCTATAAAAGAAGCATGGTTAAAATGCTCCCACGGCTAAAAAGGTTCACTAACACCGTGTCTAGGTACAATATATCTACCTGGATCTTATAATGAACTGTTATTGAAAAATCTCATAATTTATTAATACTTTTAAATGTATTTTTTAGATTATCGCTGGAAGCACTATACCGGCTAATGTTGCGATTCTCATATCGTCCTGGGATGTGACTGAAGCACGTGCGTCTAGCGAAGTCCTTCACATTGAGGAAGAAGATATGAAGAAAGAACTCGGGGAATATATTGAAATGTACAGAGATGTCGCCTGTCGCAATAGTAAACGTGATATTTTTCAATCGAATATGGTAAACACAGAATTATTAGTGGCTGTTATACAACTGGAAAACAAATCGTTTCATAAACATAATTTTGTGTGTAATATCTGTTTTGAATTTTTTTCATCTTTCGACCTAATGTTGCTGCACAAAGCGATACACAAAACCACAATTGCGAAAACGACAGAATCCATTGCAAGGCTGGTTAAATGTGACGATGGTCATTTTCCAAGATTTCGTTCAGGTCACGTCGTGAAATCACTCAAAATGACTTATTCTGATGAAAAGCCATTTACCTGTAATAAATGCAATTACTCGTGCAGACAGTCCGGTAACATGAAAACACACAGAATGACTCATTCTGATGAAAAACCATTTAAATGTGATAAGTGCAAATACTCATGCAAACGATCAGGTAACATGAAAACACACAAAATGACTCATTCTGGCGAAAAGCCATTTAAATGTAATAAATGCAATTACTCATGCAGACAGTCCGGTAATATGAATACACACAGAATGACTCATTCTGGTGAAAAGCCATTTAAATGTGACATATGCAGTTACTCAAACAGAAATTCAGGTGACATGAAAACACACAATATGACTCATTCAGGCGAAAAGCCATTAACCTGTGATAAATGCAATTACTCGTGCAGACAGTCCGGTAACATGAAAACACACAGAATGACTCATTCTGATGAAAAACCATTTAAATGTGATAAGTGCAAATACTCATGCAAACGATCAGGTACCATGAAAACACACAAAATGACTCATTCTGGCGAAAAGCCATTTAAATGTAATAAATGCAATTACTCATGCAGACAGTCTGGTAATATGAATACACACAAAATGACTCATTCTGGCGAAAAGCCATTTAACTGTGATAAATGCAATTACTCATGCAGACAGTCCGGCAACATGAAAACACACCAAATGACTCATTCTGGTGAAAAACTATTCAAATGTGATAAATGAAATTACTCATGCACAACGTCTAGTGACATGAAAAGACACAAAATATCTCGTACTGGTGAAAAGTCATAATGTGATAAATGTAATTACTCATGCATAACGTAGCATGAAAATACAAAAAACAAACTGTTGAAAAGCTACTTAAATATAATTCCTCGTGCATACAATCTGGTTGCATGAAATTGCATTAAATTACTCATTCTAGTGAAAAACCATTGAAATGTTTTAATTGTAATTACTCAGGCATCAAATCTGGTTACATGAAATTGCACAAAAGGACTCATTCTAGTGAAAAGCTATTTAAATATGATAATTGCAATTTCTCATGCATATATTTAAATACGATGTAATTACATCAAATACCATTTCGGTGAAAAACCATTTCATGTCAATTCTTATACGCATGAAAATTGTCTGTAAGTGACACTGACTGTGCTTTTCAGTGAACTGTAAACTGTGAAGAAATGATTCGGATGTTCGGCGGAGAGGGTATGTCTAGGATGCCAGAGACTAACCTTTTTCTACTCCATGGTTGTAAATCCTGGTCGTATTATCAGCTTCGTCCAGTATTGTGCGTGGCACATGACGGTTTAGGTTATAAGTCTTTTTATGCGCACGTTGATGAAAGACTGACCGTTATTTGTCGCGCCAGCAAGGGTGAAATTGTCGGGTGGGTAGGAATTTATCTGTTGTATTAGGGCCACCCTAATTGTCGTATTTATACAAGCCATTTTAATGTGATATAATTACTCATGCCTAACGTCTGGTAGCATATTTCAAGACATGGCTTATTTATTTTTAAGAAATCCCGCATTTTTCGGACATAATTTATATATAATAATATATTATACCAATAAAGGCGTTAGCTACCCGTTCACTTATTAGCTAGCATAAAGTATCTGTAGTTAAGACTTTGAAATAATGGTCAGTCGAGAAGGGACCGAACTTGCGTACGTCATTTTTATCATCAACCGATGACGTAAACAATTATTATTTTTGTAGCCCATTCTATAGCGACATAGTAATATGTAACCCTATGTAATATTATTTTAAGCCATGCAATAACAATTATTGTCTTTGTGCTAAATACAGTTTTTAAATACTTCAAACCCACTTGCTCTAAGAAATCTCGTTTGTTGTTTGGTGTATTTTGGATTTGTGTAAGTGGACGTTAGGTCTTAGTGACATAAATTGTCACTCCACTGTATCAAACTCCACTACCGTAAGCTAGTTGTTTTTTTTTTTAAACCATATCCGATCCTAATAGGAATACATGGGCCTCCACGAGAAACGGATGTCAGCCACTTGCTCAACCTATAAAGTCCATACTCTGACCCTACACAAATTCATAAACAATATGTGTACATGCCAGACCCAGGATTTGAACCTGGACCCACGATGCTATAAGCCGACGCTTAAGCCGCGCGGCCATCGTGGGACTACCCTGCCCAAACAAAACTATAATCAATAAAAATATTATTTTATCTAAAAAATATATTATTTTATGTTTGATTAAATGGCATAATTTTAGATATATGTTAGATAGATAGTATTTTTTGATAAAGTGTATTCTGTTATGATTTGGTTTCGCAAGGTTTAAGGCGATAGACATATTTTTGATAATTCACAATTTCAACAAAATTATTTTATAAAAAAATAATAATATGTTAGTATCTGAAAACAACAAACAGAAAAAAATATTTTGCTTAAGGGGGCAAATGCTCGTCGTAGGTCAAAATTTAGTTTTTTTTGTATTTTTAAACCATGATCCTGGACATTCCTTAAACGTTGTAGATAATTTATTTATATAATTTTTAAGCCTTATTATCCTTAATATTTATTTTAAATATTTCATCACTGCATAAAGTATTTTTATTACATAAAATAGTATTCTTTTAAACCTCTCGCTCTAATGTTTTTTATTCATATTTCGGTACATAAATGTGCAGTGTTATTAACATTTTTTATATTTATTAATTTTTAAACGCATTTATAAAACCATTAGTATAATTAATGACGAGATAATTTTAGTAAAATATTTACGATACAAATTATATTGATAATCTCTGTGATCCCAAATTTTACAAGAATTAGGCATTTTATTATTCAAAAGATCGGCAAGATTAACACATTTGAAGATAATTTTACAGATACTAATTATAAGTTATGTCTTTGACCATTGTAGTGTGACATGAAGTAAATAATTAATAAACTAGTTTTACAAAAAACTAGTTTTTTGTATATAAAATTAGCCGTTTATATTTATGTACGTCAAAAACTTTCGATTTTTTCTGTGGACGCCAGCAGTGCTGCCAAATGAAATGAAAAATATGAATTTGCCGAATATTGCCATTAATTTTGTGATTTTTTCCCAAACAAACATTAACTATTTAGTACCTCCAGTACGAGTAGGTTTTTTTATTGTTTAAATATCAAAAATAATTAAATTATATTATGTAATACCTACCCTTTAAAAATTACATTTTTTTAAATTTATGTTTTGTATATATTACACTATTACAGGATATCTTTCTAAAATAAGCAGGTAAGCAAATTAACTATCATAATACAACATTTAGAATATGTTTTTTTATTGTTTAGACCTCAAATATAATTAAATAATAAATGCAATCCTCTTAAAGTGACATTTTTCTAATTCATGTTTTCGATATACCTATTTCATGATTTATTCCTAAAATAATTCCTAAATTACAAATGCGATTTGTGTTTATATAGATGCTCGCGAACTAAAGTTTAAAAAGACACAATGACACATTCTGAAGAAAATCTAATAAATGCAATGTATGTTCATATAGATTCTCGCGAATAATATGCGTACTTGCCAGACCGAGGATTAGAACCTGCGACCCTCGACGCAATAGGCCAACTCTTAAGCCGCGCCGGCATTTATGGTGACTGGTGAAAAACCTTATAAATGCAATGTATGCTCATATAGATGCTCGCAACTTAGTCATCTTAATAACAAACAAATGAAAAATTCTGGTGAAAAACCTTTAAAATGCGATGTATATTCATGTAAATGCGTGCGACTTAGTTGTCTGAAAACACATGAAATGAATATATACATATATAGAACATACTCGTGAAAAATCTTATAAATGCAATGTATGTTCATTTGGATGCTCGCGACGGAGTAATCTTCAAACACATGTAAAGATACTTAATGGTGAATAACCTTTTAAAATAAATTGACTATCTATACGGAGCCTCGGCACAACATTATCGTAAAGTTCATAAAACGAAACAGGAGAAAAACCATTTGCGTGTGATCTATTTCATTTTAAATGTAAACAAATATGTCATTTAAAAACTCATAAACGTGATAATAATTAATAAGTACATAATAATTAATAAGTACTTCCGCAGTCTACTGAAACAAATTAAATCAAAACAAACATGCAACAACGATGCGCTAGAAGACAATAGCCCTAGTGGATGCACTGGAATAACACAATAAATAAATTATTAAGAAGGTACTTCAGTGAAACGGCAAATAATTTTCAACTATAGGTGCGATGAAATTTCGGATCGGCTGAAAATCAGAACGAAAGTCGACCTGTGAAAACGTCAATTTGTTTTGTGATGGTGACGGGGGAATTAATTCTTAAATCGTGTCAAGATGACAGAAAACGTTACCCATTTACTTGAAAAAGAAAACTTGTCAATATATTATTATTAGTAATAGAACAATAAACATAACATTAAATGGACACATTATGTTTTGTTCTGCACGCGTCATTTGCACAATCTTCGCGTCGCATAGTCACGATAGTTTTAGACCGTGCCCCAGCTGAAGTATAGCCTTAAATAGAACAGGTAGGTTCGTCGATAGTCAGGATGCCTGAATCCGGTTCATAATACGTGCTACCGCAGTCTACTGAAACAAATATCCATTCAACAAAAATACGGCGCGGATTCCGCCCGATTGTCAGAAACTGGTGACAATAAATATGCATGCCCCGAAGGAGAGTTCACACAGCCAGATGGAAAACGATGCGCTAGAAGACAATAAATAAACCTGATGGCTGCACGGGAATTACACCATACATAAATTATTAAATATAACATGTAGGTTCGTCGATAGTTAAGGACGCCTGAATCCGGTTCATAATAACCAATAAGTGCTGCCGCAGTCTACTGAAACCGATGACATTATTAATGGACGACGCACTCAATACAGTAGCTAGCAAGTAAATTCGCGCATTCGCATGTATAAGTAGACGTCACGCAATTTCCATTATGCGATATCACGCGTCGGGAATTTATAGCAATATCACCTTTATTGTAATGGCGTTAGAGCAGTGTTTCTAATGGCAATGTTCATTTGAGCGAACCCGTTCGAACCGAACCATTCGGCAGACCCAACAAAAAGCATCAGGAATTTATAGCAATATCACCTTTATTGTAATGGCGTTAGAACAGATTATGCCATTCGGCAGACCCGACAATAAAGTGAGTGTCATTTTCTTTTCCAGATGATTCGTCCATATTAATGTCATTGACTGAAACAAATTAAATCAGAACAAATATCCATTAAGCCGCGTTGACACGGTCCAAGTACGATCCAAGTACACTTGGATCGAGTGCCATCCAAGTGACAGCTTCATACTAATTATTCCTATCCAAGTTAACTTGGATGAGTAGGACGCGGTCCAAGTAGCTTGGATGAGTAGTACGCGGTCCAAGTAGCTTGGATAGGAATAATTAGTATGAAGATGTCTCATACTAGTGCACCTGGATGGCAATCGATCCAAGTGTACCTGGATCGTACGTGGACCGTGTCAACGCGGCTTTAGTCGAGGACCTCTGAATCCGGTTGACTTGAAGAACAGGCAAGCCAGGTTGAGGTTTTCATGTCACAACATACCTACCATTCACTGATATGCAACAATATATTATTGAATGCATCCGTGTTGGTTTTGGCAAATCTCTTCCGCCACGTGAACTCATCCAAGTAAGATGGCAACGACGATTCAGGGATACCATACAATGCCTTTAACCTTTGTTTAGCATGCGCCCAAGTTCCCTCAATCATATTAGTATGAACCCCAGTTTCAGGATTCACGAAACTTTGACTATGGTTTACTGTCATGTGCTCGTAAGCAGGTTCTACAGGTATTTGCGGAATTCCATTATAGGAGCGCCATTGGTCAGAATAAATTATTGACCCGGGAGCAATATTGCCTTCAATGAGTGGCAGAAGAGTCGCAGCCTTACGGTCAGGTACCGCAGTTAAAAATACCTGTTTGTTAGATCTAGAAACACCACCGAAAACCCATTTCTCCTTTCGGTACCGTCCACGGTAGTTTTTGCGCCTAGCGAATACCGATTCATCAATCTCTACCACTTCCCCGTCACCACCGATTTTGTATGGATTCTTTTCAAAATAATTTGAGCAGACATCCCTGAAATATTGGTTCCATACCGCAATAGTCTTGGGGGAAACCGACGCTATCTCCGAAGTGGTCACGCCAGAGAATTGGTACGACCAACAGGCGAGGAGTTTGATGATGGTACCAAACGATAATTTAGATTGCTCCCATAAAGTACCGGATTTTGGGGACTTAGTAAAACTCTTGTGCGTTGGGCATCGCCACATGTGCCCATGTCGCACCCACGTCGTGATTCTGTTGCAAGTACCGCAGAGAGGTGCTTGCAGCCTCGCACACTTTCTCTCCTGTAAAAAACTAAGTGCGGCCTCTTCGGTACTGCTAAGAAGATACATTTTTTCAATTGTCAGTATAAACCGTGACATGATGGATGCGTATTAAGTACCTACTTATCTAACCATAAACGTTATGAGAAACACGTGATAAATGCGTATTAAGTGTACCTACTTATATAACCTATAAATGTTATAAGAAAATACTTCAAAATACTTCACTAGTACGTACGTGTGTGGAAGCTCAGCAATGGAGCGAAACTTACTCGTACTCGAAGAATGAATGGTGAATAATTCCGATGATCAGATCAGCTAGCACGTGGTGTATCGGTCGAGATGAGCCAAGAGAATGAACGAAGAACATAGATCCGGTATAGAAAAATGTAAACGACAAGTATTGTAGCCAATGTAATAATAATTGTATTGTTAATTAGGTATTAAGTTAATTAATATTTCACTGTTCTCTGTGACCGTAATTATTGTCTTCGCTTATAATAGTTTCACACCAATAATTTAAATCATACGAACTTTCGTACAATTTTTGAATAAATTTTATGTTTGCCCGTCAGTAATGCTCCGATAGAAAGGGTCGTTTCTCTTGTGAATAAGTTGTGGATGAGCGAAAAAACACAGTTGCAAGTCGCAGTACTTAAAGCAATGTTAATTTCCAAAGTAAATTTTAAGAAGTCCTGCCAAAAATTTCATTCTTATTTGAAATGAAAACCAAATATACTTTTTTTATAAAAATTTTTTTTTTTTTATAAAATTTCTTCAGAAAATATAAGCCACATAAATTATTTATTTTCATGTATTCATTCCTTTTTCATTAATAATTAAAAACTTCTTGGTCGTGCACTCATGGCTGAGGATCGTGAATACATTTCCATCCTTCTCGCTTCCGCTTCTCTAAAGGCAGAATGGATGGTGCCTTCAGTCAGCTCTTTCAGTCGGTCGCTCCATCGCGCAGACGCTCTTCCTCTGCTTCGCCTTCCCTGGAGGCTACCCAAAACTACCAGTCTCTCCAGGTTGTCCGGTCCGCGCCTGACAATATGTCCAAAAAACTGCAGAATTCTTCTCAGACATATCGTCATGAGCCGTTTCTTTATCTTCAATCTCTGGGTGCTCCGTCCAAAAAATGCGAAGCATTCGGCGCCAACACCACATCTCAAAGGCATCAATCGCCTTCATTATTATTAAAAACTATGACAAAATGTGCGATTTCTTGAATACACAATATACTTGGTCATAATACACTTTTTTCTAAATAAATAAATTGAATAACCTTGCCTGATCATTTTGCAGATTACTCCCACCCAACGATATTTTACAGGAGGTAACTTACTTCGAGAAGCGACTAGTGACCACTAGTAAGGACACATTTGACAATGGGGATGACTTCATCAAACGAATGGAGTCTGCAGCCAAACGTGTTCAAGTATTAATAACAGAGCATCCAGATATTACTATAGATGAACATAATATCAAAAAAGAAATACAAATACCACCATACTTCCCAAAGGTGGTGCGAATTAGATTAAGAAGAGTCATACATTTCCCACGCAATTTCATTTGTAATGAATGTCATGCAGTATTCGCATCTCCTAGTACGCTAAAAAGCCACCATATTTCGTGCATGAAGTCTACAAGTTTTAATACTAACGCAGTTGGATATGCTGATGATAAACTTTACCAATGCGACGTGTGTCTATACAATTGTTCGTCGAACAATCATCTCAAAACACACAAAATGACTCATACTGGTATAAAACCATATCAATGCGACGTTTGCTCGTTAAAATTTTTGCAGCCCGGTTATCTCAAAAAATGCACAAAAAAATACATTCTGGCGAAAAACCATTTCAATGTGCAGTATGCCCATTCAAATACTCGCGATTTAGTGATCTCAAAAGACATCAAATGACGCACACTGGGGGAAAACCACACGAATGTCATGAATGCGGATTCAAGTGCTCGCGACTCTGTCACTGAAAAGACATAAAATGACACATACCGGAGAAAAACGGTATCAATGCGATGTGTGATTTTTAAAATGCACGCAACTAAGTGATCTCAAATCACACAAAATGACACACACTGGCGAAAAGCCATATCAATGTCTTATTTGTTCCTTTAAATGATCGCGGTCCCGTGATCTTAAAAAACACAACGTGAAACATACAGGTGAACAACCATTTGCATGTGACATTTGCTCGTTTAAATGCTCGTTTTCAACTTATCTCAAAACGCATAAAATGATACATTCTGGCGAAAGACCATTTAAATGCAATTTATGCTCATTTGAAAGTTCTCAACTTGGTAATCTCAAAGCACATACTATGAGACATACTGGTGAAAAACCATATCAATGCACGGTTTGCTCATTCAAATGCTCACAGCCCAATAATCTCAAAATACATAGCAGGAAACATAATATAGTGTTGTAGCTGGTGAATAAAAAATATATCAATGCGATACATACTAGAAAAATGTTCATCTTTAAATTTATTGTAAAAAGACTTTGCTGAATGAAGAATAAATAAACAATGTGGTTTTGTTTATATTTACCTAATGTTCAGCAAATGGCGCCTATTTGACGCTTGCATTCTGATAGTGCTGCTTTACGTTAACGAAAGGAACGGTATAATGAGCTTTGTAAACAGATTTTTCTGATGGAAATGGGTGTGCGGTGGGGTATGACTTTAGGCGGAATGAGTAGATAAGAAAACGCATCGAGCAACCTCTTGACACGCTGATAGTGAAGAGGCATCGTGCTGCAGATGCCGAGAGAACCTCAACCGGGCTCCTTATTCTTGAAATCAAACATATTCCATTATTCTAAAGGGCGCTAAATATTATATAATATGGTGGTCTGGTATGACTAAGAATGATACAAGAAGACTGGCTAGCGACAAACATTCTTGGAGGCGCCGCGTGATGTCCATATGATCCAAGTAAGGGGCGGATATGACCGAAGAAGAAGAAGAAATTTATTTAGTATCGCATTATTATGAAATGCTTGCGATTTGGTTAGTTGAAAGGATAATTAATCACTAATAATCCTGAATAATCATTTTATAAATGTGATGCTTGCTAGTAATATGATTTTCGACTGGTGTATTATTGAAGTACTGCACCGCGATTTCCTAACTCTCGTCTCGTGTGGCACCAGACGAGATGACGTAATTGTGTCGTCACGCTCGAGGCATGCCGACCGCGCACAGAATAACCATAGAAAATATTATTATCATACACCTATATGTGTATGGTGACAATGAATAGCGCCGCTGTCTGACCACTCGCTATTTTCTCGAATGCTATTATCACTCCGGTAGTACGTCATAATGATGTCATATGACGTCATCTCAACCGTGAAGCTTGCACTCGCAAGTTCTAACATAGAGCCCCTGCAGTGCGGAGCAGTCACTCATTTTGCCATACAACAACTCATACAAGAGAAATGAGTATACTGATTGTCACTTATTCGACGAATATCAATGTATTGTTCCGCAGTATTTAATATTCATTAAGAATGTTTTTTATTAAAACCAATTCCAGGCACATCATTTATATATGTAGGTACCGAGAATTTATATAATTATAAGTTAGTATTTTCTGGTCGGCCCCAAGTGGACACATTGACGCCAGTAGATGTGTTCATAGCAAAAGTTGGGAAATGCCAAACTGCCAGCAAGTCCCATCTGCTGGCCTCCCCGTGGCGACCTCCGGGCAATGCAGCGTACGCTGTAGCTAACAGCAGGGGGCGAAGGGCGAGTGACCGGCGCCATAAAACTGGCCTTCTGGCTAAGGGAAGGAAATCCCCGACAGAAAAACCTGGTCGAGCCGACCTTCAGGGCCCTCGTGGCTCAGGCCTCGGGAGCGCTGGGCTAATCACCTTGCCTCCTTAAACGAAACAGATTAACAAAACACCTACACAGCAGCCTCGGACGACAACCGGCTCTGTAAAACGACGACCTTGCATGGAAATGGACAATGAAACAGGTAGAGTAATCCTCTCTAACAACTCGAGTATGCGCATTGGGACATATAATGTTCGCACCCTGCGTACCCCCGGAAAGGACCTGCACGCCACACGCATCATGCACACCTATGGTGTGGACATCCTAGGGCTGAGCGAAGTGCGCTGGAAAGGAGCCGGGAGAAAGTTGATTGAGGGTTACTCTATTGTCTACTCAGGTCAGGAGCAATACCATCGCCAGGGAGTGGCAGTGTTGATGTCAAAGAGAGCGGCCCGTTGCCTCGTGAAATGGGAACCAATCTCGGAGAGACTGATACGTGCCTCCTTCAAGACGCCTGGTAGCTCCTTGACCGTCTTTCAGTGCTACGCCCCCACTGAGGATGCCGACGCGCAGACAAAGGATGCTTTTTACGATTCTCTCCACGCGGCAGTCTCCGCCATCCCCCGAAGAGACCGCGTGATTGTGATGGGGGATTATAATGCGAGAGTAGGAGCAGACCCGGTGCTTGGCCCCACGGTGATGGGACGACACGGCCTCGGTGACCCCAACGATAATGGTGAGCGGCTCGTAGAATTCGCCACTCTGAACGAGCTTGCAATCGGAGGCACTGTTTTTCCCCACAAAGACATTCACAAATATACGTGGACGTCTCCTGATGGACGCACGAGGACGCAGATTGACCACTTCTTATACAGCTTGAAGCACCGAAAGGAACTTCTCGACGTGCGTACTTACAGAGGCGCCGATATCCATAGCGATCATGAGTTACTTATTGGAAACATCCGAGTAAAACTCAGTCGCCAGGCGAGGCCTCCAAAGTGCGAACGAATTGACGTTGAGAAGCTCCGACGCCGAAGAATTCGGACCGACTTCGAAACTGCTGTACGAGATAGTGTAGATCGTATCTACGAGCGGCACAAATCTGAATCCGACCTCATTGAGGCGGACTGGAGCCTCATAAAGAGTGCGATTGTGTCGTCGGCTCGTACCGTCCTTGGTACCAGAAGGAGTGAGCAGCCAAAGTGGATGTCTGACGAAACGTGGGTTGAAATTGGTGAACGAGCCAGGCTGAAAGCCCTGAGAGACGAGGAGAGAGACCCCGACCGAACCGAGGACCGCCGGACTGACTACCAGACCCAAGACAGGGTAGTCAAACGATCCGTGCGGTTGGACAAGCGCAATTTTATGAACCGGCAAATTGAAGCGGCAGAGGAGGCAGCAAGCAGAAATGACACCAGGAAACTCTTCCGAATCACCCGTGAAGTCTGCGGCAGGCGACCACCGACTCCCGGAGCCATTCGTGGTCCCAGTGGAGCAATAGAGTCTGACGCAGAATGCGTCAAGAAGATTTGGAAGAATCATTTCTGCGGAGTGCTGAACCGCCCACCCCCCTTGGATCCCTTTGACATATCTGCGGAAGCTTTACTTTTGGACATTCTCCGAGCGACCGACATTTCCGATTGCCCGCTCACGCACACCGAGATAAAATCGGCTGTGAAAAGGCTCAAGAACGGAAAGGCACCGGGGGGAGACGGGATTCATCCTGAATTCCTCAAGTACAGCTTGAGCGCAATCCTGCACCCTATGTTTCATCTGATGACAAAGGTGTGGGAAGAAGAGCGCTGCCCAAGGGACTGGGTGAACGGTGAAATCATCACACTTCTTAAAAAAGGTGACCCTCTAAGCTGCGACAATTACCGAGGCATTACGCTACTCAGTGTTCCGGGAAAGATTTTGGCAAACATCATTTTGATGAGAATAAGGGACCCAATAATGCACGTCCTCAGGAAAAACCAAGCCGGGTTTCTACCTGGTCGAGCGTGTGCAGACCAAATCCACAACCTTCGATGTCTTCTCCAGCAGAGCCATGAGTTGAACAGTCCGATGGCCTGCTGTTTTGTGGATTATGAGAAGGCTTTCGACAGTCCGCACCGCCCCTCCCTCTGGATGATACTGGGAGCATACGGGATCCCTCCCAAGATCATTGCCATAATCAAAAGCCTGCACGAGAATAGCGAATCCTGTGTCAGAATTGGAGACACAGTCACGGAATGGTTCGGGGTCACGACCGGAGTCAGACAGGGTTGTGTCCTTGCACCGTTTCTCTTTATCATTCTCTTTGACTTCATACTACGGAAGTCAATACCACCCGACCGAGGCATACCTGTTACCCCCACGGTGAAGCTATGCGACCTGGAATACGCCGATGATGCTGTCCTATTCGACAACTCAATCGAGGGCATTCAAGAGACAATCGACAGGTTGCATAACAACTCCTCTCGCGTTGGTTTGAAAATCAACGCGAAGAAAACCAACGTCTTGTGCAATAGCACCTGTCCTGATCCAGATTTCCCTCTGATTAGCGATGGACAGAGCATCGAGAGCGTCGACAGCTTCAAGTACCTGGGGGTACACATCACGGGAGATGGCATTTTGCAGAAAGAGCTCGCTATCCGAATGGGAATGGCTGGAGCAACATTCAACTCGATGCGAAATGTCTGGGACTCACGATTGTACTCGGTCAAAACCAAATGCCGCCTATTCGACGCTTGCATTCTGACGGTGCTGCTTTACGGTAGCGAATCATGGCACCTTACGAAGGCTCAGAGCAACCGTATACTGAGCTTCGAAAACAGATGTTTGCGACGAATACTGGGTGTGCGGTGGTATGACTTTAGGAGCAACGAGGAGATAAGAGAACGTACCAAGCAGCCTCTCATCACGCTGAAAGTGAAGAGGCGACGTTGGACCTGGCTCGGCCACGTGCTGCGGATGCCAGAAGAGAACTTTAACCTTGCTTGCCTGTTCTTCAAGCCGACCGAATTCCGGCGTCCTGGAAGGCCGCTAAATACAATCTACAGAGTGTATACGGCGGAGCTACGGGATGCTGGTTTGACCTGGAACGAAGCAAGAAGACTGGCGAGCGACAGGGATTCTTGGAGGCGCCGCGTGGTGTCCATATGCTCCAGTTAAGGGGCGGATATGGGCAAAGAAGAAGAAAAAAGAAGAAGATTTTTTTAAGTAGGTATATGGGTGGAGGTTTATATAAGTATTTAATTTTGTGATAATTACATTGGTGAGTAAAAGTATTTAAAATAATTATTATTCTTTGCTTTTATTTGATATTATTAATAATTTGAGACTGTGTGGTCACTATCTATCCTATACATCCTAACATATACAATTTTGTAAAATAATTTCTGAGAGAATATATTATAACCAATATGATTGTGACAATAAGTTAAAAAAAAAAACTAATATAATTAAGTATTTGTTATTCCAAATCTGACTGTTTTCTTTTAACCTTTCACACTAGTTTCCCGTACGCTCCGTGGTGGCGCTGTAAAAACCTTCAGTAAATTTATTCATCACCTGCGAATTTATTTCGATGTATAATCTATGACTCAACGAAGTGAAAGCTGTGATGAACGAATGTAGACAGTAAAACGGATTCATCTCCTCTGCGCATGCACAAAACGTCTCGGTGTAAAACCAGAATTTACAAGTTGAAGAGGAAGTCGGCGTTGTAGTGACTAAATGTGGACTTAGCTATTGGGCGAGGAACGTTGGATGTTTTTGAATTGCGTTGCCGATCGCATCGCATCGTCCACGAGAGTGGTCTGAAGATTGGGATAGTAGGTCGTAGGTCAGTAGAAGAAAGCTGTCCAGTCGAGAGAACGTAAAAAAATAAACGCGAGAAATTTAGCATAAGGAATAATGTTAAAAGATAGCGCTAATTTTAACCTTGTAAGGTTGAATGATTTTTATTATTAATGCAATTAATATTATTATAATTAATGAATTTTTTCATTGTATTCGACTGGTAGCTAGCAAGATGGTCACTTACTTACTCAAGATCAGCTGACTAATATACTGGAGTGCGATTATCCGGTCTTTTCGTACTCTATGGGAGCCGTCTGCTGAAGGCAGACAGTTCTGTCGGTGTTAGTACCTACCTATCTAAATGCCATTGGGAACTTACCTACCGACTATAACTTGGCTATAGGTCATGCACAAACGAGGTTGATTCCATGCATTCCTCAATAAACTGAGCAACAGAAAATAGAGTAGGAGTCAAATCATACTTCTCATTGAGGTTAAATATGGTCAAAATATACAGCTTTTCTGTGCTTGATAGATTTAGTTACCTACCTATTTATAAGTTATTTTGTCTTATTTTCTGCTGTTAAAAATTTCACATTAGTAATATGATCAGCCCAGGATATCTTCATGGTCCCCGTTACAGCCACACATAGAGAGCCTTACCCTCTTCTTATTTAACGTTTTAGTTTTGACTTAATAGACCAGAACGTAACGCACCTACTGATGTACTTACCCTCAAGTTCAAAGCTAGCTCAGGGTGTTGGTGTGCACTTATGGTGTCAATAAATTAATAGTGAAATAAATTGTTAGTTTAACTTTGTAATTTAATACTATAAAGGAGCACGGGTCCAGAATTAAATAAAACACCAGGATTGGCTTTACTTCGTATATTGTTTTCACCAGATATTTTTATAATATTCCTTTACACTTGCATCTTAGTATTAATTTATGACTTAATATGAATACGAAAATACTTTATAACAAGGTTCTTAATATTTATTATATTTTAGATACCTAATTAATGTTTTATAACATAATACGAATTGCTCTTTACAATTATTATTGCTTTGAATTACATTCCTCATTGTTTCTTAATTAACAATTGTGGCTATTGGATTACAATTCTTATTGTTATTTTATAATAATTATTATTATATTTCAGTTATCACTTAAACACCTAGCGATTACTTTAATTTATCCGGATAATTAAAACAATCTTTGCAGCGACCGGCGTCGGCTGTAACTTTGCACTATCTTTCTTAACAAACCGTTGAGGTCATATTACGTGCATCTCAGTCTGAGGCTCTAACCGCCCTTCCCGCGAGAACCGGCGCCTTTAACAGAGATAAATTACTCCGTGTAACTCTGCTTCTAATTGGCTAACGGTTGGCATCAAAATTATTATCCGAATACATACAATCTTATATCTACAAATATTTCCAACATTGTCTAAGTACAAGTCTTATTAATAATGAATATAAGGTTCATATCTTAATACACATGCCTAATTACATAATGGTGTTTATTTACAATTCAAAATAATACCAGATCAAACATTATTATAATATAATTATTATAACCTACTGATATTATTTAGCTTTCGTCTCCTTCTTTCCGTCAGCACTATCATGTATTCATCTACGTTATACTTATATGTTTATCAATTAGCTTATATTATTATGTAGACATTTTACAAAATTATTCAATCTTATTACTAGATAAGTACTCTCCTCATCTTTCACCCTGTGTTACCGTTTACTTCTACGCCTCGTATACCAGCTCGATACTCAATGCATACGACTTTTATCTGAAGAAGGAAATCGATAATATTATTATGTTTTCAGCCTTTTGACTACAAGGTCAGGGAACGTGTTTACGCTAATTAATTACTCAAGGATGGATAATGGTATAAGACCACAAAGTCCAGCAACGTAACACCACCTATAGTTATTATGAATGAAGCATCAGATCTTTTCAATGTTGGCATTTAAAATAATTCTAGGTGATTAGGTACTACTAAGTACACTCTAGTTAGGCAGGTACCTACAAAGTTGATAAAAAAATCCTACTTGAGATATAGTATAAATTAATTAAATTAGCTACAAGAATTTTACAATACATATTGATTTAACAAAATTATTTTCCAATATGCAGGGTGTATAGAAAGACAATCCGACACGATATATAGATAACACGAGCCAATAATAAATACCTACTACACATCATTATTATTTAGTTGAAAATTATGGTAATTTGTGCAAAACCATTTATTACTGCACTCAAGTAAGTAGATAATCACAAAGTTAATAAAATACTGCCACTGTTGCGCGTGTAAAAAAATGGAATGAAAACTGAGCGATATTAATATTTTTGTGGAGTTTATGGAGTTTGTGGAGTTTAACATGATGTTTGACAGACTGCATAAGTGGTACGTCTTCATAAACGTCATAACATAAATATAAAATAATGGGTAAGTTTGCGAGTATCTATACGAACATACATTATAATTAGAAGGCTATTAACATTAGTATGTCTTTGTATGATTTTTAAGACTACTAGCTGTTGAGCATCTACATAAACGTAGATATATTGCATTTATAAGGTTTTTAACCAGTATGTGTCATTTTATGTATCTTAAGATCATCAAGTCGCGAGCATCTATATGAACATACACTGCATTTATGAGGTTTTTCACCAGTATGTGTCATTTTATGTATTTTGAGACTACTAAGTCGCGAGCATCTATATGGACATACATTGCATTTATAAGGTTTTGCACCTGTATGTGTCATTTTATGTTTTTTAAGATCACTAAGATGCGAGCATCTATATGAACATGCATTGCATTTATAAGGTTTTTCACCAGTATGTGTCATTTTATGTGTTTTGAGACTACTAAGTTGCGAGCATCTGTATGAACATACATTGCATTTATAAGGTTTTTCACCAGTATGTGTCATTTTATGTGTTTTGAGACTACTAAGTCGCGAGCATCTGTATGAACATACATTACATTTATAAGGTTTTTCACCAGTATGTGTCATTTTATGTGTTTTGAGACAACTAAGTTGCGAGCATCTGTATGAACATACATTGCATTTATAAGGTTTTTCACCAGTATGTGTCATTTTATGTGTTTTGAGACTACTAAGTCGCGAGCATCTATATGAACATACATTGCATTTATTAGGTTTTTCACCAGTATGTGTCATTTTATGTATCTTAAGATCACCAAGTCGCGAGCATCTGTATGAACATACATTGCATTTATAAGGTTTTTCACCAGTATGTGTCATTTTATGTGTTTTGAGACTACTAAGTCGCGAGCATCTATATGAACATACATTGCATTTATAAGGTTTTTCACCAGTATGTGTCATTTTATGTGTTTTGAGACTACTAAGTCGCGAGCATCTATATGAACATACATTGCATTTATAAGGTTTTTCACCAGTGTGTGTCAATTTATGTGTTTTAAGAAGATCAAGTCGCGAGCATCTGTATGAACATACATTGCATTCATAAGGTTTTTCACCAGTACTTGCATTTTTATTTGCTTTAATATAACTATGTTGAGAAAATACTGTGACTTGATTTTGATCATCAATCACGTCCATGTGAGCAATTTTGTGAGTTTTTAGAGCACTTCTGCTACCAAAAACTGCGCTACAAATGCAGCAAATTAAATTACGTGAGAAATGGATGACTTTTCTTAGAATAAGGCGTAGTTCCTTAGGAGTATCTCGTTCTAAGATTTCTTTTTTAATGTCTTTCTCATCTATCGTGACTTCTGAATGCTGCATCATTCTATCCTGGATTCCATCATCTGAGAATTGTTGACTGTCGCCTGCATCGTGATGCTTTGTGAAAAATGCCTTGGTAGAAACCTAGAAAAAAATCAATATCATCAATTGGTATGTGTTATAATATTCCATTTGTTTTTTTTCCTTTTCAGTTTTCTTTGTAGACATTATTAAATAACGAAGTGAGAGTAAACTGACAATAGTGTCGTTGGAGGGTGTGCATAGGACTGTGACACAGACACAAGAGCACTGACCTTCAGTTGGTGTTCGTGGACGTGAAATTATGACGACATAACTGCATATTTCAGCCTTATAATAAATCCTGTCGCTAAATAAAATTACTTTTACCACCTATAACAAAACCAAAGTAAGAACCAAGGAGTAAGTCCCGCAATTTATACTGACCGGTTTAACAACTACTCAGGATGGGCTCTGGATGCCAAGAGTCGACCTAAGCGGTAAGTATTATAGATGAAGTATATAGGATTAAATAAATAAATTTATAGGTATTACTGGTATGCATAACGAATTATGTATTAAAATGTTTAATTGTATTGTTAACATAAGTTCATCGAGCAAATTTAATATGCCATTACTCAATGTATAGAATCGATTAAATTAATAATCATTATATGATTGCCATTATATTATAATCAAATGACGTATCAGAATACCAAGTTGTTATATAGAATCATGTAAAAAGCAGCATCTTTTAAATATGTATTATTATTGTGCAAAGTTACGTAAATTTAATAATATAGTGCAAGCTCTCCTTCTTATAATAGCTATATTACTCCGTATGTCAGACAGAGCCAGCGCTCGGGCCAATTTTCCACTCACCTTTTGTTTGAAGTATAAGGTGCAGTGAGTGGAAAGAGCATACACTAGGTGGGCAATTTTTCATAGATAAACTCTATACGAGTGAGCGAAATAATACCGTAATGCTAAAACAGAATTAATTAAAATTTTCTTGCACATTAATTATTTGTGATGCCATAATTAATTTATATAAACATAGATATAAGGCGAACATAATAATATTAACTAATAGACTAAGATAATCTTAAGCCTTTATAACTTTGTATCTATCATTTAGACGAGTATGTCCAAACATAAGTACAGATGAAAAATCATAGTTTGTATAGCTCAAAACTGGATGATATAACCATAAAGTGTAAACTTACATTATTACAAGTCCAGTCGATGAGCTAAGGGTTCATTATGTGAGCAAACTATTAACTTCTCTTATTCAAGATGTAACTATTTGAGATGTAAAACTTTAATCCGCGCAGCGTATCTCTTCTTTTTCTGGTTAAACCTGATGAGAAGCCGCGACTACATCCTAATTACGTGTGCTGTTCTTCAACTTTCTAATTAGCGACTCTATATTATTAAGACATTATTAAGACTTTTATAAGTCAATACAAATTAAATAAATAAATATATATAAATAAATTCTAATGGATTCAAGCTCTGTACTATTCCATTTAAGTCGTTTTTTGCGACCCGGGTTTCGCCTTTCGGCATCTTCAGGCGTCGTGTACACTCACCAAAGGCAAACACACACTGACAACGAACACCCTTAACTCTACCTTATATAATAAAACAATACAATAAAGTAGGTAAAAACTCCATTACCTACCTATTTAGTCAGAAATTACAACAAAAAGTACAATAAACAAATTATGAATAGCTGAAGTGTCAGTAAAAAACCCAATTAGTAAAAACCCTATCTTAATAATAACAATACACTGGACAGCATATTATTATAATAAATCGTCAAACCGAAAAAGTGGCGCAAAACCAGACGTACAGAATGCACTTCGTGAAGAACTCCGCGGTGGCCAGATACTACAAATCATTTTGAAATGTTAGGCACTGTCGACTATCTAAAGATACACAATAGATACCTATGTCCATTAATTTTAAAGCTTAAATACGCTACCTGTTGATATAAATAATAGCGAGGATATTATATTTCATGTGATTAAGGATTACTAAGTCGCTGATCAGCAATCATGTTAGGATACTTCCGCATTCAGAATTGTGCAAATGCTTAAAAATTAAATACGTGAGAAATATATTACCCTCGTCAGAATAAGTCGAAGTTCTTTCGGAGTATTTTGTTTAAAGATTTCGTTTTTAATGTTTTGTTCGTCTATCGTCACTTCTGAATACTGCGTCACTTGATCTTCGATTCCAACAGGCGAGGATTGTTTCCTCCTATCTGTATCGTGATGCCTTGTGAAAAATTCCTTAGTAGAAACCTAGAAAGCCAAAATTATAATTATAAATTACTTTTTATAAAATTATTATTTTTTTTCAACGTTTATGATTTTCAGAATCTTCAGACATCAACCCAATTAGAGCTGACACTGCGACTGGCACGATTGAATTAGTTGGCCATTAGATAAAATTAACATGATATTTAAATGTGATAATTAATTAGTAATTAGTAGACCAGCAAAGAATCGATTTTAAGGCTATACCTCAGTTGAGGCATGGTATAAAAAGATCGTGGCTAGGCGATGCGCGGATTGCGGGTCGCGGGTGCAAATGACGCTTGCCGAACGAAATATAATTTGTCATATAAATCTAAGATGCATCCATTTAATGTTTGTTTATTGTTCTATTTTTAACAATAATAATATATTGACATGTTTTCTTTTTCAAGTAAATAGTTAACGTTTTTAGTCATCTTTACAAGATTTAAGAATTAATACCCCCGTCGCCATCACGGAACAAATTGACGTATTCACACCTCGACGTTCACTCTCCAAATACCAGCGAGTCCAAAATTTCGTCGCGCCTATAGTTGAAAATTATATGCCGGTATTTATTAAGTAAAGAAATGAGAGTAAAAATGAAGACAATAAATCGTCTCTGTTCTGGCAGAACATACTAACTGGAGAATACTAATTTAGAGTAATTTAACTTTGAAGTTGTTAAAATGTTTGAAATGGTCTATCATGTGAGTTTATTCAGTAATCGTAAAAAGGATGACTTTAAAATAAAGACTGTTTATTTATTAAGAAGGTTTCCAGGCGGTTAAGTATGAAATAAGGAACATTTTGGTACAACTAACTCAATATGTCATTTTTTCGAATAAGTGTCTTCTGCCAGAACAGTGACGAAATGATCATAGTACCTACCCTACCCCTGTCAAGGTATTACATACGAATTCAATATTGTTACAGAATAATCCGTAAAAAGTTAAAACAAAATATGGAACTCAACATGTAACATCCAAAAGGAAATACATAAAACAGAATAATATGATACAATTATTGTGGTACAAGTCTTCGTACAATATGTGTAATTTATTTTGTACTTTGGAATGCAAATTCAAAGAAAGGATGTAACGATGGCCATGCAGCTTTCGCGTCGGGATGCGTGAGATAAACCTCCTTTTTGCTGGAAGCAATTTTTTTTATAAATGTTACGCCGAATATGCGAAATTGACTATTTACATGAAATGGGCAAAAATTTGTCTAAATCATGAAAAATGCGATCCCGTAGCCTTATTCATGAATTAGACAAAATATCTGCCGAGTGCGTGAATTCAGCGCTAATTTTTCTGCCTAGTTCATGTATTGGACAAATTAGATAATAGCGCTACGGTGGTGTTTTTTTGCAACAAAGTCAAATGATCATGCATTGGTCAAAATTTACGTATATTATCTATGGTCAAAATAGATGGTCGCGCTCCAGTGGTGTTTTTTGCAACTAATGAAACTAACCAAATATGTCAAATGTCATTGATTATAATATAAAAATATACCAATAAATAACTACAATGTCGTTCATATTCATTTACTATGCGCAAAAAAAAATCTAGAACTATAATATGATACCTAACGGAAGAATTTTATTAAAAGCTATTTACGCGATTTGATTCGTGCTTGGGTATCAATCGTGCAATGGTCGATTGTATGTTTGTGATAGTTTGTCGACACTTGTTAGCTAACCTCAAAATGGACATTCAGTTGAATTCAGAATTACATGACCTAACCTAACCTAACCTAATAATAAAAATATTATATTACGTCCAATTAGAACTAATAAAACCATCCGTATTAAATTTACTTTTTCTACTGTCATGTTGACAGTTTAAGAATTCCATACCCTGGCGAATTCACGTAGTCGGCAGATAATTTGCCTAATTCATGAATAAGGCAACAGGCTTGATTATTACATGAATTAGCCAAAATTTTTCCCATTTCATGTAATCGTCAATTTCGCACATTCGGCGTAACATAGACAAAAGAATAAACGTTATTTTTTTTACATAATACTCGTATCTTACCTTGCATGACATAAAAGGCACTCGCGGGAGATTAATTTAACGTACAGTGAATCGCAATTTTAGATACCTATTCACATTAAAAATTGCTTTACATTAGAATGATTGTGATGTATAAATTATCATAATTAAATACTCACCATTTAACTGAAGGTGTACAAACCTACACATATATTATATTAACATATTATTAGTGTAAGCTAAAACCAACAAATGAAATAAGTTGGAGCGAATTAATAATAGTGTAATGAGGTTCAAAGATGCATTTGCAAATTCCAACCTTCTATATAAGACAGCACACATGATGTCTACTTACAATTGGTTTGTAATCTGAATAGGAACAACCCGGTTGAGGGTATTCATAATCATATAACGGGTGTGAAACATCTTCAATAATCTCACGCTTGACGACGGCTTGTTGATCATCTGTCTCAGATTTTATATTAGAGAGGTCAGCCATTAGGCACTGAAAGAAGTAATTATTATATTTTGTAAACAGTGTAAAACCAGTTTCAGTTCTCGTAACATCCATATAACAATGTATAATAATTATCATCATCATCATCATCATCAGCCTGAATCTATCCACTGCTGGATGAAGGCCTCTTCAAGTTGCTTCCACTTCTCTCGGTCCTGTGCATTGCGTTGCCACGTACTTCCGCAGAACTTTATCATTTCATCGATCCAGCGGCCTCTAGGTCTACCTTGTGGACGTTTTGTACTTCTTGGATACCACTGGATGACTAGATTTGTCCAACGATTGTCTCTTCTTCGAGCTATGTGTCCAGCCCATCTCCATTTAAGGCTTTTAATAAACTCTATTACATCGCAAACCCTTGTCTGCTTCCTTATCCACTCATTCCTCTTTTTGTCCTTTCGCGTTATGCCCAGCATGCACCTCTCCATACCACGTTGTGCTACTCTAAGTTTCTGGATCTCTCTTTTACTTAGGGTCCATGTTTCACACGCATATGTCATCACGGGAAGCACACACTGGTTGAACACTTTGCGCTTTAGGCACAGTGGAAGGTCACTTTTGAAGACATTATTCAGGCGGCCAAAAGCACTCCAGCCTAGCTTTACTCTGCGAACAATTTCATCAAATATACATCCATCTATAGATACTTGTTGTCCCAGATAGATATAGCTTTTCACCTGTTCGAGCTGAGTGCCATTGATGAGGATCTCTTTTTGGCCTGCAAAGCAGTTGAACATGACTTTCGTCTTTGTTACATTTATTTTCAAACCTACTTTGTTGCTTACTTCAGCGAGTTCCTGCATTCTGCTTTGGAGGTCTTCTGAGTTTTGCGAGAAAATTACTATGTCATCGGCAAAGCGCAGATGACTCAGGTATTCTCCATTTATGGGGATCCCTTTGTCATTCCAGTCAAGTTGCCTGAATAAGTCTTCAAGGGTAGCTGTAAATAGTTTAGGTGAGATTGTATCACCTTGTCGGACTCCTTTGCTGATAGGAAATCTGCGCGATGGTTTATGGAGATTTACAGATGCTGTTGCGCTACTGTATATATTATTGAAAATATTTATATAGCGTCCAGGGATTTCTTGTTTTCTGAGTGCGTCGAGTATTATATTTAACTATATTTAACATGAATTAGTAGATAACCTAACCTAACCTATAATATCACAGATGTATCGTAGCTGTCAAATTGTATAAACATGTAATTTTTTGAAACAAAGTTTAATATCATCGCAAGTTCCTACATTGTTTGTAAAAAGCAACATATTATTATATTACACGTATCGCTGTTATTGCCAATTTAACGTGTTTGTAAAAGATATCATTTTCCAAAAACTAACCTCGAAATTGCAACTTGAATCGTTGGCATTCTCCTGCTTTATATGAGTGCGAACTTCCGGGCTGTTTGTGTGGCTTGTCTGTGTATCAAATAAAGGCTTGCCTTCTGTATCAGATTGTTCTTCATCACATTCTCGCTTTACATCCATTTTAATTAATTGTAAGTATGCTTGGAACAACGTGACAAACAGGATCCATTTAAGGTATATTAATTTTAGAGAAGTGTTGCCACAACACGTATAAATTATCTAAGGCCAAATTACTGAAAAGCATATTCTAAACAAATACACATTGACAACGTATACGGTTATTTTTAACTTATATATTAAATTAATACAATAAAGTAGAACACATTATTTATTACCTACCCATTGAGTGAAGGATCAAGTATAACAAACAAATTATTAATAGGTAGGTACTTTTAATTTATTGTTTGTAAAAAACCATGGATACTATTCATGGCTTTCTCATAGATAGTTATGCTTACATTACCTATTATAGGCAATTTGTGTTTAAATGCTAGAGGATATTGATATTAATTTTGGTCACTTATTTTGATCGACTTCGGTATATTTTGTAGTGAAAAAAAAATTAAAACTCTGTCTGTTCTCGATTTTAATATTTCCAATAGGTATTTCTTGGTAAAAATATTTTGGTATTATAACCCGCACGACCCTCTTACATGTAATTTTCAATCTAAAACAAGGTTACAGAATATAGATGTTTTGATCTGGCAAAGGAAGCTGGCTATTCAGGGTAACCATATCAGTGGATACCAGAAAACCTGGACTGGAATGAGGCTATAATGAAAATGGGCCAAAGTATGTGGATAGACTTTCACCATACTAGGGCATCATTAGAAAAGGGGAAATGGAGTAAGTCTATTCTACCATCAACACGAGAGGTGCTCTGGTTTGTAGAGTCTCCTTTGACGAGGAATGAGCTTAAATTAAAACTGAGGCTAAGTACAGGACACACAATGGGCAAAAGATTTGATGAACTCATGGGAAGAAGCGAATCGCTACTCTGCAATGACTGTCATGTTTTAGAGGACATTGTACATTTTATAGCACTACAATGCCCTAAATATGAACTTCACAGAGTACAGTTGCGAATTGCGGATATCTATGAGAATGTCGACGAATTGAAAGGTGTCCTGGCGGTGGGTAAGACGGAAGAGCTAGGCAAAATTGTAAAGTTATTAAACAGAATAGGAGTGAGGACCTGATCGATGGATCCCCTTCTAGAAGCGAAGAGGTGATTATGACAGCGAGTCGCAGTCAAAGCCTCGGTAAAATCATAAAAAAATATAGATGTTTAATAATTATTAGTTTGTTTGTATTATTATCTAAATTGCGGTAACACTTTTTCAAAAGAGAAAAATACCACTCCGATAGGTACAGTTAAGTATCTTTTAAATAGGTACGCAAACATGGATACAAAGCAAAGAGATTGGACTCCTTTCTTTTGGACGTCTTTCAATCTTTTTGATACAAAGCGACAATAATAAAATTGTCACTTTGTATTTTTGTCTAAGAAAATAAAATTATTTTATGTAGACCAATCTGACACAGATAAGAAACCTTGGACTTATGTACCAATTATAATAGTGTGCCTCCTAATGCCCAACAGATTAATATTGATAATTCTAGGTGCAATTTTAATGTTATTTATTAAAACTAATTTCCTGTGTTTTTATTGTGTATGCAAAAATATATCAGCGATCAGGAATAATAATTACTATGGTTTAGTTTTTACAACATATTAAAAATCTACGAAGGTGTCAAACAAACGACCTCGTAACCTACAATAATGTTTATGTTCTTCTTGTAATTATTAAATTCCCTTTTGACGTAATAATTGAAAGGTATAATATTATTTAACACACGAACTGTTTATCAAACAACGATAACAACTCGTAAGTACTATAATTTTATCCGAAATATCGTGAACTACTATAATTTCTTGGACTGCGTACTATAATAATTCGAAAAAATACATGGCAACACTCTCCTGATGTCTATTGAAGATTGGTAGAAGCCATTTTAGTCTATGCCATTGTATATTAACCTGATAATTCAGCGCACACGTGGTCGAGAAGCTATTGACCGATTTTGATATCAAATACCGTATACAATGGAAGTAAAAACTGAAATAATCGATGAAATATCAGACGAAACGGCGGAAGAAATCAGCGACGGTGCATACCAATCGATTGACCTAAATCACTTCAAGAGCAAAGGTCGATTTGACGTGACAGTCAAACAGGAAAATATCGATGACATCAAAAGTATCCCCTTAAAAGAGGTAAGTAGATTCATATTTTGTTAAGGCGAAAGTATTCACAATTGTGTTAACAAATGCGCATTCAGTTTTTAAAAGAAAGCATGAGTATTCTTCAAGGTTACCTACCTAATATATTATTATACTCTTAATTGACACTATAACATGCCATGAGTTTAAATGACAATAGTGTAGTGAAACATTAATGTAATAGTAGAAGTGAAACGATCAAAAATCTATCCATACTTTGAGAAAATATCACAATAATGCATCATACCGTACCAGGAATCAAACTGTTATCACCGAATGAAAGGCTAATATCTTTCGCACAGGACCACGTCTGTTTACAAATGTAGATAATATAATACGACGTATTTGCTAGTAGTATTTCGTATTCGTATATTATAATGTAATCATTAGTTACTTAAAATAATTTTTCTTTGTCGGAATATGACAGCTGTCGGATGTTCAGCTTATCCATTTCCTTCGCATATTTTTGTTCGCAAGCGGTGTGCACACAATATAAACACTAATAACAACCGATAACACGAAACACGTTTAATTAGTGTTAAGTGACATTCTTGGCATCTTTGCTTTAAATATGTCATATACAGTGATATAGGTACTATTAGATGAGGAGTTCCCATACAAGTGTCATTTTAAAAATGTACTACAAAAGAAGATATTACGAATATCGTCTTATAATATTTCCTTGTAGGTATAATGCGTTAAGACCGTTAACATGGATTCCCGAATTTCACCCGTATTGCCCTGGCTGTAAAACTAAATTTGAGTTTTTGGAATAGTGACACTAAGGGTTCTGAAACCCAAAGCTTGCAAGCTACCAAAAATTCATGTCTGAGCGGACAGAGCAAGTCGTCATGCGCTGACTATTAGTTAGAGTAAGATGCAAGCTAGATCGGGCTTACTCATAATTATTGCCAGGTCGTTTTCGAGACAAATATTAAGTGAGCTTATATCGAGTTAAGTCCGCTGATATTAAAACAGTAAGTTTTAAACTGGCCGAGTCGCTGAAAATCGGGCGTCATTTTAAGAAGCATATGATTCATCCAGTAGTATATCAATGGTCATATAGCAATCGACCAGGTAGGTTATTGGCATTAATAATTGTTGTATTATGCATTCTACTGAGAAACATATCCGAATATGTTTAACATTTAATTTTATGCTGTGGGTATTTTTTTTTCTAAAACTGACTACAAAAATATGTTTAGTGTTTAAGTACGTGCAAAAAATCGATGGGTATATTATTTTTCATTGCAAACGCTGTAATAATGTGCTATTTTGCTATTTAACACCGTTTTTTTTCATAACAAACTATATCCTATTTAAATGGCGAGGGTGGAGATAGGTTATTGACAATGATGTCCCATTGACTACTTTCTTTCAATTAAAAAATATCAATACTTTCTGAGTTGTTATGGTTATTGTTTGGAAATGGATCCCCCGTACCAATTGTCTATGAGCGTTCACGTGTGTGTAAAGCTGGCTTACATCTTAATTTCATATTAAAATAATGTATGACAGCCTTAGAGCCGAGCCACACCGGGCGACTCTGGTCTCGAGACCAGACCGATGCATGCAGTTATATGGACCATGCCACACCTGGTCGCCCAGTAGTCGCGCAAGCAATACAGTCGGGCGATCAGTAAAATCTCGTTCTTGCGCTCGGTCTGGTCTCGCGGTCTCTCTGGTCGGGCGACCGGTAGCGACGTATGAAAACATATAGCTATGTATTGAGTGCTGCCACACTGGGCGATCAGTCGCGAGAAGCCACGCCTCGGAGAGAACGTATTTTTTGCATACTTGCGTGTACATTCATTATTATTTTTATTATTGGCTGCCTCTCTTGTCGCCGGCAAGTCGCCCGAATAAATCGCCCGGTGTGGCCCGGCTCTTAACCACATCGTACTATCGTACTAACACCAACATTCCTTTTGAAATTAGGTCACTGTTTCTTTCAATAGGGTAATTAAAAAGAAAATAATCATATATAGTTATCCTTATAATTTGGAAACACGTCAGAAACATACCTTTTGGAGAAAGTCCAATTCGATTTACCACCTGTATCTGCCTTACCTAATTACGCTGAAATAAACAAATAGTCACACAAGTAAAACGTTCCTCATATTTTAATTTCAATAAGTTGATGCTTGCAGTCATTGTACGGCGCGTAGTGCCATACTGTTGAAACCACATCTCGTTCGGATCATTGTCATCCAAATTTTCAACACGAACAAATCATTGATCATGGTTCGGTATCTAACGATCTCCATTGACCGTGATGATGTTGAATAACATAACTTACATGGAATAGTATAAAACATAATTTAGAATTTATATGATTGACTTCAGTGATTTTGGTTTCTAGGTTTCTACCAAGGGATTTATCACAAGTCAACAAAATAGAGATAAGAGTCAACAATCCTCGCCTGATGGAATCCAAGATCGACTGATGCAGTATTCGGAAGTGACAATAGATAAACAAAACATTAAAGAAGAAATCTTCAAACGAAACACTCCAAAAGAACTTCGACTTATTTTGACAAGGGTAATGTGATTTGATGTGCAGCATTGCAACGCAGAAATCGTCCTTCGTCCAGGAACGTTGAAAAAATATCTAAAACGGATAACATAATTTAGAATTTATTAGAACGATAATTTTGGTTTTCTAGGTTTCTACCAAGGGATTTTTCACAAGGCAGCGCGATACAGATAGGAGTCAACAATCCCCGCTTGATGGAATCCAAGGTCGCATGATGCAGTTACAAAATGTTAAAGAAAAAATCTTAAAACCAAATACTCCTAAGGAACTTCGACTTATTCTGACAAGGGTAATACATTTCTCCCGTAATTTGATTTTTACATTTGTAATGCAGTTTTGGATGCGGAAATGCTCTAAAATATGACAAAATGATTCACATGGACGTGATTGCTGATCAGTGTCTTTTAATTATGTATAATAACATTAACTAGAAGTGTAGGTATTTGAGTTTTAAAACTAATGAACATAGGTACCTACCTAGCTTGTACTGTCAAACAGTCGACATTGCTTAACCTTTTAAAATGATTTGTCGCGTATGGCCACCGCGGATGTCCTTGACGAAGCGCATTCTAGACCGTCGAATTTGGGCCACTTTTGAGGGTGTCAATTATGTATGAATTATCAACGCATACCAGCGACTTCAGCTAGCGACACAGGTAATATTCCTCATTTGTCAAATCGCAACACTTTGGAGGCAAATTAAGAAGTTCATATAATGAAATAAACTGCCAAATTTTGATTCCAATAAGTTAATGTAGGTATGTGGTACGACACGTAGTTTTATCCTGTTAAAACCGCATCTTGTTCGGATCACGGATAACTCGAGCTCCGGCCTCATTTTTATTAAATAAGGTTCGATGATTCCACCAGCATGTAAACTGCATAAGCCAGGCATGTACGGTTTTTTCTAGATTGGACTCCATATGCGCTAGTTTTGCTCATTAACAAACCCGTTTAGCCAAAAACGAACGTCGTTGCTTAAGTAAAAGGTTACCTATTCGGAATCGCTGTTCGATCTTCATTATATTCATGATTTGCCGGACTATATACTGATTATTTAATGTCAAAAAGTTTGCGCAGTATCACAGTTCGGTTTGACAGTTGACCCTTTCGTAAATTCTTTGTAAGCAAAAAATAAAACTTTGTTTCCATTGTGATATCTTGAAAACAGAAAGGCTACCTATGATATTTCATGCGAATCGAGTCAGTTGTCGTTCCTAATTATAATATTTCACCTGCCATAAAATATAAAGTTGTTCGTTGTTAATGAATGTAGTTATGTGCAGTGGTTAAAAATTCATATCTAAAGTAAGTAAGATATTCTTGGCTCTCCTTGCATGCGGCGTGTATTTTTAGTGTGGATAAATGATTGCATCCCTCACCCATCTCTGTCTTAGAGCCTGTCCACATGACGCGATTTTCATCGCGACTTACGTTCGAGAACCAGAAATGTCTTCCATCCAGATGCGGTGTAGTTTGCGCGTTTGAAACAATTAGGTGATGTAATTCATTTTTGAATCGGCATACAAAAGAAACGCGAGTGTAGAAAAAAGCACTACAACTCGATGGTGATGGTCGGTTCCTATGATATTTTGTGTTTCGCGATTACTTTCTATTCCTATTCTCGGCACTTTTCAACCTAGGTGACGTAATTTATTAGGGAGTAGCAATAAAAAGTCTCGGGTTCGAGCGCCAAGCGATCGTATTTCATTTTGTAATGGCTGTAAACGCCGCGATTGTCCAGTATCTGGCGTTTGCAGGCGTTGCGCGAGAGTCATCACGCGCGAGTGCTTGTGGACAGGCTCTTAGACTATACAAACAAAAGATCAGTGAAAACTAGTGGGCGTATTTAAAAATTAATGGTATTTAAAAATAATATTGCAAATTCACGAAATATTGAAACCGACAGTAAAAGTTTCCACTGGGTATAGTAATTTTCTGTTTATCTGAAATTCCGTAATATGTTATATTTAAATATTGTCCATACTAATTAATCGAGGATGCTTGAAAAACTTAAATATAAATAATTCTGATTAAGTATTTTTGTCGCTAACGTTTTGCCTTTCGGCATCTTCATTTACTATGCACACTCTTCAATAATACGCTGTCACAGAATATTAGCGCCTGTACACGTGCATGGATTTATTTGCACCAGTACTTAATATGTATTTTAAACTATCGCGATAATAACTGTTTACACGTAAACGTGCTAACTGTCTCGGCAATTTCATTTTTCAAGAGTAAGCGAGACGCGATGTTGTTATTTTATGGTACTATTTGACAGGTTGTGAAAATCGGTTAACCTCAAAATGAGACTGCGCGGTGTAGTTAGTTTTTTTTTACCAAGAGGTACGTTTCTATCGTTATATTGAGCAATCGCAAATATTGCATATTCTAATTGTCGCGTGAAAATTCAGAAACTTCTGAACCTTTTTTGATTCATGCATGTAATCTTGCATAATACGAAACATTAGAAATAAACAGTGCACGGTTGCAGATAAATCTATTTTGTTCACATCAGTCAATATTTTTGTTCAATCTGAAATTTTGCATTCGAATTATAATAATTTCTATAGGCATCTAGAATCTTTCCACATCTATTGCATCTGTGTATAATGCATCTGGTTTTGGATGTTACATGTAGTAGCAATGGAATGGTGTTAAAATTAATTTAGAATTTATAATAGAGTCCGATTATTTTGGTTTTTATAGGTTTCTACCAAAGGCTTTTTCACAAGGCACCTTGATACAGATATGAGTCAACAATCCTCAGCTGATCTAATCCAAGATAGAATTATACGGTATTCTGAAGTGACGGTAGATGAGCCAAATATTAAAGATGAAATCTCAAAACTAAATACTCCGAAAGAACTTCGACTTATTCTGGGAAGGGTAAAACACTTCACGCGCAATTTGATTTGCAGCATTTGTAACGCAGTTTTTGGATGTGAAAATGCTCTAAAAAGTCACAAAACGGTTCACACGGACGCGATCACTGATCAAAGTCAAGACAATGTATTCTCGCAACTTAGACTTCGCAAAGCACATAAAATGACATATACTAGTGGAAAACCTTATAAATGCAATATATGTTCATATAGAAGCATGCGACATAATCATCTTAAGACACATATAATGAGACACACTGGTGAAAAACCTTATAAATGCAATATATGTTCATTTAGATGCTCGCAACTTGGTCATCTCAATACACATAAAATGACACATTCTACCGAAAAACCTTATAAATGCAGTGTATGTTCATATAGATGCTCGCAAATAAGTCATCTCAAAACACATAAATTGACACATACTGGTGAAAAACCTTTCCATTGCAATATATGTTTATATAAATGCTCGACATCTGGTAGTCTGAAAATGCACAAAATGACACATACTGGTGAAAAACCTTTTAAATGCAGTGTATGTTCATATAGATGCTCGCAAAGCAGTCATCTCAAAAGACATAAATTGACACATACTGGTGAAAAACCTTTCCATTGCAATATATGTTCATATAAATGCTCGACATCTGGTAGTCTGAAAATGCACAAAATGACACATACTGGTGAAAAACCTTTTAAATGTATTGTATGTTCATATAGATGCATGACATCTAGAATACTTTATTTACATAAATTGACGCATACTGGTGAAAAACCTTATAAATGTGATGTGTGTTCATATAGATCCTTACGACACAGTCATCTCAAAACACATAAAATGACACATACTGGTGAAAAACCTTATAAATGCAATGTATGTTCATATATATGCTCGACATCTAGTAGTCTGAAAACACACAAAATGACACATACTGGTAAAAAACCTTTTAAATGCATTGTGTGTTCATATGGTTGCAGGACATCTGGTAATCTTAATAGACATAAATTGACGCATACACGAAAAACCTTATAAATGCAATGTATGCCCTTATAGTTGCTCGCAACCCGGTGATCTTAAGAAACATTATGTGACACATACTCATGAAAAACTTTATAATTGCAAGGTATGCTCATTTAGTTACTCGCGACTTGGTGGTATTAGAAAACATGAAATGAGTCATGTTGGTGAATAACCTGAAAATCTAAAATATATTCATATGCTCGTTCACATCGTCCTATGCTTAAAATACATGACATGCTTCACACTGTTGAAACCCCTTATCCATGTATGTTAGTATGATTATATGCATTTTTGACCAGCTGCCTGGGAGTAGGGCATATTATAATGTTTAAACGGTCGCTGTGTCGGGTTTCGCTCGAACGACTGCCCTTTTGGTGCAATCTGTTTTTGTCACCTTTTTTTCATTGAATGAATCGATGAGTCATTGTGAGTATTGGAATTTACAGAATAAATTAAAAGTATGTCTTGTTTCCTACCAAAACTGTCGAACATAATATAACGTGAAATCATCCAACTTTGCCCACTTTTTTAATATATTTTTTACCCAAAAAAAATATGTTAAGCTAGCATATGTACAAAACAACCAATTATTTTAGGAAATGCTTGAATTTTTAAAGGTATAATAAACAATACTCTGTAGAAAAAAAATATTTAGGTAATGTTTGCAACACCTTGGATTTATTCATGCAAATATTATTAATCAAGGGTTGTCCCGAACAGAACATCTAGTTGAGGAATACAAATATTATTATAGTTATGTATAGGTATGTAGTAGTTTTTTTTATTGTTTTTCTTTTCTTTTATTAATGTTATGTTAGACTCTAAGCCGATCATAGTTTATTTAAGTATTCGAATTGAGATGTAAAGATTGTATACATTTTTGCAGGGGTCAGTCTCTGAACCCTCATAGCTTATTTAAGTACCTACTATAAATTCAACATGTAAAACTTGTATATGGCTTAATTAAGCAAAAGAAATCTAATCGTATGACATGCGATCTTACGATAGTTACTTGTGTCAAAAGAATTACAATGTTAATATGACATGCACAAAAGCTAGCCGTATGATATCCGATATTGCACATTGTTATAATTAAAATCAATTTTTTATGATTTATTTATTAAGGAAACAAACAGTTACATATTATTGTTAACAAAAATTCAAAATATAATAATGAAAAGTTATTGCAACCACCAAAGTTTCCACGTATACGTTATAATATAGTTAAGCCTTACAAGATAAAGAGTAAGAATAACATAAATATAAAGAAATTACAATACAAATTAAGAAATAATGCTCTGTAGGTTTCATGACCACAAAAATCGTTTTAACCTAACGCTATTGTTATTACAAATTAATAAAACAATGCCATGTACGTCTACAAAGTAAAGTATGATACATTGTATTGCAAAAGCATAATTGTTCAAATCATAGATATCGATTTCGATCGATTAAAGATAAATACAATAATTGTAACACTTGTCCTCAAAAGTTCATGTTCCGAACAATCGCAAAATGTGATCATCAGTAGGTCACTGCTCCTGCCAAGCCCTCCGCATGAACCAAGGCCTGAACAAAAACGATGCATGAGTGCGAGTGAGAAAGTATTCGGCACCCTTATAATCTCTGCGACGCGCTAGAGTAAGATAAAAGGTCTACATATTTTTGAGTCAGTTTCCAAAAGTATCGCTAGCAAATCGTGGTGAATCGCTTCATGTAGCATCGATAATCTGCGAGTTCGTGTTGCTAAATTTGCTATTTTTTGTGTTAAACATAAAGTCAGTGGTATATATTTTTAGTTTATTAAGTAGGAAAGGTGGTTCTGCGTGTTGTATTAAAATATGGTAGCCGTACTGATAAGCAAGAAGATGGTATTACGTTTCATAGGTAAGTTGATACATGTTCGTGACAATTTATTTGTATATTATTATTTATTTTAATATCAGTGACCTAGTGTTTCTTTAAAATAACCTAAATTATGGATATCTTTACCTAATGGTTGCATTTTGACCGCTTAAAAATACTATATAACGTACAAAAATATAAAATTATATTTTAATTCTGAGCGTCTAGTGCGAGCACTAGCGAAATGGTCTATGATCTCGAACATTTGTAGGCGAATGCGTTCGCTCGCCCATAAACCAAACGCACGGCACGTAGCTTCATTTAGCAATGCAATGGGTGGCGTCTAGATGTATCTATAGTCTATGGCATGAACCGATTTTGGTGAGTTATGTTTTGCCAAGTGCATAGCCAACACGCCAGTGTTGCCATAATATCATTTATAAAAACATCGCTTAAAAAATTATAACATTGGAATAAATTTTCGATATCTGGCAACACTAAGACACTTAGGCCTACCGCGCATGAACGTTTACGTAACCGGCCGAACGCATTCGGCCAATCGTTTGTTTGCCCGCGCATGATCCAATTTTTTACTGGCCGGCATGTTTGAGCGCGCATGGCCCGATTTATATCGGACGGAGGCAATGCGCACGAATCGCTTGGTATGCGTGCGCATCGAATAATTTATTGCCCACGCGAACAAACGTCAAAACACTCAAAACTCAAAATGGATTTCGTTGAGGTTGCCTGTGTATGTGCCCTTCTTCTAAAATTGCGCCAAAAAAATCGGAAACGAAGATACTGGGTGCATCCACTGATTAGTGGTCGACTATCAAAGGGTCAATTCCACAAATCCTACGAGGATTTGAGAACATACCCTGAAAAATTTTTTAATTATGCGAGAATGTCTGTTGACAGTTTTGACAAGCTCCATGTTATGATGTCGCCACACATAACATACCAAAACATCGTACGCGAGTCTATCCCAAGTAGAGAAAGACTTTTAGTAACGTTAAGGTTAGTAAAAATATTAGAATATGTAATGTATGTTTGTTTGTGTACCGTCAAATGGAGTTATTACGCCTACTGAGTACCTACCTATAATTTTGCATTTTTTTGTACAAGCAGCCACCTCACATTTTTTTTAAATAAATGAAGTGATTTCGCAGTGGACCTAATATTAGTATATAATCTTGTACTCTATGCTCAATTTACTTCATTGAACCGAGCAATCGAACATGACTGACATGTCATGATAGTCAGTATAAGAAAAAGTAGCTGATGAAAAAATTCGTACTTATGTTTCTTAACAGCTTGCCCAGACTTGACATCTCTGTAAATTATATTCTTTTTTGAAAGAAGTTCTCAAATTCTGCCACCTTTCCTAGATTTTCGTGCCTGGAGCAAATTGCCACATTAGTCAATATTTTTTATCATTAGAATGGTATGGTAGGAGCCCGCCCGAGCAATGTTATTCTATAAAAGTCTTATTTTTCAGATATTTGGCTACGGGAAACAGCTTTCAATCTCTACATTTCGAATATCTACTTAGTGCTACTACTATAAGAGAAATAGTAAGAGATACGTGCGACAAATTGTGGAAATGTCTTCAACCTATTTATATGAAAGACAAAACAACAGACGATTGGTTGAAAATTGCAGAAGATTTTTATCAACGATGTAACTTCCCAAATTGTATTGGGGCTATAGACGGAAAACATGTACGAATAAAAAAACCAAATAACACAGGGTCATTATATTATAATTACAAGCAATATTGTTCAATAGTGTTAATGGCAGTTGTAGATTGTAACTATTGTTTTTCAGCAGTAGATATAGGAGCATATGGATGTGCCAGTGATTCGCAAATATTTAAAAATTCAAATTTTTCAAAATTACTTCAGCGTAATCTTTTACTTATACCAGAAAAAAGATGTTTACCAGGTGACATTGATGGAACTGCAATGCCATATATGTTTGTTGGCGACGAAGCGTTCAGTTTGTCAGAACATGTATTACGGCCTTATGCAAAAAGAAATTTAACGTATCTAAAAAGAATTTTTAATTATCGCTTGTGTAGAGCTCGCAGAATGGTAGAGTGTGCCTTTGGCATTTTAGCCAATAAGTGGAGGATATTTCACAGACCACTAGACACAAATCCAGAATTTTGTGATAGCATTATAAAAGCTTGTTGTGTGCTCCATAACTTTGTAAAGTATCATGATGGCAAACGACTAGAAGACAATGAGACCATAGAAAGCAATAATCCTTTTTTGAATATCCCCCCAACTAATCAACGTGCTTCGCAATTAGATCAGAATAATCGAACATATTTTGCCGAGTATTTCACGTCACCACATGGATCGGTTTCTTGGCAATATAACTATATATAATATATGTAACTATGTACTTCTAAAGATATACTCAGGGCTTTTTTTGTAATGTAACCCGGTGGAACGGCATTCTGGCACCTTCTTTCATGGTATTTTTAACGTTTTAAAAGCAATTAGACAATATAATGTTCACGCTTATATAGTGTTTTCACAATTTAATTTTTTACAACTTGAGTTTATTTGTATGTGTTTGTTTGTTTAATTTATGCGCTTAGTGGCACAGGAAAAGTTGCTTTAAATGATATTTGAATATAATTTTCTTTAGTAGGTAAGAAGTTTCGCAAGAAGTTAGTTCCGGCACCTTTGTTTTTTTTTTAAATTATTTATCAAAATGGCGCCGTCTATACATACTTTACAATTATATTAAAATCCAACACCATGTTATGACGAAATGCTGTCTGCAAGACCTAGCGAGAGCCAGCTGGCTCAGCTAGTATATCGTCTCTGTTCTGGCAGAACACACTAACTGGAGAATACTAGTTTTGAGTAATTTGACTTTGAAGTTGTTAAAATGTTTGAAATGGTCTAGCATGTGAGTTTATTAAGTAATCGTAAGAAGGATGACTTTAAAGTAAAGACTGTTTATTTATTAAGGTTTCCAGACGGTAATGTTTGAAATAAGGAACATTTTGGTATAACTAACTCAATATATCATTTTTTCGAATTAGTGTCTTCTGCCAGAACAGTGACGATATATTAATAATAATTGTCTATTTATAATCTCATTTTTAAAAAAATGTTAACTAGAATTGCTTGAAGGAATACTCATGTAGCTGTCATTTTATAGCCTTCAATCTTCTGAATGTCTTGAAGAGTATAATACCTAGCTACAGTTTTAGTACCTACACCAATGCTTTACAAAGTTAACTTAAAATATAAATAATAAACGAGTTAGACCAATCAGTGTGCCTTTTTAAGTGATCCTGCATTAACATGTATGTAATATAAATAAATAAAGATAAAAAGTCTACATACCCATCTGTGTTTTTCACTTTTTTGTCAGTTCCGCCCATCCTGTGATCAAAATTTCACTAATCTCCAGTACCTATAATTTTGCATTTTTTTGTACAAGCAGCCACCTCACATTTTTTTAAACGAATGAAGTGATTTCGCAGTGGACCAAATATTAGTATATAATAATTTGCCTCATTGAACCGAGCAATCGAACATGACTGACATGATAAATGATTTTGGTGAATGTTTTATAAATGCCAAATTCGTTAACCGTGCAAAGTTTATTTTTCTCCAAAAAATATTGAATGATTAAAAATCGTGTATTATTTACTTACCTATCTTTAATATATTGTCAGCATTCAGAAAGTATATTTTCTTCCATAAATTTAGTCATAAGAACCTTTGGTTCTATACGTTTAACCTGGATACAGCGGCAAACACATTTTGAAAATAGCCGATATACTGGATTATTTGTTAGTTTTGGTTATGTTAAGTGATCCTAACAAATAAACCATTATATTGGCTATTTTCACAATGTGTTCGCCGCTGTATACAGGATAACCAACTTGTACCGAACCTTTAAATACACCAGCCTATTCTATACACAAGGCTGGTTTCGGCTAACTAGGGTAGGTTTGTATCAAACTATTAGCACTTATTGTAACAATTACAATAAGTTGATTGTAATTGTTGCAATAAGTGCTATATTTTAACAGCACATCTCTTTGCTGTGATAAAATTTAGAGAGAGAGAATGTCAGTTTTGACTGAGAGACGACTTAGGTAACAATTATAATACCTCCATACATAATTGTAATAAATACTATCACTTTAGCGGTCGATAGTCGCCTTGTCTATAGAATAGACCGACAGACAGGGATAAGATATATTATAGAAAGCTATGCACAGATTTTGGGTTATTCCACCCGCTGTAGGTTATCAAAACATTTTTTTAAATGGAAATATAGTTATAGACCAAATTACAGTTGGTTCTTCAATTAATTGTAACAGCTTTCACAATAATTAATGTTCTTACCTAAGTAATACTTACATATCCACATCAGTACAAAAGAGTCCGTTGAATATATTAGAATATACATAAAATATATAATAATAATGGTAAAATATTTTTTGAAAGGCAACAATTTCTATTGTGGTACGAGTATATTGTTTATTTCAATTTGGTTAATTTTAGATTAAAGAAATTAAAATACAAGTTATCATATTTTATTATATTACAATGACAAATAAAAACAACATGAGAATGGAATTAAGAGCTATCAGATTTTATAATAATTAATACATATGACATGAAGATTAAACTAAAAATAAAGCACAAACTATTTATAAAATTAAGTCTTTCTACCAGAGGCAGGCACCTAGCGGAATACGAAGCTTGCAATTTGAGGCAATCAATATTTTTTTTCATATCTGATTGACAATTTAAACTGTTTTAATTAGTAATATGTATCTGAAAACATTAAAAAGAAAAATATTTTTTATTTTAAGTCAAAGTTAAATGTACAATTTTAGAAAAATGTTATAAAAATGGCTTAGCCCCTTTAATGTCAAATGCAGGGATTTTGTTATGCTTTGGGAAATGTTTACTGAATTTGTGAGAAATATTTTACTGTTTTCTGCTTATTTTATTGAGACATAGACATTACATAAGATAAAGACATAATAAATTGATAAAACCTTGGCTCAAATAACAACGGTCAAAGGCACTCTTCCATAAAAGAACAATTTTACAGATATCATCTTTAACCCATACAATAACGACATTTAATACCGGTGAAATAAGACATTTATTACGTAAATATTACCAATTGTATTATAATAAGTTGTAGCACAATTATCTGCCTAATCTAATTAGTACCTAAATCTAAAATGTCTTCTTCACTGAGGAACTCTTGTGAGTCATCCACTACTTCTACTTCAATCCACGGTTGTAGTGCCGAAAGTGCAGCAACTGGTCGTTGAAGTGAAGCTGGTTTTGTTACAACTGACCTCACAGGTACTCTTTCGCCAACATATGTGTGGTCATAATTTTCTATTAAACCACTAAACGATTGCGGTGGGCTGGGTGTTGGGGAGCCGCATCGAGGAAAATCATATGTATTTGAACGATATGACGCAGGAGATGAATGTTGATTTTCTTGACTTCCAATGTCAGTAATAATTTGCAATACCTGCATCCTTGCTTTTAATTTTTGAGAATAAGTCATTCTCTGGAACGACGGTACTAGTGACAGTAGGTAATGGGTGTCCTCATCCATTCCCTCGTTACTTTTATTTTCGAGTATGTTCAACAGTTTTTCTTCATACATATTTTTGGTTTTGTTTCTGTGGACTGTCCGCTCTGCATATCTATTAGGAGTATTTGTAGAAGTAAATGGAGCTACTGGGTTTGGCGATTCGACAAAACTCATAGACGGTGAATTTATTTCCAGCTCATCAGCTTGTGAAATATTGCTAGCAGTAGCTCTGTCATGGATGGTCGGTATGAGATAAAGTAGATGGTCAAAAAATTCATACTTCTTACGTTTCTTGACAGCTTGCCCAGACTTGACATCTCTTTGTAAATTAAATTCTTTTTTGAATGCAGTTCTCAAATTCTGCCACCGTTTCTGGATTTTCGTGCCTGGAACAAATTGTCAGATTAGTCAATATTTTTTATCATAAGAATGGTATGGTAGGAGCCCGAGCAATGTTATTCTATAAAAGTCTAATTTTTCAGATATTTGGCTACGGGAAACAGCTTTCAGTCTCTACATTTCGAACATCTACTTGGTGCTACTACTATAAGAAAAATAGTAAGAGATACGTGCGACAAATTGCGGAAATGTCTTCAACCTATTTATATGAAAGAGAAAACAACAGACGATTGGTTGAAAATTGAAAACGGAATTTTGTGATAGCATTATAAAAGCTTGTTGTGTGCTCCATAACTTTGTTAGGTATCATGATGGCAAAAAACTAGAAGACAATGAGAACATTGATCGCAATAATCCTTTTTTGAACATCCCCCAACGAATCAACGTGCTTCTCAATTACATCAAAATAATCGTACATATTTTGCCGAGTATATCACGTCACCACACAGATCGGTTTCTTGGCAATATAACTATATATATAACTATGTACTTCTAAAGATATACTCAGGGTTTTTTTGTAATGTAACGCGGTGGAACGGCATTCTGGCACCTTCTTTCATGATATTTTTAACGTTTCAAAAGCAATTATACGATATAGTGTTCACCGTGAGTGTGAGTGGTGAGTACCGGCACCTTTGTTTTTTTTTTTTTAAAAGCCTTGGATATACTAATAACAGCTATTATTTGACGAAAATTTGGCGCCGCCGACAGTTGCGTATTTATACCTAATCACATTTTAAAAACAATGTCAACTAGAATTGCTTGAAGGAATACTCATGTAGCTCTTATTTTATAACCTTCAATCTTCTGAATGCCTTGAAGAGTATACCTAGCTACACCTTTAAATGTATTTCTATTATAGACTTTAGCAATAGGTACCAATGCTTTACAAAGTTAACTTAAAATATAAATAATAAACGAGTTAGACCAATCAGTGTGCCTTTTTAAGTGATTCTGCATTAACATGTAGGTATTTAATATACTTAAATAAATAAAGATAAAAAGCGTACATACCCATCTGTGTTTTTTCATTTTGTGACAGTTCCGCCCATCCCGTGATCAAAATTTCACTTATCTCCATCCATAATTTTTGTTTGACGTGACGGTCACTGTATGATTTATTTTTCTTGTCATAAAGCGCGGGTCGTACTTCTACTAATATAATTAATTTCTCCGAATCAATGTCTTCCATTATAAAATGTGGGTGTAGGTAGGTAAATGGAACAGCCAGTAAACACGTGCACGGAACGACGAATAATGTATAATGAAATGATGCCGTGCGCGTCAATGAAGCCGTCATGTGCCATGTGGTTCAGCGGTTCGATGTATTAGTATGTGTGCGCTTCATACCATACGCGTCACTTGGTGCGCTTGTGTGAGTGCACTCGGCCGGCGAAACAATAGTCCATGCGCGCGCTCTCATTTGAAAGCATTGCCAATGGGCCACCGGCCGGTTCGAATCGGTGTCAAATTTTGTGTCTGAACACAGATTTTCAATTCGGCCGTTCGCTCGATCGTCCATGCGCGGGGTTGCATTGCAATACGATGGTTACAACTCCTCGATTGTTGACCGTACGATAGGAAATCGTTCATGCGCGCTAGGCCTTACACATTCACACATATTTTCAAATAACCTTGGAAAGGGTCGCGGAGGAAGCGTGAAGGGGGCGAGGCAAGTGCGTGAAAAAGTTCGTCATGTTTTGAGGGACAAACACTTGCAATAGCTCTCTATATTTCTATAGTCTATATTTTTCTATAATCTAAGGCCCCTGCTATTGTGTGCCATATTACAAATAAAACAAAGCCACCTTTCATTGTTAACAGCGGTATAAATACGCGAAGTGAATTAAGACGAAGGACACTCGTTTTGAGACGTTCATTAGAATCGATTACTTAGGTAAATTCCAAGAATCCGCATTATCAGCATTTGTTTACATTGCGTTTTTTAATCATTTATTTCATCAATCAGTATTTGTTTATCTGTATAACTGTGCACCTGTCACTTTTGTAACCTTGAATTAATAACGACATTTATAAATTTTATGTGGATAATTTCATTGTCACACGTAACCCTATCTGATTATCGTCATTTCAACTTCACTACCCTCGTTCCTATTCATCATCCCCATAAGGTCAATCAATCACATATATTTAACTACACAATTAAAGTGAATATTATAAAATACATGAATAGGTGATGGTCCCAAATCCAATAGCAAATGGACACAGAGACCATTATTTAAATCGAGCAGTAATACATTTATTTAAAATCACATTAGGACAGAGGAAAAAGAAGTTAAAAATGAGACAAGAGGAAAAAACAATTACCTAGTATTAAAGAACGGAAAGAAAAAATAATTGTATAAAAAAGAACAGTAATTAAAAAATAAATTGTAGTTTAGCTTATTACTAATATACTTTGAATATGTGGCATCAGGGTGGGCAAAGGCTGACTATGGCCTCAATGATGTATACCGATGCCAATAGGTATACCTCTAAAAAATGTTGAGACGCCACTGTCCAAGAAAGTCAGCAAATCCTATCTCTAGCCTCCGCGTGGCGTCCCCCGGGCAATGCAGATAATGTGCTGTATAACGCAACATAATATCTGTAGCTAATAGAGAAGGGTGCAAGGCGAAACTCTGGCGCCTTAAAACGAGAGACCTTTGGCTACGGGAAGGATCACCCAGACAGAAAAACCACACACCAACCCGTCTGGACAGCGTGGTGTGTTATGTCCAAAACCTTCATATGAAAACAAAAACTTCTAGAACCCGGCCCTCATTCTCCGGAGGCCAACCTGATACTGATCACGGCAGCGATCAGCGAAGGAAGGCAGAGGGTGCTAAAAATCCCCGGAGACCCGGAAAAGGCTGCCAACAGATGACCATTGCTACATATAACGCAAGAACATTGTCCAGCGATGCCAAACTTGTAGAGTTTCAAGAAGAGCTCCGGAATATCCACTGGGATGTTGTCGGACTCAGCGAAGTAAGGCGTAAAGGTGAGAGTATTATTACTTTACAAAGCGGACATGTGCTGTACTCCAAAGGAACCGATGAAGGACGCACGAGCGGTGTTGGATTTGTTGTCAACAAAGCCTGGAGGGACCGCATAGTCGAGTTCAACTGCATTTCTGACAGGGTCGCAAGCGTGATACTTAAAATCAATGCTAGGTACCGCATTCAGATTTTGCAAGTATATGCTCCGACACAGAGCTATCCTGATGAAAAAGTGGAAGAGTTTTACGAGGAAATAACATCCTTGAAAAATAAAAGTAAATGCCACTTCAACATCATAATGGGAGATTTCAATGCACGTATTGGATCATACCAAAGAGATGACGTAGCGGTCGGACATTTCGGACATGGCTCAAGGGATGGTAGAGGGGACATGCTTGTGGAGTTTGCTGAAACCAACAATCTTCACATCATGAATTCCTTTTTTCAACATAAACCTACACGTAAATGGACGTGGAGAAGCCCGACAGGAAGGACCAGCGAAATCGATTACATCCTCACTGACAGAAAATATACATTTTTAAACTGTAAGGTGATCAATCAGTTTAACACCGGCAGTGATCACCGGATGGTGAGATGTAAGATAAGATTGAACGTCAAATCAGAAAGATCCAAACTGCAGAAGAAGTCAAATGCTCGCGTATACCTGCAGAACAATACTGAATTCCAAAATGAACTCAAAAATGCACTATCGGCTTTCTTAGATGAGAACGAAACCGTTTCCCTATCCAACGCGGAGGATATAACGAATATTATTCTACAATGTGCAGAAAAAACAGGCGTAAAAAGCTCAGAAGTTACACCTTCCACCAAGCTTTCGAAGGCAACATTGAATCTTATGGAGCAGAGAAGGAAAACCAAGAGCGATAGACAGGCGCAAAACGATATGGAGTTTTCATCACTTTGCAAAACCCTCCGAAGGAAGATTAGAGAAGACCTTCGTAAATTCAATGTAAACCTCATACAAGCAATTGTGAAAGCAGGCAGAAGTTTAAACAAAAACAAGCAATGCTTGTCGATAGGAAAACGTCAAATCACAGCACTAAAAGCAAAAGATGGTTCTATCGTCAGAAATTGGGAACACTTGTTAAGCCGAGTTGAAGAGTTCTACAGCGATCTCTACAGTGATGACACTGACAATACGACTATAGACTTAGATCTTCAGAGAAATGGAAATTCGGAAGACCATACTCCCGAAATTACATCCTGGGAAGTAACCCATGCTTTAAATTACATGAAAAGTGGGAAAGCCCCCGGGGAAGACGGTTTAACGATAGATATCCTCAAAAAAGCAGGAAAGGATGCAAATGAAGTACTTGCACAATTGTTCACAGCCTGCATATGCAAAGAGGATGTCCCAGAGGTATGGAAAAATGCCAGCATTGTCATTCTTCACAAAAAAGGTGACAGAGAAGACCTAGCAAATTATCGTCCAATAAGTCTACTCCCTATTCTCTACAAGACGTTCACAAAAATTCTCTCAAACCGTCTGCAAAATGTACTAGACGAGAACCAACCGAGAGAACAAGCCGGATTTAGAGGAGGATACAGCACTATGGACCATATCCAAGTCGTCAGAGAAATCATAGAGCGGTACCAGGAATACAAACTGCCACTATGCATGGGTTTTATAGACTATGAGAAGGCGTTTGATTCGATAAAGAAATGTTCAATACTCGACGCACTCAGAAAACAAGGAATCCCTGGACGCTATATAAATATTTTCAATAATATATACAGTAGCGCAACAGCATCTGTAAATCTCCATAAACCATCGCGCAGATTTCCTATCAGCAAAGGAGTCCGACAAGGTGATACAATCTCACCTAAACTATTTACAGCTACCCTTGAAGACTTATTCAGGCAACTTGACTGGAATGACAAAGGGATCCCCATAAATGGAGAATACCTGAGTCATCTGCGCTTTGCCGATGACATAGTAATTTTCTCGCAAGACTCAGAAGACCTCCAAAGCAGAATGCAGGAACTCGCTGAAGTAAGCAACAAAGTAGGTTTGAAATAAATGTAACAAAGACGAAAGTCATGTTCAACTGCTTTGCAGGCCAAAAAGAGATCCTCATCAATGGCACTCAGCTCGAACAGGTGAAAAGCTACATCTATCTGGGACAACAAGTATCTATAGATGGATGTATATTTGATGAAATTGTTCGCAGAGTAAAGCTAGGCTGGAGTGCTTTTGGCCGCCTGAATAATGTCTTCAAAAGTGACCTTCCACTGTGCCTAAAGCGCAAAGTGTTCAACCAGTGTGTGCTTCCCGTGATGACATATGCGTGTGAAACATGGACCCTAAGTAAAAGAGAGATCCAGAAACTTAGAGTAGCACAACGTGGTATGGAGAGGTGCATGCTGGGCATAACGCGAAAGGACAAAAAGAGGAATGAGTGGATAAGGAAGCAGACAAGGGTTTGCGATGTAATAGAGTTTATTAAAAGCCTTAAATGGAGATGGGCTGGACACATAGCTCGAAGAAGAGACAATCGTTGGACAAATCTAGTCATCCAGTGGTATCCAAGAAGTACAAAACGTCCACAAGGTAGACCTAGAGGCCGCTGGATCGATGAAATGATAAAGTTCTGCGGAAGTACGTGGCAACGCAATGCACAGGACCGAGAGAAGTGGAAGCAACTTGAAGAGGCCTTCATCCAGCAGTGGATAGATTCAGGCTGATGATGATGATGATGTGGCATCAATTCGCCAAGTGGATATTTAGTCTCGTTAAATATTAATATGTTTCAAAATATACTTACAATACAAATTGAAACTTAATTATGTTAATATTTTCACAAATTTTTTGATCCCTCGTGAAAATTTTTCATTTTGACGCTGTTTCAGCTAAAGATAAAATACAAATAATTGAAACATTAAACGCAATGTGGCCTTAGGTAAGGACACAAAAACACGTGCGTTATCTTTGATTTTATTTTTGCAAATATGAAAATGTAAACAGTTTATTATTTTTATAATAAATTTTATTACTGAAAGGTCCATTTACCCGGATCACACAATGTTAAAACTCCAACTTTTTTTGTTTGCGTTCGTTTGTGCAAAAAATGCTGTTTTCTGATTTTTATACTTTTGATAAAATATGTTTGTGAAACCATTGTAAATATTGCAAAATTGTATGAAAAAAATATATGATAGTCGCCACATTACTGTGTTTTCTCTTTTTGTACTTTAATTTGTCACCGAAAATGCACTAAGTCAAGTACTACCTTCATATTTTTTTCCAAAAAGTAGAAAACCTGCGGTTATTTTTTAGTACCACATTAAGAAATTTGTAGCCAATAAAACGATCTGTAATTTGAAATCGATAACTATATTATTATGACCTTTTGTAGGTATATATAAAAAAAGTTAGGTCCACGCAAACCTTCAAACTCGATTATCTTAAAACTAGTATTTTTGACTTAATGCTTTTTCACAGTATACCCACGGTGTGTAATAATTAATTGTATTGCTTGCTATGGAATCTGATGCGTGGGGCTTAGATATAATTAATTATTTTCTTCAACGAATTTTTGAATTCGGACAAAATAAGAATTACGTTAAGTTTATAGATGACACTTCTGGCTTTCTGATATAATTTTTATATCATAAGGATTACAATTTAGAAGGTTATATTTGATTCCTAATAAAAATTAATTATAGTTATGGGTGAACGAATTTACTTTCTTATTATAATTGACATTAGTGTCCAGAATTATGCTAAGTACGTGCTGTACGATTTTCAATTGTTTTTACCATTGATTTGATAAAAACAAAAATCGATTTAAATTAAGCCATGATTTTAGTATAAAAAAATGTTCAAATTATGATTAAAAAAATTGCAGGAGGCTATTAACTTTTTTGTAACGTTTTTTTATGCCGTTAGTATTTTGAATCCGCGATGTGTTTAAATAGGTACCTACCTAAATTTACCTACATGTATGTATTCGGCCCATGTCGTGTTCTCCATTTAATGACTGCTTTGCAGGTAACACCTTGCAGCTTGTGTTGGAATCCAAAGCTTCTGGCTTCGCTATGTTAGAAGGTAGTAACTGTCTTCTGATGGCTTCCGGCCTTCAGAATAGATGTTTACATAGGTGTCGGCGGGTTTGCATGGCCTCCGTCATAATGTTATCGCTCCTGGACGTCGCAAGTTTTCATCAGATAGAATTGAGACTAGGTATTATTGTTCAATGCGTTTATTTCTTGCCAAGAGGAGAAGATACAGCTTATGTCCATCCGATGTTTCTGGCAAAAGGGCGGGATCTGAATGGCTGCTAGAGTGACAAAAAATGCCTCCAACGGCGGGAGTAGGTATTTGGCTGTAAAAATGGCTACGTTCGTATTCGAGTAAATCTCTCAGAGGCGGATGACATCGAGGAACTCGAATATGAAGATATGGGTATAGTTTTAATGTCATGCGAGCGGTGACGAGGAATAAGAGTAGGTACTTACATTATGTAGATTAGATAGGTAGGTAGGAAGGTAGGTACCTAATAATGTTTTCAAAGCGAACGACACCGGCCGTTGGACAATTATGTGAATCAAATGAATAACTACCTACATTATTTTAGTTATAATAACAAGAACATTTTGACAATTTAATTCAAAACGAACGTTCCAAACTGATCTTATCCTATATTTAGCTATGTCCCCGCACCCACGCCCAAAATTGCGCGCCCATGCAGCCAAGCGCAAGCGCTGTCATATTCTGACTATAGAGTGCACAGAGAAGGTGGCACTAAAAGGCGGCGAAATAAAATTTTGTTATAATAATATGTGTGATAGATTAACATAACAACTCATTGAGAGCTATGTAGGTATGTTGGTAAACAATCTATGTACCTATTTAGGCGAAAACTTCCATCGAATGATTTGAGTTTCGGCAGCTAAACGATTCACTGAACAGCTAACTTCTGTTCAGAACTGGTCTGAAGTTTCATACCAAACCATTTCTGACTTTCAGGGAATGGTTTGATTTTCGCTGGAACAGTGAACCAAACGCAAATCTTAAACGGTTACCGGTTTACCTACTTTCTACGCCTTCGATAATTATTTTACTTATATTGTCTATGGTCACGCGGATGAAAACATCGCTGGAACGCACCTTTAGCCATTTGTCTATTGACACGTCTGTCAGTCTTCTTACCTAGGTACCATAATAAAATTGTGGTATTCTGCGTCAATTAAACTTCTTAAGATGGATGTAAAACGTGAACTAGATGGATTTGAATCAGACACAGAAGTCCAGCAATGGTTTGATGTGCCAATAATCCATTCAAACAATCCGGTGACAAACATTTGTATAAAGCAAGAGAATGCTTTCGATGCCAACAGCACTATTGAGGTTAGGTTTTCCAAACTTATTAATCATTGTAAGATTGTGTTTATTCTTCATTGAAGTGGTGTCTTACTAATGCAAATAAAACAGCACGACATATTGGACTTTACTAACTGAAACATGAAGTAATAAATTATACACCGTTGTATTGACACTTCACAATGATCATTTGACTAGGTACCTACCTACCTATATGTTCTTCGTCTCTGTGGCCTTTGGCTTACTACTTTCATTCGTCTGAAGACAACTTAACTATTGAACGTTTGTATCGAACCGTGATAATAGGTCACATACAGAAACGTCCGTGTGTTTGCGCACAACGCATAATAATAATATAGGTGTAAACACGTATTATAAAATACCTTCTGTCTTGTTTTTCAGAGCTCTGTGACCAGCCTTGTTGGTATTAAAACTGAGATTGATTCTCTCCGAGTTGATTTCAAAGATAAATTTTCCGAAGACAGTGATCCGCAACCTGGCTGCTCATATTCAAAAAGCGAGCCAATAAATCAGGTACCTACTTACCTATCTATACAATATTTCATTAATATTTTAAATATGTAAATATTGTGTAACTCACATCATGCTTGTATGCGATCCTGGCGGCTCTCGTGGTGCAGTTGGTAAGGCGCTCGCCTTCCACCCGAGAGTTCCTGGGTTCGATTCCCGGTCATGACAAAAACATTTATGTGTTTTTCTCAAAGCCTGGGTGTTTGTGATTTTTCAAAATTACTAACAACCACCTTGTACGAAAAAGCAAGGACATGGTTATTAATAATTCTAAAAAAAAAAATGCGATCATTTATATTAGTCTCCTTTATTATTATATCGTTGGATACAAATTGTATTTTGTAAGAATATGTTTATATAAATTTAACGTAACGATCAATTGTTTGGATTTTACACTCCTTCGGTGCCTTGTTTTAGGATTGTAGATTTGTGAAAAAGACTGCCTGTTATTTTTATTAGTACATTGGTGTTTTATTATTGACATTCATTAATATGTCTAATTAAGTGGGTCGAATTAATTTGTTGCATAATAAATCCCGGTGCTGTGAGTACCTACAGCAGTGTTTGCCAAACGTTTTTACTTCACGGCACACTCGTGAATGGGATTTGTACCGCGGTACACAAAATGCCTTAAAAAGGAAATGTTCCTTATTAATATGAATGAAAGAAATCATAGTGTGTGTAGGTCAATTTTTTATGAACATATGTGTACACAAGTGGTAATAATTTTATTAGTGAGAAAAGGGCAATTGTATTTTAGAAAGAATTCGGTAAAATGCGGCTCTAAATTAGATAAACAAACACACAAAACTCCACATCTACCATTTGTAACTGTTCTCGTTTTACGATTTCATTTCCACGAGTGCTGTAAAACCAATTTCGCAAAGATACGACGATCCAAACGGCAACAGAGATTAAATGGCTGCTGTAGCTAATTGACGATATTGACGCCAAAACGATATCCAAAATGCTGACAACTCTAACTCAGAAAATGAGGCTTTTTGCTCAGGATCGTTTTTAGATCTATTCAAATGTCCTCCTCTGTTAATGCCAGGTGTGTACCGTCGAATCTTGAGAATGGATTGATCACCCACTGGTACATTTGATGATCATCATCATCCACTGCTGGATGAAGGCCCCGCCAACCTTCCTCCAACTCTCTCGGTCCTATGTCATCCGCTGCCACGTATTTTCGCCGAACTTTACCAGTTCGTCAATCCAGCGGCTTTTAGGGCTACCCTGTGGCCGTTTCGTGACCCTTGGGTACCACTAAATGACAGCATTTGTCCAGCGGCCGTCTTTTCGGCGAGCAATGTGCCCTGCCCATCTCCATTTCAGCTGTTTGGCAACGTCCATTACATCGCGTTCTCCTGTTTGCTTCCTAACCCATTCGTTTCTCTTACGGTCCTTTCGCGTGATACCCAACATACACCTATGTATGCCTCGCTGTGTCAATTACTCAAGATCATGACGTGATTTGCAGTTACAACCCTATAGATCTCAATGTGCTATATGTTTACAAAAAGGCAGTATAAAGTACGCAATGTGCTGCAGTTAGCTGGAATGTCTTTCGGTGAGTATACATACACTTGCCAAATGCAGTCGTACATTGGTGGCCACTGAAAGCCGAGGATGCAGCTGTGGCAGGTCTTATCCCGGAATGGATTGACTCTGGCTGATCATAATGGTGATACTGTTACATCATATTATTAATCATGTTGTTATTTTCAGGAGTGTGAAGACAGCCTGATCAATATAAGGTCGGAGAATGATAATGAGGGTGTCATCATCAAACAAGAATTTGTTGACGATGCAATTCGCCAAATCAATAATGAGAATCCTCAACCCGGCTCCTCCGATCGACAATACAGCCCAGTAGACCAGGTACGTTCATTTACAGGTTCACTAATAACACAACTTTTAAACATTTTTTTTATATTCGAAACATCGATATCTACATTGGATTAAAATTAATATGGTCACCGCAGTGTTTCTCAACGAAGAAAATTAAGGTCACCCAATTTGGATGTCACTTATTCGAGCACTGGTGGTTGTATATCGCGAACAATATTGGTTTCCTTTGGGTTTATCAGCATAAACCAATGACTCCACGAAGTTTTACAGGATATAATCCTGATATATCAAATCGCATGACCTTGGAGGAGGCCAATAATTGTCAGGTCAATTTTTAAAAAATCAACTAAAGCAATCAGTTTTTCGAACTAAAGTCCATTTGTAGTGGCGAAAAGAGACCCACAGATGGCGCCGCCCATTGACTGGACGCCGCAAGCGCTTTATAGACGGATTAGGATTTAACCATATGTTAATACCGTAATTTTTATCTCAGTCTTACGGCCAGTCATCTTAGTCTGATAAGGTCTGACCCTTTTGATCATACGGGCGCTCAATTTTGAAACTAAGCGCTTTACACTGTCAAGATTCGTTTCTAGTGTTAATTGTGGTTATCTTTAAGTCTTATCTTGTTAATCTATTTAAGTAAAGGTACTGCAATAGGTATTTTAGTAAAGGTGAACTCTGAATAAATACTAAACCTGGAACTATTTCTATTTTATGAATAAGCTTTCCTATACATTTTTATTTCTTCGTACAATTCATACCTACACTAGTGTGCTTATTTCAGATTTTAATAGTTTTTTAGTACCTAATAATAATTGTGATTATGATATATCGAGTAGGTTTATAGAAAGTGTTTAATGACTTTACGATAATTAATTTGTGCACGATGGAAATAAAGATCTGAAAAAGCGCAGTTTCTGATAGAAAACGCGTTTTATAAAATGATAAAAGTACCTATCTATTAATAATTATGATTATGTCAAGCTTTTTAAAATTGTGCTTGATTTAAATTGAAGTATGTTCGGGACTCCAAAATTCGAAGTAAAAACGTAGATTATGTAGGTACCAATTTACACCACCCAGTACCACAGTTGGTTTTAATCGATCGATCACTCCGCAAGCAACAAGCCTAAGCATTCGGAAACTAGCCGACAACAAGTAGTCTTACCTCTACTGCGACTCCCATTGCTTATCATTATTTTATAGCAGTGATGGTGAATCTATGGCACGCGACTGTTTTAAAGAGAAAAAAATATTACTTAATATAATAATAAAAAAAATACAAAACAGTGATACTAATAAATGTAAGTACTTATATATACGATTAAAAAATAATGACGACATAGCTGCGTATTTTCTATAGTTTGCAATATTATTTTCACCAATAGTATTTACCAATCTATGCGCAAACGGAACCGACGAAACCCGTGCATAAATGACTGAAAAAGATAATAGGCAAATACTTTTCAAGAATTTATGTTTAATGTAAATATATAATTGAACATTTCGCGCTTAATGCTTTATGCATGACACATAATATTACCGCACTCACCTCATCAGGCGGCGGAGATAGCCAAACCGCGAACTTTTGATTTTGACCGACTTCTAATGCTTGAGACCAGTGTAGCGAGAGAATGCTTCATCTGATCGCAGCAATTCTGGTGTCATTTTGTGTGTAAAGAACCAAGCTAAGTAATACAGTAATAAACAATTTAATTGGTACCAACAAAAATGCCCGCCCCAAATAAGAAACAAAAACTTGGTGGAGCTAGTAGTAGTAATACTGACAGACAGTGAAAATGGAAAACCGTTCAGTTATGCGGAATAAATCGTCTCTGTTCTGGCAGAACACACTAACTGGAGAATATTGTTTTAAGTAATAATTTTACTTTGAAGTTGTAATAATGTTTGAAATGGAATATCATGTGACTTTATTAAATAATCGTAAAAAGAATAACTTTAAAATAAAGACTGTTTATTTATTAAGAAGGTTTCCAGACGGTAAAGTTTGAAATAAGGAACATTTTAGTATAAATAACTCAATATGTCATTTTTTCGAATTAGTGTCTTCTGCCAGAACAGTGACGATATAAAAGAAGCGTTGTTAAAATGCTCCCACGACCTTTTTGATAAATTTCAAAACAAGGAAAAATATATTCAAACAATAAAGATATGCCTTCGTCTAGGAACACGATGAAAGATAGAAACTCTCATTGTAATTTTTAAACCTTTCAATAGAATTCTTAAAAACTAATTTTTCATTCTTTCCCTGTAAAAAACGGTTCGTCAGACAGGAAAATTTTGGCACGCGTACGTAAAAAGGGTCGCTAACTCTGTTCTATAGAGTTCTTGTCGTGTTCACTTGTCATTCAATTTTATTGTTTATTTTTATTGATTAAGACGGATTAACTTTTTTACAAGTCTGATACATCTCTGGTGTGTTTTGAGAATAATTTAAATTTTGCTTTTTCATTTGCTCTACCTAGTAAAATTTTGACGTTATGTTATTGTATTATTTATCAATAATCAATGTGCTTAACTTACTTGTATCATCTCGCCGACTGTATTCGACATTTGCCGTGTCTAATATTTGTACCTAGATCTCTTACTTATAATGAACTGTTATTTAAAAATCTCAAAATTAATAATACTTTTAAATGTTTTTTTTAGATGATCGCTGGAAGCACTGTACCAGCCAATATTGCGAGTCTCGTATCGTCCTGGGACGTGACTGAAGCACAAGCGTCTAACGAAGACCTACATATTGAGAAACACGACATTAAGAAAGAACTCAAAGAATATATTAAAAGGTACAAAGATGTCGCCTGTCACAATAGTAAACGTGACATTGTTCAATCGAATAATATGGTAATCACAGAATTATTAGTGGCTGTTATACAACTGGAAAAAAAATCGTTTCATAAAGAAAATGTTGTGTGCAGTATCTGTTTTGATTTTTTTTCATCGTTCGACCTCATGTTGCATCACAAAGCGATACACAAAACCACAATTGCGAAAACGACCGATTCCGTTGCAAGGCTGGTTAATTGTGACGATGGTCATTTTTCAAGATTTCGTCCTGGTCACGTCATGAAGACATTCAAAATGACTCATTCTGGCGAAAAGTCATTTAACTGCGATAAATGCAATTACTCATGCAGACGGTCAGGTACCATGAAAACACACAAAATGATACATTCTTGTGACAAGCCATTTAAATGTGATATATGCAATTACTCATGCAGACAGTCATGTAACTTGAAAAGACACAAAATGAGTCATTCTGGTGAAAAGCCATTTAAATGTGATAAATGCAGTTACTCATGCAACGAATCTGGTCGAATGAAAAAACACAAAATGATTCATTCAGGTGACAAACCACTTAAATTTGATATATGCAACTACTCATGCAGACAAACAAGTGGCATGAAAAAACACAAAATGACTCATTCTGGTGAAAAGCTATTTAAATGTGATAAATGCAATTACTCATGCAGACATTCAAGTGACATAAAAAAACACAAAATGAGTCATTCTGGTAAAAAACCATTTAAATGTGACAATTGCAATTACTCATCCAAACAGTCAGGTCACATGAAAATACACAAAATGACTCATTCTGGTGAAAAGCAATTTAAATGTGATAAATGCAATTACTCATGCAGAGAATCCGGTCACATGAAAACACACAAAATGACACATTCTTTTGACAAGCCGTTTAAATGTGATATATGTAATTACTCATGCAGACGTTCAGGTAACATGAAAACACACAAAATGACTCATTCTAGTAAAAATCCATTTACATGTGATAAGTGCAAGTACTCATGCAGACAAGCAGGTGTCATGAAAACACACAAAATGACTCATACTGGTGAAAAACCATATAAATGTGATATGTGCAATTATTCATGTATACAGTCTGGTCACATGAAAACACACAAAATGTGTCATTCTGGTGAAAAACCATTTAAATGTAATATGTGCAATTATTCTTGCATACATTCTGGTCAAATGAAATATCACAAAATGAGTCATTCTGGTGAAAAACCCTTTAAATGTGACAATTGCAATCACTCATGCAAAACGTCTAGTCAAATGAAATTGCATAAAAGGACCCACTCCAGTGAAAAACCTTTTAAATGTGATAAGTGCAATTACTCATGCAGACAATCAAGTCACTTACAAAGACACAAACTTACTCATTCCATTAAATAGTCATTAAAGTGCGTTATATGCAATTACTAACAGACAATTAAGTTACATGAAAACACACAAAATGACTTATTCAGATGAAAAACTATTTAAATGTGACAAATGCAGTTAGTCATGCACGACGTCTGGTAGCATGAAAACAACATAAAATGTCTCATTCTATTGAAAACCCCTTTAAATGTGATAAGTGCAATGCTCATACAGACAATCAAGTAGCATGAAAATACACTAAATGACTCATACTGGTGAAAAGTCATAATGTGAAAAATGTAATTACTCATGCAAAACGTCTAGTAGCATGAAAATGCTCAAACAGACTCAATCTGGTGAAAAGCTACTTAAATTATAATTACTCGTTCATAAAATCTGGTAACCTGAAATTGCATAAAAAGACTCATTCTAGTGAAAAACCATTGAAATGTGATAAATAAAATTACTCATACAGTCAGGTACTATGAAACAACACAAAATGACTCATTTTGGTGATAAGCTATTTAAATGTGATTTATGTAATAATTACTCATGCATTAGATCTGGTAGCATGAAATTGCATAAAATGACTCATTCTAGTGAAAAGTCAGTTACATAATTATTATGATAAATGCAATTACCCATGCATATCTTTTAATGAGATAATATTACATGAAAGGACTCATTCCGGTGAAAAGCCATTAAGTGTAATTCTTATACGCATGCAAATTGTCTGTAAAAGACACTGACTGTGCTTTTCAGTGAACTGTAAACTGTGAAGGATTGATTCGGATGCTGAGAGGGGAGGGTGTGTCTAGGATGCCTGGCACTGACGTTTTATGCTATTGAGGCTGGCTCCATGGCTTGATTGTCAATTCTGGTCGTATAATCAGTTTCGTTCGGTATTATTCATTGGGTCATCGGGTGCGTGGCACTTGACGGCTTAGCGTAGGTAAGTGTTTATATGCGCACGGTTGGTGAATGACGACCGTTATTTGTCGCGCCAGGCAAGGGTCAAATTGTGAGGTGAGTAGGAATTTATCTATTGTATTAGGGCCACCCTAATTGGCGTATTCAGACAAGGCCATTTAAATGTGATATAATTACACATGAATAACTTCTGGTAGCATATTTCTTTATTATTTTTTTAAAAAATCCGCATTTTTGGGACATAATTTCAATATAATATACTATTCGAATAAAGGCGTTAGCTACCCGTTCACTAATTAGCTAGGATAAAGTATCTGTAGTAAAGACTTTGAAATAATGGTCAGTCGAGAAGATATCGAACGTGCGTACGTCTTTTTTATCATCAACCGATAACGAAAACAATTTATATTTTTGTAGCCCATTCTATAGCGACATAATATTAACAGACATAATCTGTGTTAAATACAGTTTTTGAATACTTCAAACCCACTTGCTCTAATAAATCTCGTTTGTTGTTTAGTGTATTTTGGATTGGTGTAAGAGGACGTTAGTTCTTAGTGACATAAATTGAAGTGTATCGAACTCCACTACCGTAAGCTAGTAGTTTTTTTTTTTTTAAACCATATCCGATCCTAATAGGAACACATGGGCCTCTAACAAATTTTGTTTTTACGATAAACGGATGTCATTTACTTGCTCAACCTATTAAGTCCATAGTCTGACCCTACACAAATTGAAAAACAATATGTGTACATGCCAGACTCAGGATTTGTACCTAAAACCCACGACGCTCAAGACGCACGGCCATTTTGGGGTAAGCTGGTTCATAGCTTTGTTTGGCGATCTGACAATATTGTGCACACTTTTTCGGTCCATTTATTTGTTTTCGTTGAATTAGAAATACATATCGATGTTGCAGATCACAAACCTTCTTAGTCGAAAAATGGGATTTTACAGGGGAAGGTTTAAACTGATTTATTTGATAATGTAAGACTTTTATTAAAAAAAAAATAAGTCTAATGTTTTTGTGTTTTCTAATGATTGTATAATTTTATTTATAACTAATATAAGCCGTATTACATTTATCATGACATAGAAGTATTGTGCACTCAGATTTGTTGAAATATTTGACAAAGGAGGTTTTCCTTTACATTACATTTTATGAGAAAAGTAAATTAGTTTTATTTAAAAAAATAATGAAACAGTTTGCGTGACATAGGAGTTAAATATTGAATGGCTGCATAATTAATTAATAAATAAAAAATAATGTATATTTAACTAATGTACATGTTTTTAAATGACCAAACATAAACAAAACAGAATCAAACCCAACTATGTTATGTATGAAGCTTTTTTTTTAAATTCTAACATATTTAAATTATAAATTTGGTAAAGAGTCATAAAAATGGTGACAGTCCTTTGGATTTAGACATTTTAGTTCCTGAAGGTGCTTGAACTTGTTGGCTGATATTTTTACTTGAACCGTGCAATCTTGGATAAACAATTGGAACTGTTATGATCTTCGATCGTCTCGGTAGCTCTTTAATATCATGACTAAAATTAATTGTGTACTGGATTTTCCCATTTGGAAGGTAAGCCAAGTGACACACAACGTTAACAATTGGATCCCTTTTTTTGTTTCTGGTCTTACCAACGTGTATCGAAGTCACTAGTCCATTATAGTTACTTTTTTTTATTATTAACTGTCAATAATTCATGGTGGAACTGCATTGTATTGAATTTATTATAATGGTTGCATTGAATCAATGCAACATTATAGTTAAGTAAAACACCATGAGTTACATAGTGCGCTCTATAAGGAAATGACATATTTATGGCTTTTCATGTAGCCACTGCATACTTAGATGGCAGATAAATTTCCCTGTTCTTCAATTTTCTTTCGATTGCAGCATGTAAAGAATCTCCTTCCATTTACGTGTGTCCAACGTGTGCATTTTTGAGTAGGTTAACTCGAATTGATATTTTACTGCCAATTCGAGGAGTGCATTAACTTTGCAAGAATATTATTCATATTTCGATACACGCACCCATCGCTCAATATTTAAATGGACTGGTTTCTAATTTAATATAAGATTCGTTAGGTGATTAATCAAGAGATGAAAATGTCGGAGCTTCTAAGTCTTCTTATGAGTGAACTTCATCAAATGTACACTGTGACAATGCCTTATGTATTTGATGTTTCATTACATCTATCTTTGTAAACTCGATAAAGATCCATTTTCTAACGAAACATTGGTTCAAGAAAGAGTCTTAATTGATCCCTACGGTAGTAATGTGACTTCATTCTTGGTAGTGAATCGATAAATTCTGCAGCATATCTTTTCTTAGTATCAACATTTCGCTCATTGTCCTTGCACTGTTGGTTTTGGTATCCCGTGAATGGCATTCTTAGCCCAATTTCTAGCACTGTAAACTCGTATGGTGAAAGTATTACAGAACATTTATCGGCAAACTTCTTTTCTTTCCTCTTTTATCTTTAAGTGGTAGTAATAGATATACTCCCTTCTACATACATCCAGAGTTCTAACATAGCTTCTGATTGGAGTCTATACAATCTATTAGTAAAGAAACGTATGATTTTCTCTGTGGCCATGACATATCCAACCAAAAGTGGTCGAAATTCCCGAGTTTCTTGAAACACATGCTTGTGAGATGCAACGTGGACCAAGCTTTCGTTTGTTTTTATTTTTACAGTATGTTTTTTTTACTAATATTGTCTCTAACTCGGTCCGGATATTCCTGTTCTTTCACTCTATTATTTGCAGATATATTTCGTTTCCATGCACTTTGCTTTTGTTTCTCTTTACATCATTGATAATATATGCCTTCCTATTATCTCAGTCGATAGAATATTTTCATTATCTTGAACAGAATCTGAAAGTATAGGTTTGTACATACCGAAAATTCTTGATTTTTATTTGCTTACAATGCTAACCGCATGATTTTTCTACTTCAGGAACTCATTATTTGGGTTTATATTATAAAAAACGTAGACCTAAGACCCATTTATCTCTAATAAATCTTTTTGTATATAGTTTTGCTTGTAAAACTTCACTGATAGCTTCATACAATGGACTGATATAGAAGCAATGTGCAGCAACTTCACATCGTGTAGGAGGTTTGTGCAGCATAATACGATGAATATGACATAGGAGTTTTAATTAAAAGATCAATAAACTGGGCTATATTTCTCTTTGACATATGAGGTAAAGTTCAACAGATCCGTTAAATTTTTGTTGATTTTTTGATACCATAAAGTCAAAATCGAAAAATTTGACATAGAAGGTTTGTGATCTGCACCATCGATATCACACATGTTGTTTGTTAATTTTTTTTTTAATTCACATGCCCTGCCCAAACCAAAATATAATCGATAAAAATATTATTCTATCTTTAAAATATCTTATTTTATGTATGATTAAATGTCATAATTTTAGATATTTTATGGATACGAGTAGATAAGTATTTTTGACAAAGTATATTCTGTTATGGTTTGGTTTCGCAGGGTTTAAGGCGATATACATTTGTTTGATAATTTACAATATCAACTACTGTAATAATTAATAAATGTGTTGTAACGTTCTAAATACCACCCATGCTTTAGCAATATTAAAATACATGTGTGTACCTACAATGTTATAACATCCGAAATAGCTCAAAATAAAACAAACCGCGGTATAGCATATGAATCCCCATCCCTGTAAGAAATAATACCTACTTATCTGAGGGTCGTGAATACCATGATGTACGTTCAAAATAGTTCCTCAAGGTTCCAGTACTTCGGGTTAAGAATGTTAAATTATTTATAGTGTAAAGTATAAAGGGGCGCCACTTGCCCAGATTCCTTCAACGCCGTATTCAATACACGGGACATATCAGGACAAGAATTAAATAATAAAATCGTTTAAATGCGTTCCGAGATCGGACACTATGAAATTTATTGAAACAAGTAGAAGCAACAGGTTACACGCGGATCAACCGCCAAAGTATAGTAATAAAAAGTTACAATTTGAATCGAACAAATGCCATGCCTAACACAACAAAGCTAGAGCTTCTGTGGGGAGTTATTACAAAGTTAATAAAACAGGAATCTAATCCTCTAGACAAGTGATACAATAAATACCGGTTGAGTGCGTCCGCCATTTGGGGCGGACAGGCGTCCGAAACCCGGCACCTCGTTCAAAACTGGACTGTCCTCGTTGCACTCTGGATGTTGACCATAGACTAATATACTTTTATAGATCCGCCACTCAGGGATACCAACTGGTTCAAAGTTGTCTCTCTCTAAAGTAATATTCTGTCTCTCTCTAACAACTTGGTGTAGCTGGCGGGCTTTTTTTTTTAAATAATCTGTTGCATTGTAATATGGTAATAAAAAGTCAAAAAATTGATATAAGTATTATTTTTATTGCAGAAATATAAATGTACAACAAAAAATAATATTACAAAGCATGATAAATTAATAATATTCCAGACATGGTATATAATATCACATATTACATTATCACAAAACCATGAAAAATATAAATTTTATCAAATACAATGAAATTGTGAATTACATTAGGATTTTACATATTTCAATTAATTCAAAAAACTGATTATTGTTCTCTGATCAACAGCATTTAATGATCATAATTCAATTAGGATTTAGTCGTCAGAATCCCAATTTCAACAGTTGAATAATGATTATACAGACATATAATAATTAAACAGCTGGTTGGAAATTATACAATTAATTTGGTATGTACTTAAGTATTATTAATTGCATGTTATCGTCATGAAAAGATTATATTTTAAATTCTCAGAATTAATGATTTTGTATTAGCAGAGATAAATTACTATTTTTCATTAGTTTGTTTGATTAAAACCTCAATAACTGAAAAAAACCGATTATTGAAAATGCCATGTTTAATTTATATTGCATTTAAGGGTTAATTGGCTTAAAAAAATAGCTGTATTATTTTAAATAGAAATTATAAATTAAATCATCATTTAATTACAAGATTCGTTTGTCACTCACTACGTAAATTCGATATTTTGACATTAATATGCAATGATTCGAACTGAAAAAAGCTGTAATAATTTTAAACATTTTTATTGATTAATTTGTTAATTTAGATATCAGAAAATGAGAAATTAATCAATTTTATTAAAAATTTGGATGTATGAAATTCTTAAAAGGAAACGTAAAACTTGTGTTATTCTCACTGCTATATTAATTTATGCAAATCCACATATAAATAACAGAATTCTTTACGATTATCGATTATTATCGACATTACGATTTGTTTTAACTATCTCAACTGTAAAAGCTCGACCATTTTACTCGTATGTTAGTCAGTAGCGAAGCATAGACAAATCGGATGATTTATTGTCCTCAGACTTTTCGCTCGCCTGCGCCTGCATTAGCATAAATTTAGAAAAAGACAATTCAAAATAAATTACTGTAAATTGGTGACATATCTTTTTAGATAAATATTAGTTCTTTGCTGTACAATGTTTGTAAATAAAATGTTTCCACAAAATGTATATAAACTCAAAAATTCTTAATTATCAACTTATTTTTAAAAGCATCTAGGTACAACTGTATTAAGAGTCGAGTTAAAATTGAGAACGTACACAAGTTTTGCAGGAGACAAAAACATCATGGCTATTATAGAAATATATACAAACATAAATGGTTATGGAGTTTAATCATCCATGGTTTAACAATGTTAGATTTTTTTATAGAATTACATCATTTGCAAGACGGGTAAATATTAACAACGGCCACTAGATGACATTGAAAGTCAATTTTCGATTAAAATGGAGTCACTTTTTTCTAGTTTCATCGACGAATATATTATACAATGAAATTTGTGAATTATGTTAAGATTTTAAATTATTTCAATTACTCCAAAAAACTGATTATTGTTCTCTGATCAATAGCTTTTAAAAATCATAATTCAATTAGGATTTAGTCGTCATAATTCAAATTTCAACAGTTTAACAATGATGATACAGACATATTATAATAATTATACAGCCGGTTGAAAATTATATAATTAATTTGGTATGTACTTAAGTATTATTAATTGCATGTTATCGTCACGGGTTTATCGGCATAGAAAAATGGCTATATTGTTCTAAATTAAATTATAAATTAAATCATCATTTAATTACAAGATTAGTCTGTCAATCACTACGTAAACATCTAGAGCGGGTTTAGCGATTGATATATTATTATGTATATTTATTTATCCAATCTTCAGAGGTTATTTTATAACCCAACACAAGCGTATTTGCTTTAAAGTATCAGAGAAAGTATTCTGCCTTGGGGGTGAGTTGATCAACACAAGGGACACCAAGACGCGCTAAGATGCAGCCATATGTTTTATCTGAAACATCATAAAACAATGTATTATTTACTTATAATTATTACAGTATATGTTTTATTTTTCAGTTTTGTATAGTTAGTCATGGTAACGGCCCATTACTTATAATCAGATCAGTATAAAATGGCTGTAAAGCCAGAAGTCACATAAAAAATTGTTACCCATTTAATTAATTTAAAACAAGAGCTATGATGTTTTTGAGAACACCAAATGTAATGTGTATATACATTATAATTTAATTCTTATTCTTGCAAGTCGGTTCCAGTCAATTTAGCACCTTGTGAACCTACCAATTGATGTAGGTAAGTATTGATATTTTTTAGTTGTGTGGATAGGATCGATTTGTGTCAATCAGCACTAGTGATTATGTACTTCAAGGCAACTAAAAACTTAAAAATTACTCACGCTTCTCTTTCTGAACAGCAGAAGTGCTAGACGTCTCCAACTGAGGCTCTTGCTGCATCGTTAGGGTTCCTGGCGATTCTGCACGTTCAGCTGAAATCGTGCAATATTCACCATCGTTAGTAATCGTTGAAGAACAGTTTACCATACCTAACAAATCGAGGAGAATTGAAATAAAGTTTGTGTCCACAGATTCATTATAACTTGTGTATACAGAATGGATCACACGAGTATATAACATTATAGCTGTGCATGGATTTACCGGCACCAATAGTACATCCACGTTGGCCGCGCGGCTTAAGCGTCAGCCTATAGTGTTGTGGGTCCCAGGTTCGAATCCTGAGTCTGACAAGTATACATTTTTTTTTTCAATTTGTGTATGAGTTGGAGTATGGACCTAATAAGTTGAGCAAGTGGCTGATATCCATTTCTCGTAAAAACAACTTCTGTTAATACAAACCTCCACCCTGTGGAGGCCCATATGATCCTATTAGGATTGGACATGGTCGAAGATAGTGTGTAAACTAAAATATCCCAATAATAACCGTTTACACCTAAAAGTGCTGACTGTCCCGCTAATCTCATTCTTCGAGCGTAAGCGAGACGCGATGTTGTCAATGTATGGTGCCATTTAACAGGTTGAGAAAATGGTAAACGTCAAAAATGCCCTGCTTCGCCGTGTAATTAGTATTATTTCAGGCAGATTCGCCACTTTCTTTCAACTGGCTATGCGTATCCGCCATGCAAGTCCCAACTACTGCGTTATGTAGGTACATTATTTAAAAATATTACTCACAAAATGAAAATCACATATCCGACGATGCATAGGTACATATAAAAGTCGCATCTAATTCTTTTTTATGGCCACCGCTGAGTCGTAGGTACCCACTGTAAAAATATTTCTGTATTCTTCTCTGGGTGTGGACGAAGCACTGCTTCAGCTGAAATATAAAATAATACTAAATTACGGTTTTGCTTCTCAGAGAAATGAGACCCCACGCAGCATGGTTTATTATATTAATAGACTTTTCTACGATTCATTGATTGACATTCATGTTTGAGAGGAAGCTTGATGTATTATTGTATGTATGTCGAGTGTAATTGTTGTTTGGCTTGTTATATAGTGTATATATTAATTATTATATTAAAATATAGTGCAGATGTATGAATACTTCATTTTAATGCAATATTGTAGCCAACTTACGTTTAAAATCAACACATCCTTCCTTGTTCGATGCAATGACATTGGTTCGATGGCACCCTTTTTGTTAAACATTGTTTAAATAATATTATAATTAATACATAATAATATGTATGTACTGGACACAAAAGTATATAGTTTGCTTATTTCGCTTTTGATTTTGTTTTAGAGCAAACTAGTTTTTTGTATATAAAATTAGCCGTTAATATTTATGTACGTCAAAAACTTTCGATTTTTTCTGTGGACGCCAGCAGTGCTGCCAGATGAAATAAAAATATGAATTTGCTGAATATTGCCATTAATTTTGCGATTTTTTCCCAAACGAACATTAACTAATTAATACCTCCAAAGTACGATAAAAAATTATAAGTAGGTAGGTTTTTTTATTGTTTAAATATCAAAAATAATTAAATTATATTATGTAATACCTACCCTTTTAAAAAATTATATTTTTTTAAATTTATGTTATGTATAATATTACCTACACTATTACAAGATATCTTTCTAAAATAAGTAGGTACGCAAATTAACTATCATGATACAACATTTAGAATATTTTTTTTTATTGTTTAGACCTCAAATATAATTAAATAATAAATGCAATACTCTTAAAGTGACATTTTTCTAATTCATTTTTTTGATATATTCCGTGATTTATTCCTAAAATAAGTAGGTAGGTAGGTACGGTAGTACAAATTTAATAAGTGGGGTTTCCTATTGTTTAAATCTCAAAAATAATTAAATATTATGTAATACCCCAGCAATATTAAATAAATAAACGAACATTCATTATTATATAAAATATTAACACGAAATTAACCATAATAAATAACATAAACAACTAATTTTGAATATTAATCAATATCCCATAATCCATGTTCCCCAATCATCATGTTCTTTAAATGCTGTTGATCAGAGAACAATAATCAGTTTTTTAAATTAATTGAAATATGTAAAATCCTAATGTAATTCACAATTTCATTGTATTTGATAAATTTATATTTGTCATGATTTTGTGATAATGTAATATGTAATATTATATACCATGTCTGGAATATTATTCATTTATCATGCTATGTAATGTTATTCATTTATCATGCTATGTAATATTATTCATTTATCATGCTATGTACTATTATTTTTTGTTGTACATTTATATTTCTGCAATAAAAATAATACTTATATCAATTTTTTGACTTTTTATTACCATATTACAATGCACCAGATTATTTAAAAAAAAAGCCCGCCAGCTACACCATGTTGATAGAGAGAGACAGAATATTACTTTAGAGAGAGACAACTTTGAACCAGTAGGTATATTTGAGTGGCAGGCCCCTGGTTAGCCATGGGAAATGAGTCACTTAGGACGGACTCGGAGACTTTAGTTCAATTAGATGTACCGAGTCGTTCAGACTGAGTCGTTCGTTTGAGTCATTTTTTTCTAATTAAATACATCATATCTTTGAATGGGTGTGTATGATAAAATAAGAAATATATCAATCTTCAGTATTTTTGAAATATTTTTTCACACTGATATAAATATAATAATAAAAAATATAAATAAAAGGTACATAAACAATCACGTAGATTGAAGGGTTTTTCAAATACATATTAATGGATGAGGCTGAATATCTATTAGCATGAAAAGAAGCTTCTCTTTGTCAGTAGAGTTGATTGTTATTTAACAAGATTGAGATTAAAATCAAATCAATTGTACTGTCCAGCAGGGCCACGAGGAGGCGGAAGCGATACCTTGCCAGGATTAGGAAAAGGGATGGGGATAAATTAATGTGGGGAGTAGATATTAATATTCAGCCTCATAAGTGGCATCATGCTACACCAGCTTATGTATTAATCGTATTACATGCTTAATACATAGTAAGTCTAACATTTTAAAAATCTTAATAATGAATTTCCCAAAGTAACATATTGAATGTATCTAATAAAGTACCTAGTAAGACGTAGTATGTATAGTGGGTAAAAATAACTACAGATATCCACTATGCGTATGATAATTTATACTATGTAATATTATAGCAAAACAAATAAATACCTATTCCAAAATATTTTTATGTAACCATATGCCATGTTATATTTTAATATCACAATATTGAATAACGGATTTTAGATTTCAATCGTAAAAAACAACCCCGCATAACCGTAACGTCCGTAACGTATCCTGTAATTATTTGAAAACATTTTATAAATTCTTTAATAATATGAACACTTTATTTTTATTGTAACACTGGCACTTTCAACACATAAAAATTTAACTTATTTCACATTAGTCATGACTTATCCTGTAATTAATTGAACACTCTTTAATAATATTAACACTATACTATTATGTATTATAACAAACTTATAACACTGACACTTTGAATTCATAAAAATGTGATTAATCTTATTTCAAATTATAATTTAAAAATAACATTTTTGACACTTTGTTTGGTTTAAGTCTAGAACGTCTGTCACTGATTATAAGACTACTTTTCGAAAATACTCTTTCACAAGGCACTGAAGTTGCTACGATCGATAGACGCTTTTTAACCACCCATGCAAGTCTAGGATAATATTCTTTGCGATCGAACCACCATTTAAGAGGATCACAACGTCGATTCAACATTGGTTCTTTCATATACTGGTTCACTTCGATTAAAGCACTAGCCTGTGGACTATCATCTTGTATTATGTTGGCTACTTGCATATCAAAATCATCCCATATCGTTGAAGAACTTTCCAGAGGGGGAGCTAATTCAGCACTTACTAAATTTGGAGAAATATGTGCAGACCTTATTGGAGCATTTCTCGCAAGCATAGTTAAGTTATCTTTTGCTATTTTGCAGGAGCTGTCATCACTAAAGCCATAATTTTTATAACGCGGATCTAAAAGTGTTGCATCTGCCAATAATTTATTGTATTCTAACTGGTGAAAGTATTTGTCCATCTTAAGCAACATCTTGTCTATCATCTTATCAAAAACTGGAGTAAACTTGTAATCTGCTTTAAATTTGACGCAATGTTTCTTCAAGATATTGCTCAGCAATATGACCTTAGATAAGGTTACCGTCTTTTCGCTACTCATTTCAATTGTTGCATCATTAAAAAATGATAATAGCATAGTGGCATACTTCAAAGTATCCCAGTCAGTAGCATCAAGCTGCTGCAATTGAGGATTGACCAAAGGGATTGTAGCTATGATCGGTTCCCTCAGATTTAGGAACCTTTCAAACATATAAAATGTTGAGTTCCACCTTGTGGGGACGTCTTGTTTCAGCGACAATGCTTGCTTCTCTGGGTTCATTTGTTTTTGAAGGGTGAAAAACTTCTCTTTGGCTTTAGTCGATCGCTTGAAAAATTCAACAATATTTTTCACCTTATTCTTGGTATTTGGAATTTCATCAATTCCAGCTTTTACAATTAAATTAAGCACGTGTGCAAAACACGGCACGTGCTTCCAGTTGTTATCTCTAATTGCTTTAACAATATTGGGTGCGTTGTCGCTGACTACAGCAATAATCTTTTCATTCGGGATATTCCACTCATGCAAGACTCTTTTTAACTCTGCCCCCAAATATTCAGAAGTATGACTTTCCGATCCATGAAAACAACCTAATAAAGCAGACTCGTTTTGATAACTACTATTTGAAAAATGAACAGTCATAGCCATATAACCGTCTTGAGACGTAGATGTCCAACAGTCTGTCGTTATCGTGAAAAATTCTACTGTACTTAACTTATTGCGCAATTTTTCAGCGCACTCGTTATAATATGCTGCATCCAGCAGTGAATTTGACAGCGTTTTACGGCATGGTAAACTATAAGTAGGGTTCAATGAATTAGCAAGAGTCTTGAAAGATTCACTTTCTACGATACAAAATGGTAAGTAATCTTTGACGATCATGTTTAACACTTCCCGATGAATGATTTTTGATTTCGCAATGGTCATGGGTTGATGAAAATAACAGCGAATATTTGACGTTGAAGAAGTGTTAGTCGTTGCCGCAGAAATTATATTATTTGCATTGCCAACGGTTACATTATTTAGGGTTACGGTGGTTACGGATGCAGATTGCATTGATGTACTTGGCGATAAATGTGAATTAGGAATATTGTCGTTGTTAACTATATGACTTTGTGAATTGAGTACCTTGGTATCAAAGTGGGACATGAGCCATCTGCAATAATTTGCAGGAGAGGCGATTTTTCATTTCATATAAATATTGAAACATAATATATATAAAAAATTATTATTTGTTTCAATTATGTTCTTATACCAATGCAGGGTTTCTATATTCTTCCATTCGAGTCCAAAATGTTTCGAAAGTAGAGAATTTACATCGTTTATCTTGTTTTCATTCAGTTTAACGCCTATAGGAATCGGTGCTGGATTTACTGCATCGTATGTTTTATTCTTTTTTAGAATTTGCTTCTCTCTCGCGATGTCACAATTGTAAGGTATTTCACCTCTTACCACAATATTATTCTTTTTCGTTTTGCGGAATAAAATTCTCTTGCATTGAGATATTTTGAAATGTAATTGTGCTGTAGATTTTATGTTTATTTTAGCTTCGTCTTTCCAATTATGAGGACTCCAATCTGTACCAATTATTTTCAATGTTCCGTGTGCTTTAAATACATCATGATATTCTTCAATATGTATTATTGTTTTCTTTTTCTTTAAGTCTCTTTCGATAAGACCAAATACCCGATCTGCTGGAAGGAAAGAATGTCCAGTGACTGGAAAAATTATCTCTAGCTTAGTGATTGATGGAGGAGCATTGTTATGAAGCCATTTGGCACACATCGTTACTATTGTTAAATTTTTATTTTGGCCAGCACACCCATGTGCTACCAACCGAACATTTGTGTATCCGTTCAATACTTTTGATTGTAGTTCATTGAAAATGATTGATGCTACTTCATTTGAAGATTTCCTCCCTTGGTTTTCATTCCATGTATAAATTGACACATTTTGTGGTGACAAATTATTTTTTGACGTTCCTGATACGACTGCTAAATTGAAGCAGTAAAATTGTCTCGAGTAATAGGTGGACTGGTCACTAACTTTTGGCAACACAAGGTTTTTCTGGCAATCGAAGGACATAAGAAAACAATCATCGTTTTTCTTCTTCAAATATTCGAAAAAACAGTTTGCTTTTTTTTTGTGTAGAGTAAGTTTAAATATCAAATCTTTTTTCTCATTTTCATCCTTTTCTAATTTCACTTTTTCTTTTAATTCCAAACATGTGCTACATTCATCAGTGCTTGGAGTTGCAAAACTCATATTAAACCGGGTATTAAACAACATCCGAAAGTATGACATTTTTACTTTGAAGTCATCAGTGACGCTATTATTATACATTGACCATATTTTGGTAATGCTTAGATCTGAATCTAAGTAAATTCTTGTACTTCGGTCTCGTTTATAATGTGACTCGATTCCCTTGAGACATTTGGTGAAATCGATGACAGAATTCATCTTGTTTTCAAAAAGTTTATCCTTTCTTGATCCACCCCTTGTTTCAATGGGTACTAACATGTTATTTTTTTTAAACCGTTGGAAGACTCCGATAACTCTATGTTTTGTTATATTTAATGTTGATAAAAACGTGGCCCTGCATACGGGAAGACAATTCCCAGCAGTGTTTATAATGCTGTAATGAAATGTAGCCATTTTTTGTTTTATAAAAACTTTTTGACGGCGTCTTTTTGGTACGAGAGTCCTACAGTATTTCAAAATAAAAGAATCCTGCTTGTCTTTAGCTGGTGCAGAATAAAACGATTCGTGAAACTTCCTTATGTCTTCCATTGTCAATAATCTGCATTGAAGACCACGACGATGGCCGCATTTAGGAAAGGAAGGCACGCCTTTTGCAGAATATCTGGAAAAAATAATATATTTTAGTGTTTTATTCAACTTAGAAACCACGGTTTGAAAAAACATTTTGTTCTTGAACCACCCTTTCCGTGACCATAGTAATGACATGGAGGTAATAGCGTATGTGTAAATGCGTTAACAATGAAAAATACTCGTAAATAACGAGTGAAAATGCGCAAAGGTTAATATTTAAATATTATTATTCTTATAAAAACATAAAATTATGCTTGAGCACATCATATTTTAACAATAAATCGCATTTAAAAAAGATGCATTGTGATCGAAAAAGTTTTGTAGTAGTATTCTGATAGTACTTACTTTAAAGTCTTTTCTTTGGCCCTTTTCCACTCATTGGGCTTAGCTACACGTTTTCTAGCATTCCTTGAGTCCATTTCAGTTCATTAAATATTATACTTTTTCTTGAAAACTATTATAAATGCACTTATTTTGAAAAAAACTGACAGAGAACCTCTATTTTAGAATAATGTTATCAGAGTGCCGAAATCCCGGCAGCCATGACAGTCTGAGAAGATTCCTGCTCAGTGATTGGCTGGCCCTTACCTGCGCGCGCATATAAGTCAAGTGTCCGTTTTTGATATTATACACGAACTTTAAACACAAAAATCTCCATGAAAACGACCGTTTTTGATACTGTCGAAGGCATTGTTGGAAAGAGCATCACTTACACTACCAGAATCAACAAAAACATGAATTTAGTGGAGTGTGGCTTATGTCCCACTTTGATACCAAGGTACTCAATTAGTGGTTTCCGTTGAAATAGTTGAAACGACCGAGTTTCTAATTAACGGAACTGTTCCATGTTTTGAATTTAAATGACGAGATAAATTACTGGTTGAGCCACCCTTTGTTGATAAATGAATTCTGCAAATATCGCATCTTGCTAGACCAGTTGGCATTAAAGTAAAATGTGTCCAAATAGGACTTCGCTTTTTATTTACATTTGACATCTTAAGTAAAATACGGAATAATTTATGTATAAAAAGACAAGAAAAGCTATTTTTAGAAAATAGTGACTGACGAATGCACACAAATCTGAAACAGTGAATAATAATAGTATTCTTTATTTTATGGAATCGGTATACATAAGTAATATATTTGAAAAATTATTTGTCAACTTTCTATACCTATCTAAAATTGAAATGTGAATAGTTAAATATTTTCCAGATAGTTTTCGAAAGTTTTATTAGATGAATATTTATGGGTGTAATTCTACTATTTAGTATTAAAATATATAAACTGGCAAATGCTATAAAAACCCACGGTACTGTAATGTTTAATAAGTTAAATATAAATGTGTCAAATTAGTGCAGTTCAATAATTTTATAATTTATTACGAAAATATTTTCTTAAAACAACAAAAAGACAATGATTTTTTAAATATATTCGTGTCATTTAAATAACAACATTAATTAAGTACCTACCTATATTAAAATGTAAAAAATTTCTATCTTCGATACAAGTAAACTAAAATTTGAGAGAAACTTATATTAGTAAGTTCTTTGTAAAATATGCAAAAAGTATAGATACTCGTACCTACATCCAATTTTCATAATATTAAAACAAAATATTGAATTATAAATTATTATAATGGCACAAAGTGACAGAGGTTAGAGTGTATTATATAGGAAGGTACTTATCGAATTAGGATGAAGATCTCCAAGTCCAGAGTCGAGAAGTAGAGAACAGAATTTCCAGAATTCACTTTCACAAGCACATAGAAAGACGATTATTGTTTTTGTAAAAATTAACACTTCTTCAATTAGGTATGTACAATATTAAAACAAACAAGCAGTACATAAGCACACTACACTACAATTAATAATTTTATTAATTGTGTTACATCTAAAATACACCACTCATGTATAATGAGCTACTTCAAAGCCAAATATACAACTCTAATCTATTAAAATGTAAATTAATATATCAATTAAATACTAAATTAGTATAATTATGTCGTGCACTTTAGTGATGGATGCAAGAAAAAAGTTTAGTTTTGAATTTTGATTTTCAACGTTTTTCAGTACAAAAGTATGTACCAATAATATAAACCAAGCAAGGAAGCAAGCCACGCCGATTCAAATGAAATTCAAAATTAAACTGACGGCTGACGGCACTGACGAGGAAGTCTGTTTTGATGCCTCAGTACAAATATGTTTGCCAGATGTTATGAAACTGCAAATTTCGGTATTTTGGCCTTGCGCCTTTGCACTCTGCCAGAAAGTAATAATTATTGTTGAAATCGTCGCTAATTTTCGACAAACACGTATCTCAATTTTTGTCAGTATGAGTTATTTTTTGCAATGAATTCAGAAGTTGAATGCGCACTTATTCCTCTAACAAGTATCTCAAAATATACTTAATAACATAATAGATTTAAGCAGACATAAAAAGTAGTTACAATAAAAGACTTTTATAAATTTAATAAACTCATATCTTGATACGTATTTGTAAAGATACAGAATACTGAATTTCAACCAATGATTATACTAAAGTTCTTTCTCGCAAGTCAAGATACTCTGGTATCTTTGACAAATTGACTGATCAGTTGAAAGTATAGTGCAATAGATTGAAGAAACACAACATTTTTTTCATGAAAACATACTGCCCTCATAAGGAAAAAAGCAGCTTTTCGACAAAAATGACAAATTGAATTAATGTACAGCTAATGCTCTACGACCTACGTGAAATTCTGAACTATTTGCTATAAAGTCAAAAGCCGTATACAATTTATTTCAGTATAATAATCGACACATTTTTTTCCGTTTTTTCCACAAAAACGGTAGATATTCTAATCAAAAATACATTATAGATAACGAGTTTCATAAGCGAAAACACAGTATTGATTGAAAATATACTGGTTTTTGCTAATACCGTATATATCATATGATTCATCAACATTATTTAAAATTTATTAGGAAATGTTGAAAAAACAGTAATGTCTCATTATCTCAAAATGTGACGTTGGCAAATAGCTGCTATTTTGCTTATGGTGGTAGTATACTAGAATACTAGATAGATATTTCATAGAAGAAAATTTATTTCTGAATTAAAAGCTGAAAGAATAAAGTTGTTCTTTGCCTCTAAAAGGTTGTGTTTTTTGAGATACGTGGTTGTAGAAAATACAGGACGAAATACTTCTTGATAAAAAAAATGTTTCGTTCAGGGATGCCAGTATTTTAAACCCGGGATCCCAATATAAATTTATATCGAAATAATTGTTTTAAAAATATGTTGGTAGCCATTATAATTACAGCGCGAAATATGACCCAGTATCTATGAAAAGTCCAAACTGTTGTAGGTACCTATAAATTGGTTACATACCTACACCCACGTATCTACTTATTTTTTATACGAAATACCGTTGGCTTTGTAATATTATGAAACTTCCAACTAAAACAAATAAATATGACTAAAAAAGTCTGATCGCTAATAGCATATTAAACTATTATGGTTTGATTTGGCAGGGTTTAATTAAATTTAAAAAAAATACACGTACGATCTGCATATAATTGTATTATCAGTTCAATGAAAACAAATAAAGTAGGTATATCTGACAAAGTTAAGTGTACACTATTTATGTTGAATCTTAATAGCCTACCTCTACCCCTCGCCACCATTACGTATTAGTTAGCATTATTAACAAACGTGTAAGTAAGTATATTTGCTGCATTTATATAGGTACGTACCCAATTTCCAATAAAATCTATTTAGAAAATGGCAGATCCAAATTATGATACTTGTAACGTTGTAACCATACCTACCCAAAGACCAATGCCTTATGGCTTACGCATTGGTTAACTGCTAATTATTAATTAATTGAATAATTATATAACAATAGACTACCGTAGAATTAAATTAACGATAGAAAATATATTACAAGCCTCAATATTATTTATTTTGATTACCTACCTTCGTATGTTACAGATTAAAAGTTCATAATTTTGTGTAGATCTTAAATACCTACTTAGATATTATTTCTGTAGATTGCAAATTAACTTACAGATTATAACTACATATTGAAATGTGTGGAAACATGTATAAACAAAAATCCGTTATACCCACACAGATTGTGGATAATATTTTCTTTAGCAAGATTTGTTTGATAAGTGTGTTTGACTTCTAATAATTTTATTAATGGTCAAATCATACTTTACTACTACATTATTATAAAAGGGTTACCGAAACCATTGTGTTATTGTTACATTCGTTAATGGTAGTAGCTAGTTATAAAATAATTAATGTGCTTGTTGTTATACATACCTATTTAATATTGTACATAATTAAATTGAATTAGTTTTAATTTTTATAAAACTTAATAAAAAGTAATTGTCCAAGTTATAGATAATCTACGAGTAGGTACATACTACATTCTAATTTTATTCAATTACACCAAATTTCTAATAAAAATCTATCAAAAAAAGGCAGATCCAAACTGTCATACTACTCATACTTGTAAATTCTACTGTAACTAGTTCGCTGGACTCGTTTTTATAAAACTACATATGAAAAAAATAGTCGAACTAAACTATGGCAGTGCTCTTCCCACCCACGTTTCTTTCTATACTGCGCGCGCACTCTCGCGAATTTCGTTCGCCTCGAACGACATAATCCGTTCGCCGGGCAGCGTATCCTTCGCACCCACGTCTCTTCCTATACTGCGCGCGCACTCTCGCGAATCTCGTTCGCCTCGAACGATATAATCCGTTCGCCGGGCAGCGTATCCTTCGCACCCACGTCTCTTCCTATACTGCGCGCGCACTCTCGCGAATCTCGTTCGCCTCGAACGATATAATCCGTTCGCCGGGCAGCGTATCCTTCGCACCCACGTCTCTTCCTATACTGCGCGCGCACTCTCGCGAATCTCGTTCGCCTCGAACGATATAATCCGTTCGCCGGGCAGCGTATCCTTCGCACCCACGTCTCTTCCTATACTGCGCGCGCACTCTCGCGAATCTCGTTCTTCTCGAACGACAAAAGCGCCAGGTGACACGGGACCGATTTGTTCGCTGGCTAAAGATTAGTTTTAAAAGATTCGTTCGTTCGAGAACGACGCATGTCTACCCCTGGTTCTCTTTCTGCTTTCTACGGTTGCGCGGTGCGGACGCATCGTCTTGCTTCCTGCGCGGCGGCCCGCCGCGCATGAAGTTGGTGGAGATATTCGCATACCCGTGCCCTTTAGTGACAAGTGCCAGAGGTATGATTACCCAAAAAGTGTACCCAAGGACGTGGTAAAGGGAGGACATACGAGGAGAACTCTGTCATCTCCGTCATGCCACCGCATGGCGGAACCATGTAAATATGTATTCATCATTTTCATCATTATCATCATGTGTTGTGTAGGGTAGGATTCATTGCTGGTGACGGAGATACTCACGTGAGGATCTCCGTCCTTAACTTCTTTATAAACTTTTGTATATTATCGCTGGACTAATTTCTTGCATTAAATGTTGCCGCGTCACAGCGATCTAACTGTATTCTTCTTTCAATTATCAACCTAAATTCCCACCAAACACATGGTCTTTTGCAGCTGTTTCCCTCCCAAAGAAAAGCTTGCTGGCGTATTTATCTTATTAACATTATAAAATAGAACTATCAGTTCTATTTTTTAATTATGTTACACTGTGCTTGATGGTTTTAGTTAGTTACCAATAAGTTATTTTGTCTTATTTGCTGCTGTTAAAAATTTCACATTAGTAATGTGATCAGCCCAGGATATCTTAATGGTCCCCGTTACAGCCACACACAGATAGCCTTACCCTCTTCTTATTTAACGTCTCAGATTTAACTCAATAGACCATAACGTAACGTACCTACTGATGTACCTACCCTCAAGTTCGAAGCTTGCTCAGGGTGTTGGTGTTCACTTGGGGTGTCGAATAAATTGTTTGTTTCAACTTTGTAATGTTGTGCTATAAATGAGCAAGCAGAATTAAATAAAACACCAGGATTAGCTTTACTTCGTATATTGTTTTCACCAGTTATTTTTATAATATGTCTTTACACTTGCATCCTAGTATAAATTTAAGACTTTATAAAAATACTCCATTTATAACAAGGTACCCAATGAATGTCTTACAACACAATCCAAAATTATCATTGCTTTGAATTACATTCCTTATTGTTTCTTAATTTACAATATTGTGGCTTTTAGATTACAATCCTTATTGTTATTATAGCGATGACTTAAATTTATCTGGATAATTAATACAATCTTTGCAGCGGCCGGCGTCGGCTGTAACTTTGCACTATTTTTCGTAATAAACCGTTGAGGTCATATTACGTGCATCTCAGTCTGAGGCTCTAACCGCCCTTTTCGCGAGAACCGGCGGCTTTAACAGAGATAAAATACTCCGCGTAACAGTGCTTCTAATTGGCTAACGGTAAGCATCAAAATTATTATCCGAATACATACAATCTTATATCTACAAATATTTCCAACATTGTCTAAGTACAAATCTTATTAATAATGAATATTGGGTTCTTATCTTAATACACATGTCTATTTACATAATGATGTTTATTTACAATTCAAAACAATATCAAATCAAACATTATTATAATATAATTCTTATAACCTACTGATTTACTGTAGCTTTCATCTCCTTCTTTCTGTTAGCACTATCATGTAATCATCTACGTTATACTTATCTGTTTATCAATTAGCTTATATTATGTAGACAAAATTTCCATATTTTATCGCTAGACATTTTATAAAATTATCCAATATTATTACTAGACAAGCACTTCCCTCATCTTTCGCCCTGTGTAAGCGTTTACTTATACGCCTCGTATACCAGCTCGGTACGCAAGAAATAGGACGTTTATCTGAGGAAGGAAATCGATCATATTATGTTTAAAGCCTTTTGACTACAAGGTCAGGGAACAAGTTTACGCTAATTAATTACTCAAGGATCGATAATGGTAAAAGACCTACCTAGTAAACACTACCTATAGTTATTATGAATGTAGCATCAGATCTTTTCAATGTTGGCATTTAAAATAATTCTAGGTGATTAGGTACTACTAAGTACACTCTAGTTAGGCAGGTACCTACAAAGTTGATAAAAAAATCCTACTTGAGATATAGTATAAATAAATTAAATTAGCTACAAGAATAATTTTACACTATATATTGCTATAACAATATTGTTTGCCAATATGCAGGGTGTATAGAAAGACAATCCGTCACGATATAAAATATATATTACAGGAGCCAATAATAAATACTACACATCATTATAATTAAGTTGAAAATTATCGTAATTTGTGCAAAACTATTTATTACTGGACTCAAGTAAGTACACAATCGCAAAGATAACAAAATTCTGAAACTCTTGAGCATGTAAAAAAATGGAATGGAAATAGAGCGATATTAATATTTTTGTGGAGTTTTCCAACTTAACCACGATTCATGCGCTTGCAAAACAATTACAAATGTTAGTTATAAAGTAAAAAATATCTCGTTATTCCTGTGTCAATTAGGGAAACCAATCCCGGGATTGGTATTTTTTTCGATAGTAAATATATCATTTTTATATACTTATAAAATTATTTATTTTTTATATATAAATTATATATTATTATATAATATTATTGAAATTCGAGTACATTTGGGTTATTTTGTAAGGGCAATACTACCCTTACAGAAAAATTCCAAGATTATGACGTGTGAACCTAGTTTACTTAAAACTAACCAGAATGGACTTGGTTCACTTGGCTTGTGAACAACTCTTATAGCATTGATAAAATCGGTTAATAAAGCGTTTAGCGTAGTATACACTGTTTAAAGACATTTATTAAGAAAATTGTATTCGTTTAATCTTGGAATTACATATTAGGTTTAAATCATTGGACGCTAAAGACGCACCAAGGACGTAACGGTGAAGTGGCCATTCGATATAATTAACACGCTATTTAAATGTAGTAATTATCTCTGCTCGCGTGCCATGACTTCAGTGAAGTCTAACTGGCTTAAATAATCGGATTTATTATTCTTCCAATGTTACAATTACGTACAGCAGTAAAAATGGTTATGAAGAGGTTTTATATTTTAACTCTACAAATGTCAAGTTGTTGTCTATGGTCATTGATGGACCATAGACAATTATAATGAAATGAGTCAATAATTCAATTGCAAATCCGGCAATAGATTCCCTAGTGTCAATACAATCAGAAGCTATGCCACAAATACTAATTTGTCACAAAAATACCAGTGGCCAATACTACCAACATCATGTTTGACAGACTGCATTATTGGTACGTCTTCATAAACGTCATAACATAAATATAAAATAAAGGATAAGTTTGCGAGTATCTATACGAACATACGTAAGGATTAGAAGGCTATAACACCAGAATGTCTTTGTATGGTTTTTAAGACTACTAGATGTCGAGCAACTATATAAACGTACATTGCATTTATAAGGTTTTTCACCAGTATGTGTCATTTTATTTTTTTAACATGACTATATGTCGAGCATCTATACGAACACACATTGCATTTATAAGGTTTTCCACCAGTACGTGTCATTTTTGGTCTCTTAAGATCACCAAGTTCCGAGCATCTATATAAACATGCTTGAGATGACTAGATGTCGAGGATCTATTGCCATAAAACATTTCATTTATAAGGTTTTTTACCAGTATTTGTTTTGAGCTGACTAGATGTCAAGGATTTATTTGACAATTCACTGCATTTAAAAGGTTTTTCACCAGTATGTGTGATTTTATGTTTTTAAGTTTACTCAGTTTAAACAAATTTTGCGTTTATAAGGTTTTTCACCAGTATGTTTCACTTTATGTGACTTACGATGACCAAGTTGCGAACACCTATATGACCATACATTGCATTCATAAAGTTTTTTTACCAGTATGTGTTATTTTATGTTTTTTGAGATAATCAAGTTGCGAACATCTATATGGACATACATTGCATTTATAAGGTTTTTCACCGGTATGTGTCGTTTTATGTCTTTTGAGATTAACAATTTGCGAGCATCTATATGAACATACATTGCATTTATACGGTTTCTCACCAGTATGTGTCATTTTATGTCTTTTGAGATAACCAAGTTGCGAGCATATATATGAACATACATTGCATTTATAAGGTTTTTCACCGGTATGTGTCGTTTTATGTCTTTTGAGATTAACAATTTGCGAGCATCTATATGAACATACATTGCATTTATACGGTTTCTCACCAGTATGTGTCATTTTATGTCTTTTGAGATAACCAAGTTGCGAGCATATATATGAACATACATTGCATTTATATTTTTTTTCCCTAGTATGCGTCATTTTATGTGTTTTGAGATAACCAATTTGGGAGAATTTATATGAACATACATTGCATTTATACGGTTTCTCACCAGTATGCGTCAATTTATGTCTTTTGAGATAACCAAGTTGCGAGCATTTATATGAACATACATTGCATTTATACGGTTTTTCACCAGTATGTGTAATTTGATGTCTTTTGAGATAACGAAGATGCGAGCATCTATATGAACAAACATTGCATTTATAGGGTTTTTCACCAGTATGTGTAATTCGATGTCTTTTGAGATAACCAAGTTGCGAGCATCTATATGAACATACATTGCATTTATAAGGTTTTTCACCAGTATGTGTCATTTTATGTTTTTTAAGATCACTAAGTTGCGAGCATTTATATAAACATACACTGCATTTAAAGGGTTTTTCACCAGTATGTGTCATTTTATGTATCTTTATACCACCAGGTCGCGAGCATTTATATGAACATACACTGCATTTATAAGGTTTTTCACCAGTATGTGTCATTTTATGTTTCTTAAGATCATAAATTCGCGAGCATCTGTATGAACATAAATTGCATTTATAAGGTTTATCACCAGTATGTGTCATTTTATGTGTTTTAAGATGACCAAGATGCGAGCATCTGTATGAACATACATTGCATTTATAAGGTTTTTCACCAGTACATGCATTTTTATTTGCTTTAATATTACAATGTTGAGAAAATACGATGACTTGATTTTGATCATCAATCACGTCCATGTGAGCAATTTTGTGAGTTTTTAGAGCACTTCTGCTACCAAAAACTGCGCTACAAATGCAGCAAATTAAATTACGTGAGAAATGGATTACTCTTTTTAGAATAAGGCGAAGTTCCTTCGGAGTATCGCGTTCTAAGATTTCTTTTTTAATGTCTTTCTCATCTATCGTGACTTCTGAATACTGCATCATTCTATCCTGGATTCCATCATCTGAGGATTGTTGACTGTCGCCAGTATCGTGATGCTTTGTGAAAACTGCCTAGAAAAAAATTCAATATTATCAATTGTTGTGTTATAATATTCCATTTGTATTTTTTTTCCTTTTCAGCATCTGCAGACATTATTAAATACCGAAGTTAGAGTAAACTGTCAATAGTGTCGTTGGAGGGTGTGCATAGGCCTGTGACACCAACACGTGAGAGAGCACTGACCTTCAGTTGGTGTTCGTGAACGTGAAATTTTGACGACATAACTGCATATTTCAGCCTTATAATAAATCCTGTCGCTAATAAAATGACGTTAACCACCTATAACAAATCCAAAGTAAGCACCAAGGAGTAAGTCCGGCAATTTATACTGACCGGTTTAGCAACTACTCAGGATGGGCTGTGGATGCCAAGAGTCGACCTCAGCGGTAAGTATTATAGATGTAGTATAAAGGAATAATTAAATATATTTATAGGTATTACTGGTATGCATAACGAATTAATATGTATTTAGATGTTTAATTGTATTGTTAACATAAGATCACCGAGCAAATTTAATATACCATTACTCAATGTATAGAATCGATTAAATTAATAATCATTATATAATTGCCATTATATTATATTCAAATGACGTATCAGAATACCTAGTTGTTATATAGAATCATGTAAAAAGCAGCATCTTTTAAATATGTATTATTATTATGCAAAGTTACGTAAATAAAATAATATAGTGCAAACTCTCCTGCTTATAATTGCTATATTACACCGTATGTAAGATAGAGCCAGCGCTCGGCCAAATTTCCACTCACGTTTTGTTTGAAGTATAAGGTGCAGTGAGTGGAAAGAGCATACAGTAGGTGGGCAATTTCCCATAGATAAACTCTATACGAGTGAGCAAGATAATACCGTAATGCTTAAACAGAATTAATCAAAATTTCCTAGCAGATTAATTATTTGTGATGTCATAATTGATTTATATAAACTTAGATATAAGGCAAACATCATATATTAACTAATAGAATAAGACAATCTTAAGCCTTTATAACTTTGTATTTATCCTTTAGACGAGTATGTTCGAACATAAGAAGATATGAAAAGTCATAGTTTGTAAAGCTCAAAAGTGGACGATATAACAATAAAATTTAAATGCACATCCTTATAAGTCCAGTCGATGAGCTAAGGGATCATTATGTATGTAAACTATTAACCTCTCTTATTCAAGATGTAACTATTTGAGAGGTAAAACTTTAATCCGCGCAGCGAATCTCGTCTTTTTCTGGTCAAACCTGATGGCCGCGAGTACGTCCTAATTACGTATGTGGTTCTCCAACTTTCTAATTAGAGGCTCTATATTATTAAGACATTATTAAGACTTTTATAAGTTAATGAAAATTAAATAAATAAATATATATAAATAAATTTGGACTTAAATAGTCAATAAAATTATACGAATTAGTTACTATAATAATAACTATATATATTTTCTTTACAGTTTTTCTAAGAACTATATTAAACAATATATAAATTATATGTGACCTTGGCCATGGAATAATAGTAGAGCCATTAACAATAAATATCGTTATACTGAACGTTAGATTTATTCGTTAAAATAACTGTAGTGAAGCACCATCATCGAGTGTTTGCACTTTGTACTCCAAGATCCTCACATAGATGACCCCCAGATCACATATCTTAGCTGGTCGAATCTAGGTGACTGTCACCTGCCTAGCTTAAAGGCGAAACAAAGGTCACAAAAAATATTCAAATCTCATCAAACAACTTCGATCAATTTATAGTATAAACAATATTTAAATATCATACTTCGAAATTCCACATGATTTAATAGAACACTTACTACATTATACTACTCCATATTGGAGAAAGTATTGTGGGGTGTGGGATCGACTATTAGACAACGAAACCCAAAATTACTATATCCAGTGAAATCTTCTACGGTTGATTTCAATATTTCGAGAATTTGGAATATTTTTATTAAATATCACTATAATTAATTTGTAAATTAAATTAATAACGTTTGGCTTGCCCATTCTTGCTGCACATCCCGCTTTCGCCCATTAATTATTGGTCGTCAATGAATGAATACCTGTTTCATGTTTTCCATAAACTTTTAATTGTATAATCTAAGGTATAGTAGAGTAAGGGGTGCAATCACTTATCCATACTAAAAATACACGCTACATGCAAGGAGAAGTGGACAAAGAATATCTTACTTGAGAGATGAATTTTTATCTAATGCACATAACTACACTTGCTGAAGATGAAAAAGACGAACGAGATTTTGTATTTTATGGCAGGTGAAATATTATAATTAGGTACTACATTAAATCACCGATTTCGTGATATTTCAACTCGATTCGCATGAAATACCATTACCTCTCTGTTTTCAAGATTCCACAATGGAAAAAGAGTTTTATTTTATGCTTAGATAGAACATACGAAAGGGTTAATCCTCAAACCGACCTGTTATACTGCGCATCCTTTTTGACACTTTGATCAGTATTTAGACCGGCAAAACATGAACAGAGTGACAGTCGAACAGCGATTCAAAGATATAAATAATGTTTTACTTAAGCGATGACGCTTATTTTGGGCTAAACGGGTTTGTTAATAAACAAAATTGGCGCATATGGGGTCCAATCTGGAAGAAACCCTACAGACTTCATTACATAAAAATAATGCACTAGCTTGTGCGGTTTACATGCTGATGGAATCATCGAACCTTATTTATTTAAAAAGAGGCGGAAGCTCGCGTTACGGTCAATGGAGATCATAAGGCACTGGCCCATGATCAATGATATTTGTTGCTGTTGCACGTATGGATGGGATTGATCCGAACAGGATGTGGTGTCAACAGGATGAAACTACGGGATCAGGATACGACCGCAACCATTGACTTATTGCATTAGGTTTATTTATGATATGAACCTGTCAATTTGCTTCCAAAGTCGTGCGATTTAACAAATAGGTATGGAATATTTCCAGAGAGGCTAGGTGACGCTGATAAGCCATACATAATTGACGCCTTGAAAACCAACATTGTTAATGCTATTTGTAATATACGGCCAGCAGTGCTCGAAAAGTGGCCCAAAACCGGACGTACAGAATGCACTTCGTCAAGAAATTAATATAGTTTTGAATGCAAATTCAAAGATTGGTTAACATAATTGACTGATGTCAATAAAATATGTTCACTATGCAACTGTGCTATGTTTATTCCTGATATTTCTTGATAAAATAACTAATGATCACCTAAATAACGTAACGATGGCCGAGCAGCTTACGCGTCGAGATGCGTGCGATAAACCTCCTCTTTGCTGGAAGCCATTTATTGATAAACAATAGAACAAATTAACGTTATTTTTTTTACAAATCTTACCTTGCATGACTTAAAAGGCACTTACGTGAGATTAATTTAACGTATAGTGGATCGCAATTTTAGAAACCTATTCACATTAAAAATTGCTTTACATTTGAATGATTGTGATGTATAAATTATCATAATTAAATACTCACGATTTAACGAAAGATGTACAAACCTACACATATATTGTATTAATATATTACTAGCTGAGCCAGCTGGCTCTCGCCAGTCTGTCTCGCTAGGTCTTGCAGACAGCTTGGCGTCCTAATGAAATGATATTGGATTTTAATAAAATTGTGAAGTATGCAGAGACGGCGCCGTTTGGCATGTCGCTGATTTGTTACTTTTACAATTTGCAAGTCGTTACTGTCGATATAAATTTAGTGTCATATGTATAGTCTATTATGGATTTTGGCCTTCAGGATGTCATCTGATACCTTCCCAGGCTGCTAGACCTAGCATAATACCTGACAATTTGATTGCGATTGAATATAATGTAATTGAAGAAGGTTAGCCATATAAAAAATAAATTTAAACTATTAAGTTGTTTTGTTTCATTGTCTAAAAAAATGCTTGCAGCCATAGAATAATATTTAAAAAAATTAAAATTTGAATTAAAATTTAAGCGATAATATGTTTCACGCTGCGGGACGTTCATATCGAAACAAATGTTGATAAAAGAAGAAATATATAGATCTGAGAGGAAGTAATTATTAAGTTGGAAAAGAATTCGTCCAGCAGTGTATTGATATAAACTGATTATGATAATGGCATTATAAATAGATAGATTATGTTTATTATATAGCGATTATTCATAGGACCAAAAAGAGTAGAATCGGCTAAGAGAAGCCTTCATCCAGCAGTAGATTGACCTGGTATAATGATGATATCGATGAAATGAATATATTATATTGAAATATTTGATAAATGCAGCAATGTATATATGAAACAGGAATGAAATTAGTTTTGAGAGGCCTTCATCGAGCAGTGGATTGATCCTGGTTCATGATAATAATGACGATATAAATGGGTAGGTAAATTTTAATAACACCAATTTTAATAGATATAGCAGTTCATATAACCAATAGGATTATTGATACAACCTTCATCCAGTAGTGGAATGCGAATAAGCATAGTGATACATATTAATTCTTCTATATAACCACGCGAATGGAAATAATGGATAATACGACGTAGACGACTCATAGTGTGATTAGGGTATGAAATTATCATAATGCACTATTTTATTTGCTTATACGCACGCATGCATTTTACTTATATTATGTAATACAATATAAAATGAAATAATATTATATATATTGTGTAATAATTACCTATAGAAAATGTCATTTTTAATAATTTACCTCCCTAAAAATAATTATGTTTACGTTGTCTTTGAATATAAAAGTTCGAATAAAAATATTTTAGTCTATGTTTGTTATTGTGAATTATTGTGAAGCTGATAAAATAAATGACAGTCGGATAAATGTCGAAAAATGCAATTAATAAGATTCTGCGGTACAGTTCTGTTATGAGGTATTCAGCGGAAAACACATTTTGAAAATGGCCGATATGTTAGGTTTGGTTAGGTTAACCTAACAAATAATCCAGTATATCAGCTATTTTCAAAATGTGTTTTTCGCTGTATTCCTCATAACCGAACTGTACCAGTATGGACATAATAGGTTAACCGAGTGGCTAACATCCATTTATCGTAAACATAAAAAAATCTGTAGTAAATGTGCCGCAGAGGTGGACATGAGATTTTACAACTTTCTTTTTAGACCAAACCAAACCTAACCTGGAGAGTGAAAATAGTTAGTTTTATCACCACATTTCATAATTGGGGAAAGAGAATAATTGACCTCAATACTTATAATAAATAAATTTACTTCATTGGGTCCAATTTCAAGCAGTTTGAACAATGTAACACTGATCGGTACTATCAAACATAATTGAAAAACGTGAGCAGAATAGTGCATAATATCATTATTTAAATAACTTAATAATTTGAAAGTCAAGACAACGTACCTATCACAAAATATGTTATATATTAAATCCATTACAATTTAAATTCAAATACCATCGTTATACATTAATATAATATACATATCTACGTACTCACCGTAATTACTCTATTACCAGATAAATAGAATAAGGTTGGAGAGAACTTCATCTAACAGTAGATTGATCGAGGATGATGGTGATAATAATAATGAATTGAATAGGTACCTAGGTAAATATTATCACAAATTTGATAACATAATTTGTGAACGAAAGGAATGGAATTACTTTGCTTGAACAGTTTGATGAAGGTTTGGATTGATTCAGGTTTTTGAAACCCACAATGACTGAGTGGCTAACATGTCGGCTTATAATGTCGTGGACCTGACAAATACATATATTGTTTTTCACGGTCTAAAAATATAATATCAGATATGAATGTGACCGTAAATAATATACGTCAAGTGTTGCACTAAAATAATGCCATAATGACCAGAAAACCAGAATGATGTTTTAAATCAGGAGCATATGCACTTACCTGTCGTATAACTTCATCAACAGTAGATACACAATAGGTATTTGCTTCACAACTTAAATTAGAATGGTGACGGTGACACATCATAAACATACAGCTGTCAGATTGATGTGACATGGTATACTTCGCCGGTAATATGAATCTAATATTATAATCTTATATTATCTAATATCAACTTCAAACGATTGAATGTATTATTAGGATAAGTACAGTGTTTTAATATAATATAGGTACACATGTATTAGGTAGTTTTATTTAACCTCTACTGAAAGCGTAATATTATGTTAATTAAGATCGCACCAAATCGCTTGATTGAGAATAATATCCGGATTAAAAATTCACTAAAACATAGACAATTCGCCAAATCACTTGATTGAGAGTAGTATTCGTTTCGAAAAGTCACCAAAACCTAAATAAACATCTCTTGTTTCTAATACAAAGGCATTATTTATCATATTGTCATTACGATTGACGGAGTAGCCGCCATTTTGAAATATAATATTTTCAGTGTTGCAAACACATCGAAAAAATAAATTCCCTAATTAATATGTGTTGTAAAAAAAGTCACGTGCCGATCGAAAATCTATTGTAAAACAGTCAAAATAACCCTAAAAACCCTAAAACGCAACGAAGTTTATCAATTTCCATACTTTTTTACTTGAATAAAGAACGTTTCTCTACTGCATTTTTCATTTAAACCTATTGGACATGACGAATAAGGCACACAATCGTTCGCAAAAACGGGCACAGCTGTAGGATAATAATATATAGGAGATTAGTGTGAGCTAAAACTAACAAATGAAACAAGTTGGAGCGAATTAATATGGGTGTCAGTACCTACACATTATATCTACTTACAATTTGCCTGTAATCTGAATGAGAACAACCCGGTTGAGGGTATTCATCATCATATAACGGGTGTGAAATATCTTCAATAATCTCGCGCTTGACGACGGGTTGTTGATCATCTGTCTCAGATTTTATATTAGAGAGGTCAGCCATTAGGCACTGAAAGAAACAATTATAATATTATTTTGTAAACACGGTAAAACCTTTAAGTTCACGTAACATCCATATAACAATGTAATATAATTATATTTAACATGTAACCTATCCTATAATATCACAGATGTATCGTAGCTGTCAAATTGTATAAACATGTAATTTTTTTAAACAAAGTTTAATGTCACCTTATGTTCCTACACAGTTTGTAAAAAAGCCACAGTTTATAATATTAAACTATCCGTTGTTATTCTCAATCTAAATTGATTGTAAAAGATATCACCTTCTAAAAACTAACCTCGAAATTGCAGCTTGAAACGTCCGCATTCTCTTGCTTTACATGATTGCGAGGGTCCGGGTTATTTAGATGGCTAGTCAGCGTGTCAAACAAAGGCTTGCCTTCTATATCGGAGTGTTCTCCATCACATTCTTGCTTTACATCCATGTTAAGTGTAAATATGGCAGGAACAACGCGACAGACAAGATACATTCAGGTTAATCTTAGAAAAGTGCTGCCACAATACTGAAAAGTGTTTACCGTCGAAACTAATATTTTTTTTTTTTTTTTTGTGATTTTACCGAGGCTTTGACTGCGACTCGCTGTCATATCGCCTCTTCTCTTCTAGAAGGGGATCCGTCGATCAGGTCCTCACTCCTATTCTGTTAAATGGCTTTATAATTATTTTGTCTAGCTCTTCCGTCTTTCTTTCTTTCTTCTTTAGACGCCAGTGTTTTATGCACCAGAATCGCTCTCCTCCGTATCCATCCCTTCTGTATTTTCGATACATCGTGTAATCATTGAATTTCAGATAGTCTAATTCAGACCTCAGCCAAGTCTCTGAGATTAATGCTATTGAAATTTTTTGTCTTATTAAGTAGAGTTCTATATCATCCTTTTTTTGCTTCATACTTCTGGCATTCCATTGTAAAATCCTAATTTGTTTTTTACTATCCATTTTGCTCCAGAACCTCCCCTAGAATTTCCTTTAAGTGTCCTTCTTTGAATTGTTTGCATACCCAGTCCACTGCTTTAATTATTAGTTGTTTAATGATCTGCTGCCAGTCTTCCCCTTTCAGCAAGACTTTCATAATTTCTCCCATCGCGTTAACCTCCGTCTTCCCCTTTGAATTTTTCTTATTTTTTGTAGGCTTTACGCTGCTACCTGTAGATATTATTGTTGAGCCTGAAGCTTCTACCACCGCTTCTTCTTTCTTTTTGTTTTCCTTAGTTTTTTGAATTGTTTCGCTTTCATCTCTTCCTACGATTTTTTTTTGTTTTAATATGTCAGCATAGCTATTATTTAACATATTTTTTTTTGCTTCCTTGAAAGGTATGTTCATTTTTTCATTGCTTCTTTGCAATTCTTTTCCTCTTGCCACTTTGGGCATTTTTGGCTGTTTGCCGCGTGGTTACCTTTGCAATTGATGCACGTAATTTCCTCATTTTTTTCGCAGGTTTTGTGGTTTTCACCACACTTAGGGCACGTTTCTACTGTACGTCCGCAATTGTTCGCGATATGCCCATATCGCCAGCATTTGTAGCATTGCATAACCCTGAATACATACGGTTCTACAGCAAAAGAGACTCCATATATGTAAATTGTTCTCGGCAATATTTTCTCCCCAAATTTAATACTGACTGACGAGGTCTTTGTCAGCTCTCCTGTATCACCTTTTCTTGTCAACCTCTTAAGGTTGATTACTTTTGCATCACTTTTGATTTCCATTTGCAGTTCTTGGAGGTCCATATCAATATCGACTTTTCTTATTACTCCATAAGAGCAGGAGTCATTCTCTTTGGTCACAAAACCGAGATCTTTGAGTCCTCCAGCTTGTTTTACTTTATCTGCTTCTTTTTCGTCTTCTACTTGGATGTACGTCTTTAAATTTTTATTGTAAATTTTCTGTACTTTTACTCCTGCCTTATGCAGCATCTGCGCTATTTTCAACGTTAATGGAATTTTACTTCCCGTCGCTATCATGACGATGTTTTGGTTTCCCTTTGGAGTGACCCCAGAGTCTCTTCTGGGTTTTTTTCCAGAGGTCACCGTCTGCCATTCTTCTTCTTTTTCTCCAACCACTTCCTCTTCATCATCGTTTCTTTTCTTCTTCGTTTTTTTGGTTTCATTCACTTCCATTGTGGTGTTTTCCATTTTATTGTTTTTGCCGTTCACGCGGTCTTGGAATTCGCGCAACAGTGTGAACAAAAAACAGTGTGGACAACCCCTCGTTTCACAGCGTTTGACGCACTCCCCGCACAAAGTGCACTATCCGTGCAAAAATAAATATTTTTCACTTTTTCTCAAGCACTGGCACTGATTGTCAAAATCAAATGGGACCACACATGTTGAGTTTATTGTCAAATTCATTTACAAACAATATTATTTTTGTTGTATCCCGTATTTATAACCGTTCGCGAGTAACCAGGCGAATAGCGACACGAATACGCAAGCGAAGTTGTACAACCTCACTCCACCGCTGTTGGCTTCCGACTGTCGAAATTAATATTAATTTATAATAGATACAAACACTAACTTGACACGGTGACACACTTCAATAATAATTATATATGTTTTGTTGTCAAAACAAAACAATGGAGCGAAAATAAACGTGAGCATTTCCTCAATCATAACGAGATCAGCGCATCTCGGTATTCAAATGGCAAAATGGCCCATCTGCATTTTTTCTATTTTCAAGTTTTCTTCTACAGATATTGTAAAATACAATACTAATCATTAACGCGGCAAAAGAACATATCTGTCAGTGCAATACAAACAAAATGCCACCCGTATTTTGAGCTAGGCACACATACATTGTGTGTGATTTGGACCGTGCACGTATAGACAAGGTAAAGTCAAAAGACATGGCCCTTTGCAATGGCTTGTTCGTTATACTTAGGTACTACTTGAGCCTTGACTGAATGGGTAGGCAATAAAGTGTCCCTACTTTATTGTATTAATTGATTTTTATTATATAAGTAGGTTAAAAATGGATCCTGTGACTAGCTCGGGATGTTGGTAGAACCCGGGATTCACAAAAATTAAATAACAAACGAAACACGTACCTAGCTTTATATTTTCAACGGTTATTTTACCAAGAAACTTATATTTAACAGTATCCAAATTAATCTTATATTGGTACTTTCCTTATGTTAATTATATCTTAACTTCGCTTACATTTTAATAAATTATTAATATCCGAATTCGTTTAATTGTTAAGTTTTTAGCGCGGGAATTCACGAACTCAATACCACGTCCTCCCGCGACTAGGTATGTATTTTTTCCACTCTTTTTATATTGAGCAGTGATGCCATCTTTTCTTTTTACATACTCCCGAATATTAAATTTCTTTGGCTTTCGTTTATTTTATTCGGCACAATCACATTCTTCCCTGACATAGGTACTATTATTATAATTAGATAAACAATAATTCTTACGTGCTAAGTACGTGTTGAACATTTTGACAGTTAATCAAGGAATTTTGGACGTAGTACGCCCATTGTTGACTATAGGTCAGGTGACAGGTTACACCTAATAATTAGACGTAATTTAGACTATCAAGAGAGGTCTAATAGTCATGGGTGTAACAGTATACGATGAGAGTGTATTAGCCATTGGTGAATACGCATGCCATTGGTGAATACGCATAGTGCTTGAAAATAACGAAAGGAAAATCCCAAATAGAAAAAACTACTCAAATAGAATAGTACAAAACTTAAATCCAATAAAACACATTTTATTGTTTGATCGCTACACGGAATAGACTTTTCAGTAATTCGGCCATACATAATAAATAATTACGTATTGTGGCAACACTTCTCTTAAATTAATGTACCTTGAACGGATACTGTTTGTCACGTTATATTTACCATCAAAATGGACGTAAAGCGAGAATGTGATGGAGAACAGTCTGATAAAGAAGGCAAGCCTTTGTTTGATACGCAGACTAGCCTCCCAATCAGCCCGGAAGTTCGCACTCATATAAAGCAGGAGAATGCCGACGTTTCAAGTTGCAATTTCGAGGTTAGTTTTTGGAAACTGATTTCTTTTACAATCACTCTGTATTGTGACTAACAACGATTAACTATTATTATAATATTTTGCTTGTTTATAAACTGCGTAGAGACACAATGATATTAAACGTTGATTTAAAAAAATAACTCGATTATACATTTTGACAGCTAGGTACGATACATTTGTGATTTAGGTTAGGGCAGGTTATCTTCTAATTCATTTTGACTATAATTAATATACATTGTTATATGGATATTCCTTGACGTCACGTGAACTGTAAGTGGTTTTACTGTGTTAACCATAATGTTTCTTTCAGTATCTTTCAGCGGATCTCTCTATTATAAAACCAGAGACGGATGATCAACTATCCGTCATCAAGCGCAAGATTATTAAAGATGTAATAGACCCATTATGTGATGTTGAAGATCCTCAACCGGGTTGTTCTTCTTCAGAATACAGGCCAATACATCAGGTTCGTTCAATTATATAATGTGTTATTTTTCTTCCCTCGGTTTCATATCGAAGGTTGGAATTAGCAATACATGTTTTAATCTTAGAGCCGTTTCACACGCGACACCATTGTCTCGAGACGCTGCATGAATGGGCGCGTTTAGGCGGAGAAACAAGTATGTCGCGTTCATATATATGTAGAGAAAACGATCATGCGGTGCCCAATCCGTTGACATCTTCCCAATTGATGAGGGTGACGTGTTTAGATTTATTAAAAAAGATAAGAATACTCGCTCTTAGGGACCGCATATGTCCCAAGATTTTTTTAAAGGGTTGTATTGACTTTGTCAAGTGCCACTTTCATATATATATTCAACCTGACAATGGAGACGGGTATCTTTCCGGAAGCATGGAAGATGTCGAAGGTTACTCCAATTCATAAGAGTGGTACGGAGTCATCAGTGGAAAACTATAGGCCGGTAGCCATTCTCTATTCACCAGCAAAAGTTCTTGAGATGATCGTGCACAGCACAATTTCTCCGAGGATTGAGTCATTTCATTGCCGACTCAAGTATTAATCTATAGATGGCGCTGGTCATTTATAATGAATGAGCAGCATGGATTTGGTGCAGGCCGTTAAACGATTTCACGCGTTATTCGGGAGTTATTTTAAGAATCGTCAACAATACGTATCGTACACCCTCTATCAGTCACAGACATGACATTTAAAACATTTTCTGGTGTGCCTCAGGGCTGAAAGTTGGGGCCATTGCTGTTCACGTTTTTTATAAATGACATAGCATTGGTAATTAAAAATGCTATGTTTATGTTGTTTGCTGATGACTTGAAACTCTTCATTAAAGTTGTAATGCATGGATTTACTGCTGACAGTACATATTACCGAGGCCATAAAAAGAAAATCCACGTGTACACTCATGTACACACGTATTATTGTGCAAGTTGCAAGATTGCTTTCATGAATCAAAAAAGTTCGCTTCTGAATTTTCACGTGACAGATGGGATTTGTTCGATATTCGCACCTGCGCAGTAGAGCGACACTGGAAAACCTGCTGAAAAAAAAACAACCTACACCGCGCAGTCTCATTTTGAGGTTAACCGATTTTCACGATCTGTCAAAAAGTACCTATCATAAAATGACAACATGGCGTCTCGCTTACTATTTACGACAGTCAGCAATCTTACGTGTAAACAGTTATTATCGTTAAATACATCTGTAAATTTTCAATGTTTCCCATTAGTTCTTGGTCGTTCCCTCGTGGTAAAGGATGGTGCCACCTTGGAATGTTATCATCTTTTAAGTGATCAAGAATTCCCACTCCTCTCAATCCTCTGCTTCTATCAGGACAGAGTGAAGGCTGCTCTCAGTCAGTTCTTTTACTTGGTCGCTCTTCCTCTGCTTCACCTGCCTTGGAGGCTACCCAAAACTACCAGTCTCTCCAAAGTATCCGCTCTGCGCTGAACAATTTGTCAAAAAACTGTAGAATTCGTTTCAGACGTAAATTGTTGAGAGACGTTCCTTTATAAAATATTAACATTTTTATGGAATTTTATATAATATATGGAACATACATAATTTTGAAAACACTTTTTAGAAAATATATAACTGACTGAAGAAATCTTTTTTTGGAAAAACTTTATAAAGTCATTGGACGTATATAGACGCACCTGGTGCGTAATAATCAGGCGGCCTATCGATAATAATTTACGTGTATTTTAAATTACCTTTAAATTTACATTTTAAAAAACCCACTTTGATTTAAAATACAAAAGCCGATTGGCTTAGTTTAGGCAGGGTTTCATTGAATTTTAAATACTAATTTAATGAAAACCAACAAGTATGCCTGATAATGTTTAGTGTGCACTATTTATGTCGGATCTGAACAGCCTACTTTCACCTAGATAATAATGTTTTAATATGTTATATTAATAATATGTACTTATTGACAACATGTTATATGAAACGTTGTTTAATTCAGTTCGCTGCGACGGGTGTCACTGGTAGCAAAGCTGAGACTGACATAAAGCGCGAATTCACTGAAGATTAAATGCTACCATTTTCTTATGAAGATCCTCAACCCGGATGTTCACATTCAGATTACACACCAAGACATGGGGTATATTCAATTTTATATGTTGTAACATTTGCTTCTCTATTCGCCGATTTTTATCGAAGGTTGACGTTTAAAATCTCAATAAATCTCCGTACCATTCCTAGCCAGTCGTATTGAAAAAGTTATTAAAGTAATCAATACCTACCTACTTTGATTTAAAATACAAAAGCCGATTGCCTATGGCAGAGTGTATTACAAGAGCCATTAGTTAAAGTCTCAACTTCTTAATTATTATGATAGGTTAATTAATACTGGGTAATTATTGAGTTTTGAAGAAAACAATTTTTAAAGCCATAATAACTGATTGTATTGCTGCAGGTATGTATTCATTAAATATTTAGGAGAACACAATTTATCACTTAAATAGTAGAAGTGATCAGTATACATATTAAATATATCGATGACCTAATCAAATTTTTTTTATAATTTTCAAATAATGTCTTTATTGTTTTTTTTAGTAAAGTTGTTATAAAACGCAAACTGTGAAAATCATTTTCCGTATAAATATGTATCTACTTATCATAAAATTGTACTGCTTTTCATCACTTTTAAATATTCGGTCAAATTAAAAACAACAATTTATTTCTCGTGCTTGTCTTTGTAAAGGATTTTTTTCATACCCTGATAGAAATGAGGTTTTCGTTGTAATCTATAAATATACTATTGTATCGTGTAAAACAGACTTTTCACAAAAAGACGCAGCGTTTACACACCTACTATATGCGCACGAAAGTAAGTGTGCTTCTGCGCAGGTCTGTTTTAGTGTTGTTTAGCTATAATACGACTTGCTGTTTTGCTCAAATCATTATTTAAATATCAGATGTGCTCAACCGGTAAACTTTATTAATTCGAAAAATATTTATGCTATAACATTTTATATGTGTAAATTATATAAACTGAGTCATTCCTTCTCGAGAGTGTCGCTCTTTGGATAACTGCCGTCTCTATGCGACGCTTAGTATGCGTGCCCTCACGAATTCAGAAGTATAATATAATAAAATATTGTTTAAACTGTTGATCGAAGTCGCTTGATGAAATTTGAATATAAATTCTATCCCGCACTTTCAGGTATCTACGTCCCCGAACCCCGATATAGTCTGTAACACTGTATACAGCACTTTATAATCGTAGCCAAGATAAGACGGTTCTGGGTAATATTAAAATATTTTTTACAATATTGATCTAAGTTTCTCGATGAAATTGAATATAAATTCTATCAATTTGTAAATTATTTGTGTCATTGGTTTCGCCTTTTGACATCCTCCGACACTATGCACACTCCCTAATGACACACTAACACAGAAATTACTATAGATCTACCATCATAAATTGGCGTTTCAGCGAGGGCGCTAGTATGACATTGAGAATTTTACCATAACTAACAGAAAAATAGTAATTTATAATTTATTATTGGTAGTAGATTTCTGTACAAATATTATGCAATCCATAATTCGAGAAACATGTTGTAAAATTAAATGGCATTTATAACAAATTTATCCTCGATAAACAATTGTAGTTTCAAATTTGACCGGCTGCCAACTTACGATGGTAGATCTTTAGTTATTACACGATGCTTACAATGTATTTGCTTTTCGATGTTACATGTAGGTGTATTTTTTTTAAAACTATTTACGGTAACATTGTATTTTTAATATCTATGTTGGTACTATTACCATTTCTTAACGTCAATTTCTACACTTTCAATGTCTGAAGATGCCCATATAGATGCTCGCGACTTAGTAATCTTAAACACCATGAAATGACACACACAGGTGAAAAACCTTATAAATGCAAGTTATGCCCATATAGATGCTCGCGACTTAGTAATCTCAAAAACCATGAAATGAAACACAGGTGAAAAACGTCATAAATGCAATGTATGCTCATATAGATGATCGCAACGTAGTCATCTTAAAGAACACGAAAGAACACACACAGGTGAAAAACCTTATGAATGCAAGTTATGCTCATATAGATGCTCGCATCTTAGTAGTCTTAAAACCCATGAAATGACACACGGGTGAAATACCATATAAATGCACTGTATTTCCATATAGATGCTCGCGACTTTGTAGTCTTAAAAGACAAAATGACACACACAGGGTAAAAACCATATAAATGCAAGGTTTGTTTATATAGATTCTCGCAACTGATATATCTTACAAAAACATGAAATAACAGACACAGATGAAAAACGTCATAAATGCAAGGTAGGCTCATATAGATGCTCGGATCTTGGTCATCGTAAAAAACATGAAAGTATGCACACAGGTGAAAAACGTTATAATTTCAAGGTTTGCCCTTATAGATTCTCGCAACCTAATGACGTATCCTCAGGGTCTTTCGTGGTTTAGCTCAGTCGGCGACTCCAGGTGTCAAAGATTTTATTAAGTATAACTATTTGTTGATTTTTATATATGTTTTTTAGACTCGGGACTGTAATGTGATAAAGGGACACGGGGAAAACAACACAATTTTTCTTTTAAAGCTTCACTTATATTATGTTTATTTTTTACGAGCACATTATTTTAATTTAACTTCCCGACAGTCAGTCATCGGTTGCCCCTTGGACGCTAACTGACGGTTACAGATTGCGACGGGGTTCACAATCCCAGTCAAGCTCAAAAAATCTTTATCGGAAGCGCGATGGGGCTTTCTTTATTTTATAACGCGACACACAATAATTTTACAATAGAAGGTGTTGCCATTTTAATATTATTGCGTGTTTAGAATTTAGATTTTACTATTAAAAACGATTCTACTGAATTTAAATTACATTCACCCATCGCGCTGTACAATGGTTGTTACCTACATTATTTAAACATTAATTTAAAACTTCTAGAATATATTGACGGGTTATCAAGGAGCTTGGTTGCATGTTTTGTTAAGCCGACGATTTTTGAGACTAAGTAACATGTTTCAGTCTTTTCTGAAGTTACAGTGTAGGCACTAGCAATAGGCTAATGTGAGAGTGTATCACTAATTATCTTAAAAAACATGAAATGACACACAGGTGAAAAACCTCATAAATGCAAGAAATGCCTATATAGATGCTCACAATTTAGCAGTCTTGAGAGACATGAAATGACACATAGGTAAAAAACCATATAAATACAAGGTATGCCCATATAGATGCTCGCACTTAAGTAATCTTAAAAACCATAAAATGACATATACAGATGAATAACGTCATAAATGCGAGCTATGCTCATATAGATGCTCGCAACTTGGTAAACTTAAATAACATGAAATTACACTCACAAGTGAAAATCCTAATAAATGCAAGATATGCCCATATAGATGCTCTCAACTTAGTAGTCTTAAAAGATATGAAATGACACAAAGGTGAAATACCATATAAATTCACTGTATGTCCATATAGATTTTCAAGACGTAATGCACTATTTTCCTCGACCATTTTCGATCCTAATGAGATCATATGGGGCTCTACATGAAATGGATGTCAGCCAGGATTCGAACCAGGGACCCACGATAATATATAATATGTCCTATGCATATATAAATGACAAGATTCATACTGTTAATTTCCTTATAAATGTAGGTTAGGGGTGATTATAAATACTATCTTTTTAAGCGACCCTAGGGGTATGGCATATATTATATAAAGAAGTTATTGTTTTTTCGGGTGGCGCCTCGAACGACTACCTTTATAATGCCATCTTATTTATACTGTCACCAAAAGAAAAAGGAAGGCCCTGGTGCCCGACAGTTTCAAATTCCAGATCAGCGATTTAATCAAAAACACCATTGCCCCTAACGAATGTTTAGAATCTCTGACAAAGCTAAGTAAACAATAGCACCCTCAATGGGCGAAAAAAACTGTACCTACCGGCGAAATCGTCGCTCGGCCGAGTGACAGAAAAAAATCACCGTTAGGTTTTGACTTGACCGAAAGCCTTCCCTTTTCACCTCCCCGCTGTCTCACCCCCCATAGATTCGTCGTAGATAATTGTGGACAGTACGTTTTCTCCCGCCAAAGTGCAAGGTATCTAGGGCTGCACCCTCGGTGTGGCCCGGATTCTTTACGATGTAAACTGTCAAGTCACGCCCGTTTTAATATTATAAATTAGTGAATCCCTTCCGTGTTATCGGTTTAATAATAACCCCTATAACCACCTCGAAATCACGCATCGCGTCTTCGATAAAACGCTTTGGCGTCGATTCCGCTAATGCGCTCAAACACGTGCTCCAATGTGACGACTGTGCGATAACTAAATCTAAGCCTGTGGGCCTCGTAGGGGCGGCCAGGTCGAGCGGAGCCAAAAAATGTATGGGGACCACCATGAAAGCGCGGAGAGTGAGCGGTAGACAGTCTGGCCGCTCGTCGAATTTGCAGCGTTTCGAGCGGCTAGCTAGCGGTGTGTCAAACAAAATTGACTGTTCCCCTCGCCCTTCCTTTCCCCGACTTCAAAAAACGTCTGCAATCGGTAGCGTTAGGTAGCCGCTGCTATGAATCTTTTGGATCACAAAATCGTTTGTGTTTTACGCGCGTCTTAGTTTGATATTCATTTTTATTTGAAGGAAAATACCTACTAAGCCCATATTATTATAAATTACACTAGCATGTACCTATACTTTTAAGTTTTTTTTTTAATATGTACAGGTATAAATAATCTAATGCATTTAAGTTTTGTACTATGTACATTTGAGTCGTTTTTTGCGACCCGGTTTTTGACTTACGGCATCTTCAGGCACTATGCGCACACATCAATGGTAAATAAACACTGTCAATAAATGCAGTTAATTATATCTTATATAATAAAATTAATACAACAAAGTAGGTACCTACCTATTGAGTCAAGATTACCTACATATTGCCTGAAGATGTCGAATGCAGAGATGCAGAATTCCTCCAACTCACACGTACGTGTACATATAAAAAATAAACCACCAATATTATGTGTCATCACTGTCATCTTCAATAATAATTGGATAGGGAAATAGATACGTTGTTATTGTTATTAGGTACGTTAGTAGTATTCTTTATCAAGTCTCTAAACCCGCCACTGATATAGGTACACTGATGAAATTTATTTACGATAGTTTTAGATTTAAAATGCACATTGACCTTGATTTTGATATTAACAAGGTACACAATATGTAACAGAGCAAGGTTCCAATGAATTCGGCGAATGGCTGATAACCATTCCTCGTAGGTAACCAAGCTTCTTTGCCGGACGAACTATTTGGCGTATGCTTTTGGTCCGCGCACTATGTACGATATAAAAAATGTCTATAGGTATTATAGCAGGTACGTCCAAAATATTGTAATTTTGAAATCGGAAATGTCTATTTTTAACTAAATACAAATACATACCTACTATAATTACGTTATTCCTGCTCCATTGTATTTTTTTAATTATGCGGAACATAAAATGAAATATTATTATTATTATTATATTGCTGGCGACAAAATAATTTTGTTATGGGTATAATAATAATAATGCCGATTTCTTACTCGGCAACTAATAACTTTCTTATTAATAATTTATTACGTCAGGTGTCATGTTTCTTGTCAAAACCATACGCGGTCAGCGCTGTGAAACCTTTTATTATTTTATTATATTATTTAATTCTGAATAAAATAATGTATAATTAAATTTTACCAGATTTTATATAATATTATTATTAACGTTTCAAAAAATGCGCTTGTGCGTTACTAAACATTTCAAAGTTTTCAATTCTTATTGTTTTTTTTTAGTAGTTCGGCATTTTTTCTGGTTCGGTTAATCTTATAGGTATGCTGAGAATTCACTGTTTTTGTGAAATACGGGATTTTTACATATACAAATAAAACCCGCTTCTGTGTGGGGAATTATATACATAAACCTTTATCAATTTTGATCTAGTGACTGTCGGGCTATGTAAATTATTTATGTTTATTTACATAATATTTTCCATATTTAGCTTTGCATGTATAATAAAATGAACACTTTATAAATATACACTTGTTTACGTAGGCGTGTGTAGTCAAGATCTCAATAATTCTTCTTCTTCTTGGTCGTACACTCATGGCTGAGGATCGTGACCAAATTTGAATTTCGTCATCCTTTGAGCGACCAAGACTTTCCATCCTTCTCGATCTTCCGCTTCTTTCAGGGCAGAATGGATGGTGCAATAATTCTTACATGATTACAAATTCACCAATACTAAAAACGTTATGGAACCGCCATCATGTGCCGAGTTATGCCAAGTCCCAAATCAAGATAAATAAAAAAAACATTATATAAACAGTTTTAAAGTTGCATATCAATTGTTTGCAAACATTTGTATAAAAACAATTCATAGATACTATTTTAAGCAAATGTGCATTTTTTTTTTGTATTTCGCCACGAATAGAAAACGTATACAAACGCACAAACAAACATGCGAGCGTGGACGTGTCTACAGATTTTGTTTCACTAAAAGTAACGCCGTGTGGTCTCGACGAATGTTGTTTTGATTAAATCTCATAAATCTGTATGATACGGGCTGCCCAGACTACATTTAATTGATAACAATGTGTGCAGGTGAATACGTGCGTAGACTTACAAATGTTTGTAATGTGCATTTGTTAAGCGATATAAGTTTACAAACAATGTGGGTATTTTACAAAAAGATCATACGATACCCTCTGGTTATAATCCAAACAACTCTGTTCAGGTTCTCAATTTCATTAAATATATTAAATAAATATTTATATTGAAAAGGTGAAGTGCCACTGGCTCAAGCCGCTGGTAAAGGACGCTCCTACGTGGGACAGGCCAAGCATTTGGAGTGGATAATTAGTCTAGACCTCATCGCGCGTTGCATGAGCGTTTCTACCAGGTCCGCGGCCTAAGGCTTCTTTAAGTGTAATTAATGATGTAAAACAATCGATGTCTACCCTAATGTAATTACAACCCAGGCTTGTATAATTTAGTGTAATTAAATATATTCTCCGCGCGGAGGTTTTGAATCGAAGTTTCTGTGTTATAATTATGTCCTATGATGTCACACCTTTCCCCCTGGTCTAAGTGATGCTGATGAAGGATCCCACCAGCCTACATGTGAGTTCTCTCCTTCGTCTCTGTATCAATACTTACTGATTTTGCCGCCATTGTATGAAGTTGCCTGACTGTATTTTATTGATAATAAAATCATCGTTGTTTTTCTTGTTGTGATATTGTAAATTGTATTGGAATTTCCTACCTGAATAAATTAAAACTACATGTTGGTTCCTGCCAAAACTATCGAACATCTCGAGAATAGAAAAAATATTGTAGTGACGTAACCTGGCTCGCGGCTAGCTCGTAATGTAAACCAGGGTGTCCATAAGAAAGCCAGAAATGAACGGGAGTGGATCTTTATTATGGCACCACATTTATATTTATCCAGTAAATACACCAAATTTATTCACGATAAATGTTCATAGTTATTTTTATCGTATTAATTATCATAGTTCTGAAAAAATAAAACTTATAAGGTTGTTTATAAACTGTTCATTTGATCATAATTTAATCTCAATAAAACTCCCAAAAAGTTTCATAATGTTCACACTTAATTCGAGGAATGTACACATAAATGTTCGGTATATACGTTTATTTCTTAAAATATTTTCTTATGAAAAGTTATAATTTATTCGTATTCACATAACATTAAATTTCTAAAATATATTTTATTTCACAAACTTTTAGTTTATAAAGTTATTTATTATTTACAAACCTAATTTGAAAAGTTTATTAATTTTTTACAAACTTAATTTCAAAAGTTTATTTTATAATTATAAATTTAATTTCAAAAGTTTATTATTATTTACAAACTTAGTTTATTAATTTGTTTTCACTTAAACAAATTTTCACAGAATCTATAATGATTACGTCATCCCGGAAAAACGAGTAAGAATTACGTGTCATTTCCCGATACGTAATGCGGAGTAATATTTCGCGAGTGAGGTCACGCTTTTTTCGCCGGTCGAAAAAATCTATCTTTTCATATCAACAAACATGTTTTCCCCGGTACGATCGTTTCTCGATTGAGGACTTGATACGCGACGTTACACGAAAGCTTCTTGGGACCATGCCCTGTATTGAAGACTTACTGCTGCGATGGAGATCTGTAGAACTGATTTTTCATAGGAAAAGCGTCGCCTTTTATACCCTCCTGGTTGAGGTCCAGTACGAAATAGTCCGTAAAGGACAGCGAATCTGTCCCTTTCATACAAAAGATAAACTTTTGTGTATCTTTTATCTACGACACTTTTTCTTATGAGAAGTTCTTTAGAAACGATCGAACCGAATTTCTAATTATACGATTTTCACAAAACCACATACGTACCAATGTTATTTTGGGTAGCCTTCGGAACAAAGATCGTGACTACGCAGTTAGTGTGACGATTTTAAAACGATTAATTTTGTGTATTTTTATATATTATCTAGATGGAAGAAAAGGTTTTTACCTTGTCAATAAGCTATCGCAGTAGGTATTCGTATGCGGATTAAGGAAGTAGCGACCATCATCTGAGCAAAAACGTCACTTCCACCATATAATTTGTGCAACGATCTTACCACCACTCTAAATCATTCTAAACCAATGAAAAATTAACCAGCTTTAACAAAAGTGATCGTCGTGACATTATTTTCACATTCAATATTTATTCGTAGATCGAAAATTCTCACGTAAAGTAAATATTATAAGAAGATACCTACTGCTTATTTAGACGTAAGTATACGTCCTGTAGAAGGAGATGACAAATGCATGCACCTTTTTTAATTCATCTGTTTATATAATTGAGTCAAAACAGCGTACTTCGGAGGTGACTTTGAATTTATAATTCTCTCTTCTATTCTTAGCGCGTTTGTTTTCAATAACATTGCGCTCCTACGTATTCAGATTCAAGGTCACGAATTTATTCCGCTATGTTGAATTATTATTTATCTACTTTGTTCATCTACTTCAAGTGTGATTAGTAATAATTGTTATGTTTCACAGGTGACAACTCACCTGTGAAAACGTCTCATGATATTCCTTCATTTATTTATATAATGTTTATCAGAACTTTCGACTTATTAGCGGTCGAAGTCTATATTTTAAAATTTAGCTTGTATCGGTATAGATTCATTTACCTACTTATACAATATTTATATATTTTTAACAATAGCTTAACACTACCTTAATCTAGTTATTTATGTTTTTTCTTTATTATTATACAGTACAAGAATTTATAAGTATTACTAATTCCATATTTATACATTTCTAATATTCATATAAAGCTCAAGTGCATAATTATGCACTTATAGAGTTTCACACGAGTGTTTTTTTTGCATATTCTATTTTCTTATTTTAATAGTCATTAATTCCAGCGTTTCACATTTCAAAATGACATCGAAAAATAATATTTATTTTGTATATTACAAGGTCTATAGTCACAGCGCTACGACATTTGTTATTTTTTTCTGAAATGACAGTTTAACATTTAAAATTCCTTTTATAATCATTAACATGTTTAATATTAACATATTTATCCTCAACTACTTAATGATTATTCTAACTTGCTGCTTCTCTATGGTCTTTCGACCGATTTTATTTCTTCTTCATCCATAGTTCATCCTGAGAAATCGTCTAGACTTGTCAGTGAGAACCATGAGACTATTATGTACATTTTATTTGTGCTGTGTCGTGAGGTCGTCGTACTGTTAATTAGTGGCAGAATTGACTATAAGGCTAGATTCGTATAGTTATATCGTCAAACCATGCTCTTTTCTAACACCAACTGAAGGTCGGTGTGTCTTAGTTCGTGTCACTGTCTGTATGAGAAATTGTATTTATCACAGTTAAATGACTTTTCACCAGAGTGAGTCATTTTGTGTGTTTTCGTGTGACCAGAATGTCTGCATGAGTAATTGCACTAATCTCATTTAAATGGTTTTTCACCAGAATGAGTCATTTTGTGTTTTTTTCATTTGACCAGAGTCTTTGCATGAGCAATTGCATATATCACAGTTAAATGGCATTTCTCAAGAATGAGTCATTTTGAGTGACCTTTCAAAATCTTGAAAAATGACCATCGTCACATTTAACCGGCCTTGCAACGGAATCGGTCGTTTTCGCAACTGTGATTTTGTGTATCGCTTTGTAAAGCAACATTAGGTCAGCTTAGGTCGGTCAGGGTAGCGAATCTATTATTGTCGGTCATTTTCAATGCCTTACCTAAACAAACTATTAAACGTCAGAGTGACAGTTGGTACTTTAAAAATAAAAAAACGATAAATAATTATATAATTTAGTAATATAAGTTTAACTTTATAGAAATCAACTAACGGCGATTCAATAGGCGACCCGTTTTCTTACGTGTCTAATTTAACAAGATAATTAAGAGCTAGTCGAAGATACTTGGTTATCACAAGCTTTGTTTTTGTTATGCCAAAGAAGTATAACTTCTAACGTGCGTACATAAGTAAGTACATACACCTATTTTTTTAGTTGTCCGACATTGAAATAATATATATTTCGAATCCTACTGATAAATTAGTTATTTTGATTGTTCTCTTTTATTTCTCTATGTTTTATATTACTTTTATTATTACTATAATAAAAGAATTTTTATATTAAACATTAATTTTATATGAAAAAGGTGCATTTTTTTCTATTAAAACTATGAAGCCGCATTTGCAAGTTTGTTCGTCAATTCTCAAACTATATGGCCGCAATTGCAAAATTCCACAATATAATTTAAAAAAAAAATATTTATATATTTAAGAACTACAGTAGGATAAAGTACACAAAATTATTTTAACAAGGTACAATTTTCTGCAGTCTACTGCAATTAATTAAATTGTAGTTCATTATTTTACATTCAAAATCAAATTACTCAAGATCATGTAATTTGCAGTTACGACCCTATAGATCTCAATGTGCTGTATGTATACAAAAAGCAGAATCAATTTCACAATGTGATGCAGTTATCCGAAGTGTCTTTCGGTGAGTACCTATGCATTCTTTTTCCAAATGCAGTCGTACATTGGTGGCCACTGAAAGCAGAGGATACAGCTGTGGCAGGTCTTATCCAGAAATAGATTGACTCTGGCTGATCATAATGGTGAAGTTGTTTTTTTTCAGGAGTGTGAAGACAGCCTGATCAATATAAGGTCGGAGAATGATAATGCGGATGTCATCATCAAACAAGAATTTTTTGACGATGCAATTCGCCAAATCAATAATGAGAATCCTCAACCCGGCTCATCCGATCGACAATACAGCCCAATGGACCATGTACGTTCATTTACAGGTTCACTAATACAACTTTTAAACATTTTTTTTTATAGTCGAAAGATCGATATCTACATTGCATTAAAATTAATATAGTCACCGCAGTTGTTCTTAACGAAGAAAATTCTGGTCACCCAATTTGGATGTCACTAAACTCGAGCACTGCTGGTCGTATATAGCGAATAATATCGGCTTCCATTGGGTTTATCAGCATAAACCAGTGACTCCACGAAGTTTTACAGGAAACCATCCAAATATCAAAAATCGCACGACTTTAAAGAAGGCCAATATATTTGGCAGTTCAATTTTTCAAAATCAACTAAAGCAATCGACGACCTTAGCCTAAAAACGGCAAATGTCACAAAACACTCGTTTTCAGAAAAGGGTAAAAACCTAATATCTTGGTTGTCAAAAGGTATTTTATTAATTTGACAATAATGAATCATAGAGAAACCTTATATGCACTATATGGATGTAAAAAATATATTAAATTTATTTCGGTTAAATAGATATTTAAAAAAGAATGACTATGACATGTGCTTTTTTTACACAATTTTTGGACCTTTGTTGTTTTTGTTGCAAAATTGAAAAGATGGATATGTAAATACTAAATAGTATGACTAAAACACTATAATTTTATTAAATTAAATGAAGAATATATATTTATGTAATTTTTAAATCATAATACAAAACATAGTATTTACCTATTTACAAACGACTTCAATGTTTTTAAAAAATCAAGAATTAAATATTTAAAAAAAAATTAAATATTAACATACAAAAAACAAAAAAAAAACTGGATCCTTTACTTATAATGAATCTCATAATGTTTTAATACTTTTATATGTTTTATTTAGATAATCGCTAGAAGCACTGTACCGGCCAACGTTGCGAGTCTCAAGTCATTATGGAACGTGACTGAAGCACAGGCGTCTATTGAAGACCTTCACATTCAGGAACAAGATATGAAGAAAGATCTAGAGGAATATGTTGAAAGGTTCAAAGAATTATTAGTGGCTGTTATACAACTGGAAAAAAATCGTTTCATAAACAAAATTTTGTGTGCAGTATCTGTTATGATTTTTTTTCATCGTTCGACCTTATGTTGCTTCACAAAGCGATACACAAAACTACAATTGCGAAAGCGACCGATTCCGTTGCAAGGCTGGTTAAATGTGACGATGGTCATTTTTTAAGATTTCGTCCTAGTCACGTCATGAAGTAACTCAAAATGACTAATTCTGGTGAAAAGCCATTTAACTGTGATAAGTGCAATTACTCATGCAGACAGTCTGCTTAAATGAAAATACACGAAATGAGTCATTCTGGTGAAAAGCCATTTAAATGTGCTATATGCAATTATTCATGTAAACGATCAGATGACATAAAAAAATCACAAAATGTGTCATTCGGGTGAAAAGCCATTTAAATGTGATATATGCAATTACTCATGCATATTGTCTAGTAACATGAAATCGCATAAAAGGACCCATTCTAGTGAAAAACCTTTTAAATGTGATAAGTGCAATTACACTTGCAGATATTCAATTTATATAAAAACACACAAAATGAGTCATTCTGGTGAAAAACCATTCAAATGTGACACATGCAATTACTCATGCACGTCGTCTGGTAGCATGAAAATACACAAAATGACTCATTCTGGGGAAAAACCATTTAAATGTGTTAAGTGTAATTACTCATGCAGACAGTCAAATCACATGAAAAGACACAAAATGAGTCATTCTGGTGAAAAACCATTGAAATGTGAGACATGCAATTACTCATGCACGACGTCTGATAGCATAAAAATACACAAAATGACTCATTCTGGTGAAAAGCCATTTAACTGTGATAAATGTAATTACTCATATATAACGTCTAGTGGCATGAACATGCTCAAAAATACTTAATTTGGTTAAAAGCTACTTAAATTATCAGTGCCGATTTTCTCATGAGAGCACTAGAGCGGTGGACACCCACCCACCCATTCAATTTATGCGAAAAGATTTTTTTTTAAATAAGTATTTCATTTATATTTGATTTATTAAAAGTGTTCTGATCTATTAATTACCGTGGTCATTAATTCATGTACAAAAACAAATTCTAATATGTGTTTTTAACCGGCTATTTTAAAGACTTGTTCATTTGAGCGATAAACCGTGTCGCTCGTCTGTCGGAAAGCGCCCGGAAATCTTATATCGATTAATGCTTTTGCAATGAGCAAAGAGTTACACGTAAAACCAATAAGTACATATTTTTTCATCGTGAAACGTGGTCTACGCGAGCGACGGTTCAAGTCGCTCACGTCCGAATGCCTACTTCGAATAACGTCGGAAATCTTCGGTTTTAAAATCATACAGCCCGTATCACACAACAATTATTGTTTGACAATTTTTATTCAATATAAAAATAAATTCGTTTTACAGTACGTATATTAAATTTCCGCACATGTTGACAACATTTCTCAAATTTAAGCGAAGTACAATTTAAAAATAAACTTCAAGTTTTTTTCAGTTTGACAACTAAATTCACAATGTTTATCAATTATGATATCTCTCCAAACTAGCTCTGTGGGGGTTGAACATGCGTGGTATGGTGGAAATCGTAAAATATCACGGCTAAATGCTTTAATAATGTCAATTTTGATGAGTTACTGCTTTCAAGAGCCACATTAAATAGGTCCATTTACCTGGAACACCCAAAGTTAAAATTCCAACTTTTTTTGCGTGCATTTGTTTGTGCATCGTTAGTGCACGTGTGTGCATGACTTTTTTTCGTTTGTGCACCTATAATAACCGAAAAATTCCAATTTCAAATTGGGTGTTCCAGCTAAACGTTGGGTCACCCAATGTTGAAATTTCAACTTTTTTCTAATGCATTCGTTTGTGCATCGTTAGTGCACGTTTGTGCACGCGTTTTTTTCGTTTGTGCACGCACATTAAGAGGGTAATTCGCATTTCAATTTGGGTGACTCAGCTAAATGCTGGATACTTGTGTCACTAAACATGTGTTTTTCCTTAAATTTAAATTGTAAACACCTGTGCGTTGGTAGTGAACGTTAGTGCACGATGTTGTTTTGCTTTTTCACCCATATTCAGCGCGCTTTTTAATTTTAAAGTTTGTATGCAAAACCTGACTGGGTCGGTTTAAAAAAATATTTTGTAGTGAAATCTCTTGTTGCATAGCTAGTGCGCAATTCTGCATACTGTTTTATTTTTTTTCTCATAGAGTGCGTGAGTTATTCGTTATGAAATATTTGATGAACGTTAAGTAGAACCACCCAACAAACTTTTTATTAAGTCATCAATTTGTCTATTATTGGCTTACGTTTGTGCACGTACATTTTTTGTTTTATCGATTATATCGTGAGAGATATTATTTTTTAAATTTTAGTGACTTGATACTTGAACCATTAAATTTGCCTTAAAATTTTTTTGTTTAGTGCATCCTATTAGGTTAATTTATGTAAACTTTTAGCACGATTTAAAAAATTTTTATCTCTTATATTAAGCTAGTAATTAGATTTTGAGTGGCCGTCAAGTTTTAAAACCAAACATTTTTTTTCCACATTTTTTTAATGCACACCTTTGAGTAATTTAATTACATGATTTTTCATGAAGTTTTTATTGTTTTTCCATTTAAATTACGCGAAAAATTCGCATTTTTCCATTTTCACTAAGTACCCCGTCAAAATGTCCTGAACAAAAACGACCGCATCCGTTTGGAACATCCAGTCAAAAGAGTCTCCTCAAAATAGCCAAAACGGTGTAAGGTGCACTAAATATGTCGGTTTATAATAGACTACCTCAAAATTGACAATCTGATTACACAAAAGTGTCAAAATTACAAAATCATTCAACTTTCTTAACATTTATATATTTATTTATGATTTTGAATGGATCAATGTCAGTTTAATAAGGAAAAATGCAGTCAATTATATTATTATACTTACCTACTGTTTTTTAAAATGATCTGTAATAAAAATAAATACCGTTAAGTTATTAGAATACAATTAGGTATGCATACTTTTGAAAAATGCAATAGGTATGTTTTTATGCAACGATATTTTCCTCAAAAGATAATATTGGAATGACATTTATATTTTTTTTATATAAAGGGGTTAACTTGCAGGCACTTAACTCTTCCTAATAATATTTGCTTCTTCTTTTTCTCTGTTTCTCCAGGTGGTGCAACGTATGCTTGTAGTTCTGGTAGGTGTTATGTTAGGAGAGAAGTGTTAGTCACTTCATATTATGCTATTCAGAATCGATATCAAATAAAGTTTTGTAGGTTCTTTAAAAAGTTATTGCCTCTGACAGCTTCGACAATTGTTTCACGCAAATGGTTCTCTTTTGAATGTGTGTGTTTATTAGTTCTTAAACAACGTACCTACTTACATATCTGTTTACATTTATATTTAAACTCATCACGATTATGAGTTTTTAAATGACATATTTGTTTAGGTAAGTACTACTTACTTTCAAAATAAAATTCATCACACGCAAATGGTTTTTCTCCTGTTTCGTTTTATGAGCGTTAAGATGATTTTGTGCCGAGCCTCCGTATAAGTAGTCAATTTATTTAAAAGGTAATTCACCATTTTGTATCTTTACATATGTTTGAAGATTACTCCGTCGCGAGCATCCAAATGAACATACATTGCATTTATAAGATTTTTCACGAGTATGTGCTATATAATATGTACATATTCATTTCATGTCTTTTAAGACAACAAAGTCGTAGGCATTTATATGAATATACATCGAATTTTAAAGGTTTTTCACCAGAATTTGTCATTTGTTAGTTTTTAAGATGACTTAGTTGCGAGCATCTATATGAACATACATTGCATTTATAAGGTTTTTCACCATCTACCAAAAATGGCCGCGCGGCTTAAGCGTTGGCATATTGCGTCAAGGGTCCCTAGCTCCAATCCTCGGTCCGGCAAGTACGCATATTCTTCGCGAAAATCTATATGACCATACATTGCATTTATTAGATTTTTCATCGGAATGTGTCATTTTGTGTCTTTTAAAACTTTAATTTGCGAGCATCTATATGAACATAAATCGCATTCGTTAGTGTGTTCACCAGTATTGTCATTCCACAAGTTTTAAGACTACTAGGTTTTTTAAATGACATATTTGATTACATTTCAAAGTCATCACTCATTACACGCAACTGGTTTTTCTCCTGAATGTGTAAGTTTATGAGTTCTTAAACAACGTATTCGATACGATGCTGCCAAAAGTTGGTAAGTTGATAGTTTAGGTATTTTGAGTTTACCACGGATAAGATGTCTATACTTATATACGTTTGCCATATAAAAATATCAAGTTCATCCGATTTTTAAAACATAGTTTCTTTAGGAGCTATTCATTATGCTAAAAATACGTAACTCTTGATCGTTCAATTTACCAACATCAGAAGACTGTGAAGATGTTTACAGTTTTAATTTAGATAAGAATCTAACTAATGAAACGCAGTGGTAAAATCTTTGTAATACTATTACCTAACAGTTTTATTATTTTTCAATAGTTCAGTTAAAATAATATAGGACTTCCGAAAAAAGTTTGTAAATTTATGGTAAAATGGCATAGAAATTACATTATTTTCAACAGAAGGTATATGGAAGAATAATTATCAGAACATATAGATGCTCGCGAATTAATATTTTAGAAGACAAACAAAGGCAGATTCTAATAAAAAACGTTATAAGTGCGATTATTAAATTAAAATTAAATTAAAGTTTTAAAAGACACAAAATGACACATTCCGATGAAAAATCTAATAAATGCAATGTATGATCATATAGATTTTCGCGAATAATATGCGTACTTGCCGGACCGAGGATTGGAACTAGGGACCCTTGACGCAATATGCCAACGCTTAAGCCGCGCGGCCATTTTTGGTAGATGGTGAAAAACCTTATAAATGCAATGTATGTTCATATAGATGCTCGCAACTTAATCATCTTAAAAACTAACAAATGACAAATTCTGGTGAAAAACCTTTAAAATTCGATGTATATTCATATAAATGCGTACGACTTTGTTGTCTTAAAAGACATGAAATGAATATGTACATATTATATAGCACATACTCGTGAAAAATCTTATAAATGCAATGTATGTTCATTTGGATGCTCGCGACGGAGTAATCTTCAAACATATGTTAAGATACAAAATGGTGAATAACCTTTTAAATAAATTGACTACCTATACGGAGGCTCGGCCATTTATGTTAAATATGTCATTTAAAAACTCATAATCGTGATGAGTTTAAATATAAATGTATACAGATATGTAAGTAGGTACGTTGTTTAAGAACTGATAAACACACACATTCAAAAGAAAACCATTTGCGTGAAACAATTGTCGAAGCCGTCAGAGGCAATAATTTTTTAAAGAACCTACAAAACTTTATTTGATATCGATTCTGAATAGCATAATATGAAGTGACTAACACTAATCTTCTCTCCTAACATAACACCTACAAGAACTTCAAGCATACGTTGCACCACCTGGAGAAACAAAGATAAAGAAGATGCAAATATTATTAGGAAGAGTTAAGTGCCTGCAAGTTAACCCCTTTATATAAAAAAAATATAAATGTCATTCCAATATTATCTTTTGAAGAAAATATCGTTGCATAAAAACATATTGCATTTTTCAAAAGTATGTATACCTAATTGTATTCTAATAACTTAACGGTATTTATTTTTATTACAGATCATTTTAAAAAACAGTAGGTAAGTATAATTATATAATTTACTGCATTTTTCCTTATGAAACTGACATTGATCCATTCAAAATCATAAATAAATAGATAAATGTTAAGAAAAATGAATGATGTTGTATATTTGACACTTTTGTGTAATCAAATTGTCAATTTTGAGGTAGTCTATTATAAACCGACATATTTAGTGAGCCGTACACCGTTTTGGCTATTTTGAGGAGACTCTTTTGACTGGATGTTCCAAACGGATGCGGTCGTTTTTGTTTGGGACATTTTGACGGGTTACTTAGTGAAAATGGAAAAATGCGAATTTTTCGCGTAATTTAAATGGAAAAACAAGAAAAACTTCATGAAAAATCATGTAATTAAATTACTCAAAGGTGTGCATTAAAAAAATGTGGAAAAAAAATGTTTGGTTTTTAAACTTGACGGCCACTCAAATTCGAATTACTAGCTTAATATAAGAGATAAAAATTTTAAAAATCGTGTAAAAGTTAACATAAATAAACCTAATCGGATGCACTAAACAAAAAAAATTTAAGGCAAATTTAATGGTTCAAGTATCAAGTCACTAAATTTCAAAAAATAATATCTCTCACAATATAATCGATAAAACAAAAAAAGCACGTGCACAAACGTAAGCCAATAATAGACAAATTGATAAATTAATAAAAAGTTAAAAAAGTTTGTTGGGTGGTTCTACTTAACGTTCATCAAATATTTCATATCGAATAACTCACGCACTATATGAGAAAAAAATAAAAAAGTATGCAGAATTGCGCACTAGCTATGCAACAAGAGATTTCACTACAAAATATTTTTTAAACCTACCCAGTCAGGTTTTGCATACAAACTTTAAAATTAAAAAGCGCGCTGATTCTAGGTGAAAAAGCAAAACAAAATCGTGCACTAACGTTCACTACTAACGCACAAATGTTTACAATTTAAATTTAAGAAAAACACATGTTTAGTGACACAAGTATCCAGCATTTAGTTTGGTCACCCAAATTGAAATGCGAATAACCCCCTTAATAGGCAGGCGTGCACAAACGTGCACTAACGATGCCCAAACGAATGCACTCTAAAAAAGTTGAAATTTCAACATTGGGTGACCCAACGTTTAGCTGGTACACCCAATTTGAAATTGGAATTTTTCGGTTATTATAGTTGCGCAAACGAAAAAAAATCGTGCACAAACGTGCACTAACGATGCACAAACAAATGCATGCAAAAAAAGTTGGAGTTTTAACATTGGGTTTTCCAGGTAAATGGACCTCGGACAGGAAACATATTCAAATACACTGTCAGAAACGTTGTGGCCATGTTTACTCTTTTTTAAGAAGAACTAACTCGTGTCATGTGTTAAGACGCGCAAATAACCTACGACGTGAATTGTCCACACTTCATTTAATATGATAATATGACCGAATGATTCCACGCAAGAAAATAGAGTAGGAGTCAAATCATACTTCTCATTGTAGTTAAATATGGCCAAAATATACAGCTTTTCTGTGCTTGATAGTTTTAGTTACCTACCTATAAGTTAACTTGTCCTATTTTCTGCTCTTAAAAACTTGAAATTAGTAATGTGATTAGCCCAGGATATCTTCATGGTACCCGTTACAGCCACACATAGAGAACCTTACCCTCTTCTTATTTAACGTTTCAGTTTTGACTTAATAGACCAGAAAGTAACGCACCTACTGATGTACTTACCCTCAAGTTCAAAGCTAGCTCACGGTGTTAGTGTGCACTTGGGGTGTCAATATATTGTTTGTTTCAACTTTGTAATTTAATACTATAAAGGAGCACGGGTCCAGAATTAAATAAAACACCAGGATTAGCTTTACTTCGTGTATTGTTATCACCAGATATTTGTATAATATTCCTTTACAGTTGCATCTTAATATTAATTTATGACTTAATATTAATACAAAAATACTTTATAACAAGGTTCTTAATATTTATTATTTTTTAGATACCTAATTAATGTTTTATAACACAATCCGAATTACTCTTTACAATTATTATTGCTTTGAATTACATTCCTCATTGTTTCTTAATTAACAATTGTGGCTTTTGGATTACAATCCTTATTGTTCTTATTTTATAATAATTATTATTATATTTGAGCTATAACTTAAACACCTAGCGATGACTTTAATATATCCGGATAATTAAACAACCTCTGCAGCGACCGGCGTCAGCTGTAAGTTTGCACTATTTTTCGTAACAAACCGTTGAGGTCATATTACGTGCATCTCAGTCTGAGGCTCTAACCGCCCTTCCCGCGAGAACCGGCGCCTTTTACAGAGATAAATTACTCTGCGTAACTCTGCTTTTAATTAGCTAACGGTTGGCATCAAAATGATTATCCGAATACATAACAACTTAAATCTACAAATATTCCCAACATTGTCTAAGTACAAAACTTATTAATAATGAATATTAGGTTCTTATCTTAATACACATGCCCAATTACATTATGATGTTTATTTACAATTCAAAATAATACCAAATCAAACATTATAATATAATTGTTATTACCTACTAATTTTCTTTAGCTTTCGTCTCCTTCTTTCCGTTAGCAGTATAATGTATTCATCTACGTTATACCTATATGTTTATCAATTAGCTTATATTATGTAGACAAAATTTCCATATTTTATCGCTAGACATTTTATAAAATTATCCAATCTTAATACTAGACAAGTACTTCCCTCATCTTTCACATTTGTTAGCGTTTACTTCTACGCCTCGTATACCAGCTAGATACGCAATACATACCACTTTTATCTGAGGAAGAAAATCGATCATATTATGTTTTTAAGCCTTTTGACTACAAGGTCAGGGAACGTGTTTACGCTAATTAATTACTCAAGGGTGGATGATGGTATAAGACCAAAGTCCAGACACGTAACACTACCAATAGTTATTATGAATGTAGCAACAGATCTTTTCAATGTTGGCATTTAAAATAAATCTAGGTGATTAGGTACTACTTAGTACACTCTAGTTAGGCAGGTAGGTACTAATACCGGGAAGAATGGAGAATGATAGAACTCACATGTATGTCGGTGGTTGAATCTTCTTCAGTATTTTTTTGATTGGGAGATGTGTGTGGACATCAGGATAAATTATAACACAGTAACTTTCGATTTGACAGATTCTCCGCGGAGACGTTTAACTACATTAAATTATACAAGTTTGGAACACAAGGGCTCAGCATGAGTGAGATAAAGTAACGTTAAATTGACGAAGTTACACAATTCATGTCGATGGCTAGCGTGCATACGGTATTCAACTGGATCACATTTCACTTTGCATTTTATTACACATGGACGTGTTCACACAATGGAGAGATCGGCGTCGGAGCAATTTATCGGGGACGCGATAATTATGGGAATTAATATTACCACATTATCGGTAAAAGGGTATACTGATCACAATTTAGAGAACATATTATCCGGCTTATATCAACAACCACGCCGCTGCCCGCAGAAGCGGCGCGTCCGTTTTGGGGACGATTTCCCTACCTCCGATATATTTAGGGGTCGGTTGACAACTAGCTATCTTTTTCCAAAAAGCCTGTTGGTTGGTAAGGAGACGAGGGACGACCGCCACGGCTGTGGGGTGAGAGGAAGTTATTCGGCTGACTAACGGGACTTCTGTCCGTCCGCCTTGCTCAAGGTCGGATGCAGGTATCTGCAAAGGGACTTCGTGTAAAAAAATGCGTTCGCAACAACAATGTTTGAAGCGTTCCGTTTATACTGCAGGGCTGTGCAACCTTTTAGTTGGGAGGTGTTTCGATATAAATGTTAAATTGTTGATCTAGAATTTGAAACTGTCGCGCCGGAGTCTTTTCTTTTTTTGTCTGGTGACAGTACCTACAAAGTTTAAAAAAACCCTACTTGTATATCTAGAGATATAGTATAAATAAATTAAATTAGAACAAGAATTGTACACTACATATTGCTATAATACTATTTTCCAATATGCAGGGTGTATAGAAAGAATATCCGTTACGATATTATATAGATTACAGGAGCCAATAATAAATACTACACATCATTATAATTCAGTTGAAAATTATGGTAATTTGTGCAAAACCATTTATTACTGCACTCAAGTAAGTACATAATCACAAACATAATAAAATACTGCCACTGTTGAGCATGTAAAAAAATGGAATGAAAACAGAGCGATATTTTATTTTTGTGGAGTTTACCAACTAAACCACGATTCATGCGCTTGGAAAATAATTACAAATGTTAGTTATAAAGTTAAAAAAATCTCGTCATTCCTATGTGTCAATCAAGGAATCCAATCCCGAGATTGGTATTTTTTTCGATAGTTAATATATCATTTTTATATACTTATAAAATATAAAATTATATTTGTTTTATATATAAATTATATATTATTATATAATATGATTGAAATTCGAGTACATTTGGGTTATTTTGTAAGGGCAATAATACCCTTACAGAAAAATTGCAAGATTATGACGTGTGAACCTAGTTTACATAAAACTAACCAGAATGGACTTGGTTCACTTGGCTTGTGAACAACTCTTATAGCATTGATAAAATCGGTAAACAAAACATAGTATACACTGTTTTAAGACATTTAGTATGAAAATTGTGTTCGTTAAATCTTGGAATTACATATTAGGTTTAAATCATTGCACGCTAAAGATGCACCAAGCGCGTAACGGTAAAGTGGCCATTCGATATAATTAACACGCTATTTAAATGTAGTAACTATCTCTGCTCGCGTGCCATGACTTTAGTGACGTCTAACTGGTTTAAATAATCGGATTTATTATTCTTTCAATGTTACAATTACGTACAGCAGTAAAAATGGTTATGTGAAGTTTTATATTTTAACTTACAAATGTCAAGTTGTTGTCTATGGTCATTGATTGACTATAGACAATAATAATAAAATGAGTCAATAATTGAATTGAAAAACCGGCTTTCAACAGTACAGTCAATCATGCGAGCAACTCCGCATAAAGTTTAATTAATGTTAATCTTAAATGTTTTAGGACAATATAAAACAATCCATGTCAAAACTGTGTCTCATTTAATCGTGCCCCGAACATTATATTATCACACACACGAAGCAATCTTCTACATACAAATAATAGACGTTATATCTTCACAACCTACAACAATAGGTCATAACGTCTATAGTTATTTATTATCCGCGAGCAAACGGCGATTCCGAGAGTGACGTGTGTAGATACATACACGTCACTAAAACAATGATTTTTTACACATACCGATTGTTTGTGATTGATGAAAAAATCAACCCCGAAAGATCCGGGATAATATTTACTAATCACGGAATTCATTGGTATCGAAAATTTTCCGGGAAGGATCCCGAGGGATTCCTGAGTGTCAATACAATCAGAATCTATGCCACAAATACTAATTTGTCACATAAATACGAGTGACCAATACTACCAACATGATGTTTGACAGACTGCATAAGGGGTGCGTCTTCATAAACGCATAACATAAATATAAAATAAAGGATAAAATTGCGAGTATCTCTATCTATACGAACTTAGGTTATGATTAGAAAGCTATAACACCAGTATGTCTTTGTATGATTTTTAAGACTATTATATGTCGAGGATCTATACGAACATACCTTTCAATTAAAGGGTTCTTCACCAGTATGTGTCATTAAATTTATCTGAAGATCACTAAGTTGCGAGCATCTATATGACCATACATTGAATGTATAAGGTTTTTCACAAGTATGTGTCATTTAATGTATTTTGAGCTGACCGGGTGTCTAAGATTTATATGAACATACACTGCATTTAAAGGGTGTTTCAACAGTATGTGTCATTTTATTTTTAGAAGATCACCAAGTTGCAAGCAGCTATACGAAAAACCACTGCATTTAAAGGGTTTTTGTAGCAGTACGTGTCATTTTATGTTTTTTAAGATAACCAAGTCGCGAGCATCTATATGAACATACATAACATTAATAAGGTTTTTCACCAGTATGTGTCATTTACTTGCGTTGAGAGTTCTAAGTTGCGAGCATCTATATGAACAGACATTGCATTTATAAGGTTTTTCACCAGTATGTGTCATTTTATGTCTTTTGAGATGACTAGATGTCGAGGATTTATATGAACATACATTGCATTTAAAGGGGTTTTCGCTAGTATGTGTCATTTTATGTATCTTAAGATTACCAGGTCACGGGCATCTATATGAACATACACTGCAGTTATAAGGTTTTTCACCAGTATGTGTCTTTTTATGTGTTTTAAGAACACCAAGTCGCGAGCATCTATATGAACATACATTACATTTATAAGGTTTTTCACCAGTATGTGTCATTTTATGTGCGTTGAGAGTTCCAAGTTGCGAGCATCTATATGAACAGACATTGCATTTATAAGGTTTTTCACCAGTATGTTTCATTTTATGTGTTTTGAGATGTCCAAGTTGCGAGCATCTATATGAACATACACTGCATTTATACGGTTTTTCACCAGTATGTGTTATTTTATGTATTTTGAGCTTACTAGATGTCGAGGATTTTTATGAACATACATTACATTTAAAGGGTTTTTCACCAGTATGTGTCAATTTATGTATCTTAAGATTACCAGGTCGCGAGCATCTATATGAACATACATTGCATTTATAAGGTTTTTCACCAGTATGTGTCATTTTATGTATCTTAAGATCACCAAGTCGCGAGCATCTATATGAACATACACTGCATTTATAATGTTTTTCACCAGTATATGTCATTTTATGTCTTTTGAGCTTACTAGAAGTTGAGGATTTATATGAACATACATTGCATTTAAAGGGTTTTTCACCAGTATGTGTCATTTTATGTATTTTAAGATTACCAAGTTGCGAGCAAGGTTTTCCACCAGTACTTGCATTTTTATTTGCTTTAATATTGCTATGTTGAGAAAATACTGGGACTTGATTTTGATCATCAATTACGTCCATGTGAGCAATTTTGTGAGTTTTTAGAGCACATCTGCTACCAAAAACTGCGCTACAAATGCAGCAAATTAAATTATGTGAGAAATGGATTACTCTTCTTAGAATTAGGCGAAGTTCCTTCGGCGTATCTTGTTTTAAGATTTCTTTTTTAATGTCTTTCTCATCTATCGTGACTTCTGAATACTGCATCATTCTATCCTGGATTCCATCATGTGAGGATTGTTGATTGTCACCTGTATCGTGATGCTCTGTGAAAAATGCCTTGGTAGAAACCTAGAAAAAACATTCAATATTATCAATTGTTATGTGTTATAATATTCCATTTGTTTTTTTTTTCACTTTGCTTTTCAGCATCTACAGACATTATTAAATAACGAAGTGAGAGTTTAATGGCAATAGTGTCGTTGGAGGTAGTGCATAGGCCTGTGACACCAGCACAAGAGCACTGACCTTCAGTTGGTGTTCGTGGAGGTGAAATTTTGACGATATAACTGCATATTTCAGCCTTATTATCAATCCTGTCGATAAATAAAAAGCCGTAAACCACCTATAATAAAACCAAGGAGTAAGTCCCGCAATTTATACTGACCTGTTTAACAACTAAACAGGATAGGCAGTGGATGCCAAGAGTCGACCTAAGCGGTAAGTATTATAGATTAAGTATATAGGATTAATTAAATAAATGTAAAGGTATTACTAGTATGCATAACGAATTAATATGTATTTAAATGTTTAATTGTATTGTTAACATAAGATCAACGAGCAAATTTAATATGCCACAACACGATGTATAGAATCGATTAAATTAATAATCATTATATGATTGCCATTATATTATAATCAAATGACGTATCAGAATCTCAAGCTGTTCTATAGAATCATGTAAAAAGCAGCATCTTTTAAATATGCATTCTTATTATGCAAATTTACGTACATTTAATAATATAGTGCAAGCTCTCCTTCTTATAATTGCTATATAACTCCGTATGTCAGACAGAGCCTGCGCTCGGGCCAATTTTCCACACACGTTTTGTTTGAAGTATAAGGTGCAGTGAGCGGAAAGAGCACACACTAGGTGGGCAATTTTCCATAGATAAACTCCATACATGTGAGCGAGATAATACCGTAATGCTAAAACTGAATTAATCAAAATTTCCTTGCAGATTAATTATTTTTGATGCCATAATTGATATATATATAAACATAGATAGAAGGCGAACATAAAAATATTAACTAATAGACTAAGATAATGACACGAACAAAAACGCCGACCTTCAGTTAGTGTTTGTGGCAGAGTATGGTTTGACGACATAACTATACGAATCTAGCCTTATAGTCAATTCTACTTCTCAATAGCCGTGCGACAACCTCACGACAAAGTACAAACAGGATATATAAGTCCCATGGTTCTAAACTATGGATGGAGCAGAAATGAAATGGTCAAAAAAGACCATGAACAGGTAACCAGTAGCGTAATCGTTTAGTAGTAGAAAGTTAAGTGTATGTTGTTAACCTTTTCTTTTTGTAAATGTAATAAAAATTTTACGTAAAAGTTTCGCTTTAGAAAATCGAGACTGATCGAGTGTTATTGTAACACTGTGATCACAGGCCTCGAAATGACGCGTCACCTATTTTCGCCGCGATCTATTCATTAAACTTGGAAAATAAATTATAGAATGAGACAGTCGTCGCGGGATCAAACAGTTTTATTAAAACTTAGTAAAATTCTATTGGTCTAAAATAACCTAGAGTGGTGGAAAAGACCAGGACGTGGGTGTAGCCCTTTTGTTCTGTCACTTTAAAATTAAAGTCTGCCATTCCCTTATTTAGTACGCAAATACCTATTCCGATACCTCGTTGGAAAGCTAAAAACTTTCCCATTCGTTTGAACACGTAAAATTATATAAAATCAACTGTTTTGGTTACGTCATCGTAACTGCGCATTTATGAGACATGTTCTAGAGGGTGTTAAAAACACCCCAATTGAAACCTAATTTTGCAAAAATAACGTAGAGTAAATTCAGCCCGACTAAAGTAGAAGTTATCTCTATTAGAAAGTTGTCAGGAACAAGAGATATACGCAAATTTATCTCTTGAGAGAAAGGGACAGATCTGCCATCCTTTACGGACTATTTCCTATTGGGCCTCTATCCTGAGGGTATAAAAGGTGGCACCATTTTTCCATATATTCATTAGTTTCTACACTCTTCACCAGCGATCTTCAGCAAAGCAGCAGTCCTCACTGCAAGTTTGCGAGACATGGTTCTCAGTTCATTCGCGATATATACGTAAAGTAAGTCCCCTTCGGCGGGCGAAACGTAACGCGAATACCACGTATCTGTCGGTAGTGACGTACGCCGCGGAGTAATACTTTTTTCATTACGCATCGGACGAGGTGACGTAATCGGAATAAATTACGTGATCGAATTTGTTTAATAAAAACAAATTAATAAATTCAGTTTATAATAATAAATTTTAGAAATCATTTCGGGATTGTAAAATAAATTTTTGAAACTTTATTAAGTAAACAATAATTATACAATCAAATTTTAGTAAATAAATTTGTCAATATAAATAAACAACTGTGAACAAGTTTGTAAACATAAACAAACCTTTTGTAAACAAGTTTGTAAACACAAATAAATATTTGTAAACATGCTGTAAACATAAATAAAATTTGTAAACAACAATAAAATAAATTTTATTCTTTTTATAAACCCAATACTATGTGTTTAAAGAATAAATTATAATTTTTCTTACGAGAAAATATTTCGTGAAATAAAAATATTCAAAGAATATCTGCGTATACATTCCCTGAGTTAGGTGTGACTTTATGGAAACTTGTGAAAGATTTCACAGAGATCCTATAGCGAACAAATAAATAGTTAACTGACACTTTAATGGGATTTAATTGCGAGAACAATGACAGATAACTTTATAGTGAAACCGTGAACTAGAACCTGAATAAATTCGGTATCACACCAACTGAGAGTTTTATTTGGGAAATCAAAAGTTGTATTACTACAAGGGAGAACCACACATCCCCAGTTCATCCTCTGTATCCTTAGTGACAGCCCGGCCACATTTACGAGCTAGCCGCGAGCCGGGTCATGTCTATAACTTTAAGCCTTTATAACTTTGTATCTATCATTTAGACGAGTATGTCCGAACATAAGTAGAGATGAAAAATCTTAGTTTGTAAAGCTCAAAACTGGACGATTTAACTATAAAGTTTAAAGGTACAACCTTACAAGTCCAGTCGATGAGCTAAGGGTTCATTATGTGTGCAAACTATTAACTTCTTTTATTCAAGATGTAACTATTTGAGAGGTAAAACATTAATCCGCCCAGCGTATCTCGTCCTTTTATGGTCAAACCTAATGCCGCGAGTACATCCTAATTACGTGTGCGGTTCTCCAACTTTCTAATTAGCGACTCTATAATATTAAGACATTATTAGGACTTTTATAAGTTAATAAAAATTAAATAAATAAATATATATAAACAAATTTGGACTTTAATACTCAATAAAATTCTACGAATAAGTTCGTATAATTATAAATATAAACTATATATTTTTTTACAGTTTTTTTAAGAACTATATTATACAAAATACAAAATATGTGACCTTGACCATGGAATAATAGTAGTACCATTAACAATAAATATCTTTATACTGAACGTGAGTTTTATTCGTTAAAATAACGGATATTGATATGCATATTGGATAAATGCGACGATTGGGGCGTTTACCCGTGGAGATGCAGGTTTCGATTCCCGGCCGAGTGGCTTACTTTTTTCAAAAAAGATTTTTTCTATTGGTTGTTATATCTGTATCTCAGAAGCAGACGGATTCAAATCCAAATACCCAATTGTTCAGGAGAGCCAAAAAACAATTTTTATTTTAAACGAATACTCATAACTTCTAAGAAAATAAACATAGAATAATCATTATTTTTTTTATTCTAATTCAATTTAAGTACTTCTGGAATATGTAAGAAAGGAATAAATATAATACAATTTTATATCTAAAAAAAATTAAATAAACAACGTAGTGTGGATTTGCATCCTTCTGCCTCTAAAGATATTTTGTTAATGTGGATTTGTATCTTATTTACTTAGCCAAAATAAAACAATGAATAAGTTAAAAAAACTTATAGGTATAAATAAAACAAAGCAAAACACAATTTTTTTTAAATTTTTATTATGTCATCATCATCATCACCAGCCTGAATCTATTCATTGCTGGATGAAAGCCTCGCTAATCTCCAAGCTGATTCCACTTCTATCGTTCCTGTGCGTTGCGTTGCCAAGTTTTTCCGCAGAACTTTATCATTTAATAGATCCAGCGGCTTTGCGGATGTTTTTTACCTCTTGGATTTCACTGGATGACTAAATTTGTCCAAAAATTTTCTTTTCTTCGAGCCATGTTCCAGCCCATTTCCATTTGAGGTTTTTAGCAAACTCTATCACATCATTAATTTTTTTCTGTTCCCTTATCCACTCATTCCTTTTTCATCCTTTTGCGGTATGCCCAGCATGCACCTTTCCATACCATATTGTGCTACTCTCAGTTTCTGGATCTCTCTTTTACTTAGACTCAATGTTTCTCACGCATGTGGTTACGGTAAGTACACATTTTGCAGTTTAGGCATTTTCGAAGAAATTATTCAGGCGGCCAAAAGCACTCCAGCCTAGCTTTACTCTGCGAACAATTTCATTAAATATACATCTATCTATAGACACTTATTGTGCCAGATAGATGTAGTTTTTTACCTGTTCGAGCTGAATGCCATTGATGAGGATCTCTTTTTGGCCCGCAAAGCAGTTGGACATGACTTTATTCTTTGATACATTTATTTTCAAGCCTACTTTGTTGCTTACTCTAGCGAGTTACTGCATTCTGCTTTGGAGAGGCCTTCTGAGTCTTGCAAACTACTATTTATTGTTATTGGCAAAGCGTAGATGACTCACGTATTCTCCATTTATGGTGACCCGTGTCATTCCAGTCAAGTGTCTAAATAAGTCTTCAAATGTAGCTGTAAATAGTTTAGGTGAGATTGTATCACCTTGTCGGACTCCTTTGCTGATAGGAAACGCGCGATGGTTTATGGAGATGTTGTTGCGCTACTGTATATATTATTGAAAATATTTATATAGCGCCCGGGGATTCCTTGATTTCTGAGTGCATCGAGTATTGAAAATTTCTTTATGGAATCGAATGCTTTCTCATAGTCTATAAAACCCATGGATAGCGGCAGCTTGTATTCCTGTTACCGCTCTGATTTCGCTGATGACTTGGATAATATGGTCCATAGTACTGTATCCTCCTCTAAAGCTCGTTCTCCTGGCTGGTTCTCGTCTAGTACATATTGCAGACGGTTTGAGAGAATTTTATCTTAGTGGATTATTGGATTTGCATCCTTCTGCCTCTAAGGTAGGTATGGCACTTGCATCTTTATTCCATGCATATCTTAGACTAGGACTTCCATCTCTCTGCCACTAATAGATAAAGCCTTTACCATGACAATTCTTAAAAAAACTCATTTTCCCCAAAAATGGAGTTGCATCCGTCTGCCTCTGAGGTACAGATATACTCTTATAGAAAGTGTTTTTTTTTTAAATTATATAATGCTCAATAATCAGAATGATATATTCTTAAATCTTGTGAATTATTTGTTTGCATAAGAGAAATGGTTAATTATAAATTATTAGCAAGTGAATCCACAACTACTTTTTTGCTAAGATAGAACTTACGAAAGGGTTAACTGTCAAACAGAGCTGTGATACCGCACATACTTTTGGACATTTATGAACAATATTTAGACAGGCAACCAAGAATAGAGTAACGATCGAGCACTGATTCCAAATTGTCAAAATAATCTTTGACTAAACGGATTGGTTAATAGACAAAATTGACGTATATGGAGTCCAATCTAGGTGAGACCCTACAAAATCAATTACATCAAATAAATGCACTACTTTTTGCGGTTCACATAATGGTGAAATCATCGAACTTTATTAATTAAAAAACGAAGCCGGCACTCGCGTTACGGTCAATAGAGATCATTAGGCGCTGGACATTGATCAATGATATTTTTTGCTGTTGCATATATGCATGACATTGATGCAGATAAGATGTAGTACCTACAGGATGAAAAAAAAACAGCAATCACGTCCGTGTGAATCAGTTTGTTACTTTAGAGCCTTTCCACATCCAAAACTGCGTTCCAAATGCTGCAAATCACATTACAACATCACAGAAGTTTCGTTGGACGGGAGTCGCGACAGCCTCTATGCAAAGCATAAAAGAAGAGTGCGGAAACCCTTACAACTAGCCCGCCCCGACTTAAGCCGACGAATCTACCTACAGAAGGACGCCACCGGACACGGAATGGGGGCCGTCCTCTTCCAAGATAGGGACGACGGCGATCGACACATTATTTTATACGCCAGCGGTTGCCTATATGCAGTGGAACGCAAGTACAGCAGTAATGAACAGGAGGCCCTCGAGATCATCTGGGTTATTAAACGTTACAGCGTCTGCCTAGTAGACCGAAAGTTCACCCTGGTAACCAACAATAAGGGGCTCACTTGGCTTCAATAAGCGAAAGACCTAAGAGCGAAATATCAGAGTTTTCTTTCACCAACACCCACTGTCAAGGGAAAGATAACCAACTACCGGACGCTTTAGCATGGAACCGGAACCGTCGGAAGACATAGACATGGACGTATGAGCATACTAAAGGGACTGACAACAGATTCAACCCCCATGGCTTTAGTGTTGGAGTTACAAGACCTGGCGACCAGCATAATACAAAAGCAACGAGACGATCCGGAGTTGGCCGAGATGATCACCGAAAGACCCACTCCAAGAGACGACACCGAGAATGAAGATCGCACTACAATGCACGACTACGCCCTATGTCGAGTAGTCATTCAAATTATACTTTTTTTTTAGATTTTTATGCCTTGATACCTAGCATTTACTATCGAGTTCATTTAGGAATTTGGCATTCAAACTATTCTACTTGTTGCTGACCCAACTGCATTTTATCGCGAAATTGCGTTTAGCGATGACCCTCATTTTTGCTTAACGGATTTGTTAATAAGGAAAATTTCCTACACGGAAAAATAAAAAATACAGAAGGCTTCTTACAATTTATTACATTCACAAAAATGCATCATTTGGTGCGGTTTACACGCTGGTGGCATCGCCGCACACTTCTTAAAAATGAGGCCAAAGCTCACGTTAAGGTCAATGGATATACTTGTCGAACCATGATTAATACTTTGTTTTAAATGTGGAATCATTCGAAAGAACAGTGATTTCAACAGGAAATGCTATACAGCTACCGCAACTATCGCTTTATTTGAATCAAGATTTGGAGATAAATTGATTTTGAGAAATCGACATGTCAATTGGCATACAGGATTTTGCGATTTGACATTTCTGGATTATTTCCTATGAGGCTTCGTGAAGTCACTGTTATATGCTAATAACCCAGCAGTATGAAGCCAAAATTTTCCGTACTATATGACCAGCAGTGCTTTGATAAAAGTAGTCCGAATTGCGCGCCCTGAATTAGACTTTGGCTTATCGGACTTTAAAAAACACGATAATTATATCTAATGGCCAACGAATGCAAACGTGCCGTCGCGTTGTTAGCACTAAGTGAGAACACAATCACTGCTGACCTTGACCTTTTAATTACCACATTTAAATATCGAATGGCCAAGTTCTCCAAACGCGCCATTCGCGGTGTTAGCACTAAATGAGTTAAGGCCAATACAAACAAGTGATGATATCGAATCGAACTCCATGCATAAAAAAATTGGGTGGAATCATGGGACAATACGACTAAAAGCAGTTTATTGTTCGCATATGGTTAGTATTGAATAATAGGTATAAGTTACTACCCTAGAATATGGTATTTTATGGCTATAAGTAGTTTTTATAGACAATAGGCTTACGTAACTTGTCTTACCCACATAAAAAGGACTCACGGGTGATTAATTTTATTCACCATACAATTGATCACAATTTTAGATAATCGCATTAATTATTGCTTTATATTCGAACGATTGTGTTGTATAAATCATCATATTTAAATATACTTACGTGATTTAACAAAAGATTTATATACCTACTCAATACTGTCTCAAAATATCTGTTTTAGCAATCGCCAATAACTCGAATCTACTCCGAAATCAATAAATAAAACAAGTTTGACCGAATTATAATATAATAGTTCCTTATGAAGTATCAAAGATGCATTAAAAATTCGAACCTTCAATATAAGACTGCATCAATGAAAGAAAACGGCACATTTATACCGACGCACAATTGAACGTACCTGTTGTATTGGCCTGTAATCTGAATTAGAACAACCCGGTTGAGGGTATTCATCATCATATAATGGGTATGTTATATCTTCAATTATCTCACGCTTGACGACAGCTGGTTGATCATCTGTCTCAGATTTTATATCACAGAGGTCCGCCACATTAAGGTACTGAAAGAAGAATTATTACATTTTGTAAACACGGTGAAAACAGTTGCGGGTCTCGTAATCACCATATATTATTGTATAATATTTATATTTAACAAGAATTAGTAGATAAACAAACCTAACCTATAATATTACAGATGTATCATAGCTGTCAAATTGTATAAACATGTAATTTTTTTAAACAAAGTTTAATGTCATCTTATGTTCCTACATAGTTTGTAAAAAAACCACAGTTTATAATATTAAACTAATCGTTGTTATTCTCAATCTAAATTGATTGTAAAAGATTTCACTTTCTAAAAACTAACCTCGAAATTGCAACTTGAAACGTCCATATTCTCTTGCGTTACATGAATGCGAGGTTCCGGGTTTTTTGGAAGGCTATTCAGCGTGTCAAACAAAGGCGTGCCTTCTATATCGGAGTATTCTCCATCACATTCTTGCTTTACATCCATGTTAAGTGTAAATATGGCAGGAACAACGTGACAGACAGGATACATTCGGGGTAATGTTAGAAAAGTGTTGCCACAATACTGAAAAGTGTTTTCCGTCGAAACTAATATAAATTTATAATAGATACAAACGCTTACTTGACACGGTGACACACTTCAATAATAATTATATTTATGTTTTGTTGTCCAAACAAAACAATGTAGCGAAAATGAACTTGACATTTCCTCAACCATAACGAGATCAGCGAATCTCGGTATTCAAATGGCAAAATGGCCCATCTGCATTTTTTCTCTTTTCAAGTTATCTTGTACAGAATATGTTGTTAAATACAATATTAATCATCAACGCGGCAAAAGAACATATCTGTCAGTGCAATTTAAACCAAATGCCACCCGTATTTTGAGCCAGGTACACGGACATTGGGTGTGATTTGCACCATGCACGGATAGACAAGGCAAAGTCAAAAGACATGGCCCTTTCACAATGTCTTGTTCGTTATACTTACTACTTGATCCTTGACTGAATTGGTAGGCAATAAAGTGTCCTTACTTTATTGTATTAATTGATTCATTATATAGGTTAAAAATAACAGTGTAGGTATTGACATAATATCCCGGGTCCTGTGGCTAGCTCGGGATTTTGGTAGGAGCCGGGATTCATAATAATAAAATGACTTTCTTTGTTGAACACGTGGCTTTATATTTTCAACGGTTATTTTCACAAAGAAACTTATGTTTAACATTATTCATATTAATATTATATTGTTACGTTCCTAATGTTAATTATACCGCTTATAGGTATTCTAATTATTTATTATCTGAATTCGTTTCATTGTTAAGTTTTTAGCGCGGGAATTCGTGAACTCAATACCACGTCTTCCCGCGACTATGTACCTAATTTTTCAATTGTACTCTTTTTACATTGAGCAGTGATGCCATCTTTTCTTTTTACATACCTACTCCTGAATATTAAGTTACTTTGGCTTTCGTTTATTTTATTCGGCACAATCACATTCTTCCCTGACATAGGTAGGTACTATTATTATAATTAGATAAACAATAATTCGTACGTGCTAAGTAGGTACATGTTGAATATTTTGACAGTTAATCTAGGAATTTTGGATGTACGTCGCCCATTGTTGACTAGGAGGTCAGGTGACATGGTTACACTTAATAAATACTTAGGTAATTAAGACTATCAGGAGAGTCCCAACAGTCATGGGTGTAACAGTATACCTACCTACGCTGTTAGTGTGTATTTGCCATTGGTGAATACGTGTAGTGCTTGAAAATATCGAAAGGCAAAACCCGAGTGGTAAAAAACTACCTACCTACTCAAATAGAATAGTACAAAACTTAAATCTAATAAAACACAGTTTATTGTTTAATCGCTTCCACGGTATAGGCTTTTCAGTATTTCGGCCATACATAATAAATGATTACGTATTGCGGCAACACTTCTCTTAAATTAATGTACCTTGAATGGATCCTGCTTGTCACGTCCTTCCTGACATATTTACCATTAAAATGGACGTAAAGCAAGAATGTGATGGAGAACAGTCTAATACCAAAGGCAAGCCTTTGTTCGATACGCAGACTAGCCTCCCAATCAGCCCGGTAGCTCGCACTCATATAAAGCAGGAGAATGCCGACGTTTCAAGTTGCAATTTCGAGGTTAGTTTTGGGAAACTGATTTCTTTTACAATCACACTGTATTGTGACTAACAACGATTAATATTTTATTATAATATGTTGCTTTTTTATAAACTCCGTAGAGACATACAATGATATTAAACGTTGATTTAAAAAAATAACTCGATTATACATTTTGACAGCGACGATACATTTGTGATTTAGGTAAGGCAGGTTATCTTCTAATTCATTTTGACTATAATTAGTCATTCAAGTGAAAGTGGTTTTACTGTGTTAACCATAATGTTTCTTTCAGTATCTTTTAGCGGACCTCTTTAATATAAAACCTGAGACGGATGATCAACTATCCGTCATCAAGCGCGAGATTATTGAAGATGTAACAGACCCATTATGTGATGTTGAAGATCCTAAACCGGGTTGTTGACGTTCACCCGGTTCCTGGAATAGTCTCAAAGGTACTTTATCTTCATCCGGTCCTGCCCTCGGACCGATTAAGAACCTTTGTTTGGCTTGCTCGATACTATTCGGGGAGAGGGTGATCAACTAAAGTTCTTGATTGACACTTTTGGAATTCACTTGATCATTATTATTTAACTTTATATTATTTAGGACCACTACCTAGCGATAGGTTAGTGTCTAGATCATTAATTATCTGATTGTCTTTCAAATCGAACTTATTTTCGTAAATATTTACGTAAACGTCAAAGACAGCTGACTATCTGTCACTTTCCTTAGTATTAGATGTTTTTCATAAAATGTTTCGTTGATTGTTTCTCAAAATAAAAATAAAAACTCCTTTTAGTAATTTAATTCAAATTATTTATTAAATTGTTCTCGATAAATAAATTTAATTTCTTTTTAATTAATTATAATCGACAATTATACACTTTAGTTTAATTTCGAATAATTGCATAATTATTTTATAAATCTTATTTAAATTAATTATTAAATAAAGTTAATTAATTATAATTATTTTATATTTAATTAATGTACGATTACACACTTATAACTATGAGTCGCCGGCCGCAAACTTTAAGGAGCTATGCTCTTTCAAAAAAAAAAAATATATCGCGGAAATAACCTCGCTAACGATGATACGACGCAGTATTATTACGTTATCGATTAACAACTCAAATCACACACGTCATCCGGTCCTGACGTCAGACTACGACGCGGCCGAAATACCTCCCGAATGAATGTCGGTGAAATATCCAAAACTAAGCGAATTCGGATCACCTCCGGGCATAACCTTCCGGGAATAATGAAAAACCGACGACTGAAGGTACATAAAATGCAGGACGTTATATAGGCCCACAGCGGGAAAAACCCGAAATTTTGACATCATTAGGAATATGGACCAATGGGAGATCGTTCTACTCCCTCCACAGAGCTAATGGCCAAAATTTTTGGACCAATCATAGAAAAGCCGTTTATTTCCCGGCTTTTCCGAAAAATTATGATCATTCAATAGAGTAAAAATATATAATTAGTTAATACCTATAGACGGTACAAGTTTGATAACAATCGTGAAAGTCCTTATAGTGCTTTCGACACAAATTGACCAAATATCTGTTAGTCCGTTTATCGAGCTAACAGAAAGGAAAAATGAAAATATTTTCGCTAAAAATAATACGTAACAAAGACGTGAGTCATTAAAATCACCGTCCAAGAGCGTGGATATAATAAGACTGGCAGAAATCGCAGTTGTTCGTTTTCTTTTATGCAGAACTTTTGCGGGCTAATTACAGACAGCCTGAAGGGGTTGCGATTAAAATTTATTCAATTATATTTATAGAACACTTCAACTTAATGTTATAACATTAGTTTCAATCTAAATTTCTATGACAAGTCTTCATTTATTGAGTTTGAAAATTACCTATTTCGGGTAATTTAATATTGATCTGTCAGGGTTAATTGACAGATCTAAAAAATAATTTTTATTTGTAAATTAGGAGAGCAACCGAGTCCTTAGACTTACATTGTCAGAATTTCCATTTTCGAAATTACTTCATTTAACTTTTACAAAAGTAGGTACTTAAATTGGTACCCTTTTTATTACAATTCGAAATATTAATTTATTATTTAAATTGAGTGTGTGTAACCAGTACTTACAAAACGTAATCATTAGATATTAATTACGACAATATTTGATATCATAATTTATTTATTTAAGGTATTTGATTTTGGCCGCGGTAAAAACATCGCGACTAAATTTGGAAAAATAAAATTTATTCCCATAAGTCGTTTACAATTTATCATCTATTTTTAACCTTAATCCTATACATTTCAATTACTTACATTTCACCTTATGAGACCATTTGGTCCCCTTGAAAGAAAATTCATCCGTAATTCATTCTGAGGGGCTATAAGTCGCTCAGACTGTACTATGGGACTCAATACACAATCAGTATAGCTTTGCTTAGAGATAGGGCACGTATTTTCAAGTAAAATCGACATTTAAGGTCGGATCGAAAAGTTGTGACGTCACTAATTTATTAAGGAAAAATGCCAGCTGATGGCCTACATTTTGGGGCCGTGTCAAACGTCCCTACTTCAAAGAGTCACAACTGTGAGTGCCCGATTTCGATAACGTCCGTCTCACCTCTAAACTTCACCATATATAAAGCAGTTAAAGCAGTTAGTACAAATTTTTATAATAAAGTACACACTACAAATGGGTGGATGCACATAGATTACTTTATTTGTATTTATTTATTGTCGACTTAGCATCGGGTCTCAAAAGAAAATAATAAAATTTTGATACAAAACAAAATTTGATTTTATATATTTCATTTCTTCAAAATGGAAAGCTGCATAACGCGAAGCTGTCTTCGTCATCAGAAAGGAAGTACAACCGGCCTCTTCGTTGTAAGCTGCACTCTCCTCGCTAAGGAACAATCATAGTATCCTAACATTTTAAGGGAGAACTTCCCCATAATATTACCAATAACCAACAAAGCTCTCGTTTAGTAAACCTAAATATTTTTCGATTTAAAATTTAAAAACCATAGGGCTTAACGCGAAAATCGTTAAACCTCCCTCTAGTGAGCGTTTACGATGGATAAGAAGACCAGAAGGGTCCTCTTCCCCACGCTCCACGATCTTCATGACAAATTATTAACGTAGTATTTATTTCTTCATCCTCCTTCTTTCTATTATTATACGCAGCTCCGAATACTAATGAGGACTTAGCGTGGAAGTAAACGTACTTCCCCAGGCCATCATTTAGCAACATTTTCTTCATTTCGCAGCTCCGAATACTAATGAGGACTTAGCATGGAAGTAAAAGTACTTCCCCATGCCGTCACTTAGTAACACTTTCTTCATTTCGCAGCTCCGAATACTAATGAGGACTTGGCGTGGAAGTAAACGTACCTCCCCATGCCGTCACTTAGTAACACTTTCTTCATTCCGCAAGAACCGGAGGAAGAGACCGACCCATGCGTCTCCTTCCCGTCCGACCTGCACGTAGGTATCTCCTCTTAGGGGGCCTCGTTTTAATGGGGGCGTTTCGTAAAACGGCGTCCAACGCATCTTGCCTCTCCCTAAGGGTCATTGGTATTCTTCCAACCACATATCCACTACGTTTCACTTAGGGGGCGCTGTTTAGGTGGAGGAGCCATTGGCTGCGACTGCAACACCCTATCTCTCACTAAGATCCTTTCTCCCTTCTTACTATTTTAACAGTGAATTAGTTAAATTTCTTTTACTCAAGCACATCCAGGTACATCCAAAGTATACCGGTAAGATTTCCGCGAGTCCGTCTCCGTACCGCTTACTGGCACTGTTGACGTCGGTGGTTCCGAAATTCGTTCCGCCGTCGACGCGGTTCGTTCCAGTTGCTGGTACTTCCTCTCGTTCGCAGGTTTCACCGATATGACCGGAAACCTCTTAGTATGTGGTATTAGAGTGGTAACTAAATTGTTCACCCATCCATCTCCATTCTCCGCTCCTTCATGAGCTTCTTCATCTCGCAGCTCCGAATACTAGTAGGGACTTAGCGCAGAAGTAAAAGTACTTCTCCATGCCGCCACTAGTAACTCTTTCTTCGTTTCGCTTAAACTTCTTCTTCCAGCTACACGTTCATATAACCACTCCGAACTTCACATAAAACATATATATTTCACAGTAATCCTGTTTACACTTATTGTTATCACTTATTACTTAAACGTCAATTACATTCAGTATATTATTCACACAATACGAATATAACATACTACACTATTAATATTTGGAACACTTAATTAACACTATTATTAATGACCTCACTAAATTATAAGTATTTCTTATAATGAATTATATTTATATTGCGCACAATTGCAGTAGTTGGCAATAGCTCGTCGCCCGATACATCCAAAGTACTACCTACAATTGTCCACACAATCTTACTACTCTATTTTGGACGGTCTGCAGTCGTTAAAGCTGGTAGTGTCTTTTGACACGCCGAAAGTTACTATCCCCGACTACACCTGCCCCTAAGATCTAAAATATTTACAAGCCAAGAAAAATCCGTAGAATCGTTTGTTTTTGTTTTGAGCTGGTTTTCACACCGACTCTCCCTGCATAAGAGGGTAGTAAGTTAGGGTCAATCGTCATTACACCTCATAACTTTTATCTTATAACTAACTTATATAGTATGGTCTCACCACTACTATTAACTCAATAACATTTTATACTAATTAATATTATTACTAACTAACCTATCATTACAAACTAACACACTAACTAACAAACAACTAAAACTAACGAACAACTTAGGCTTACACCTACTTGATTGCTAGCTGAGGTAGTGATCCAGTCACTTACCTTTCAGCAACGCTTTTTTTAGTTCCTTAGACTAAATTTAACGAAGGCATTTACATTGATGCAACTTGGAGACGACTCAGCATCCAAATTACATAATTTATTTAATTAATCAAGTAGATCGCCAAATTATCGAACAAATACATCTCGTAGGACGTTATCTAATATATTTAAGTTTAATATACTATCTCTTCTACAATACCTCTTCATATAATCATTTAAATGATCATTAATCGGTTTCGCACCGACTTCTCCCTCATTATAGCGACAGAAATCACATCCAATAATTTCCTCCGATATTTAATTTTACGATATAACCTATCAATGGTATTAAAATAATAATCACTTTATCTCTAATATAATTAACACACTTTATTCTAAACTTATTTAATTTCATCTTAAGCCTATTTAATCTCTTCTTGTGGTTATACTCTTCGAGGTATACCACGACGTCCTCTTTAATTTTATTTTTGTCAAGTCGACCAACGACTTTAACAATGGTTTTATTAGATTTCAAAGCGATTTTGCTTTGCCCTTTAACCTGCCTAGGGCCGACCTCCTCTGGGTCAACAGCTAGCACAGGAGCCAAATGCTCGATAGAACCCTCAGGTTCAAATTCCAATTCAGGATCCATTTCCTGTTCACGTTTATTAAAGTTATCAATATTATAATCTTCAGGACCACTTTTTGGCCCGACCTCTTCAGGGCCAGTCACCATCCTTGAATTTAAACACTTCAGAAAACCATTGAAGTTCAAATTCGACGCGGGCTTTACTTCCCGTTTACATACGCCAATACCATTATTAGCATTATTTAAATCAACATTAAATTTATTAATGGAGTTAGTATTCATATTCAGATTAGCAAGAGCATAAGAATTAGTTAAATGATTAGTAGATGCACAATATCTGTCACTAGATTCAGTGATACTACTTGCACCTACCTTTAATGAAGTTCTCCGCTCGGCAAGAGCGGCATCAACACAACTGGAACTACCGGAAGCACAGGTAACTACCTTTCGAAGTTTATTTTTATAAACCTTTAACTTCTGCTTCGTTAACATACACATTAAATAATTTAGTTGGGAACTTATCCCTAATAAAACCTGTTTCACAGTTAAATCGGCTGCCGGTTGTTTAACTTGAGATGTTACATGGTGTAAGGGATTTAATTTATTTTTATCTTTAGAATGGGCAATTCTCTTATTACAAGAGGTAATTTTCAAGGCAAGTTTCGTACCTCGCAATTCTTTCCTTTTCACCTCACCACAATTAGAAGTTACTTTACTTTGCACAGATGGTGCATCAATCAATAGTTCGTTATTAATATTTACATTTGGTACATCTACCGAACCATTGGTAATTTCTACCACATGTTTATTATAATATTCTACCGGTCTTACGCTATCAATGCCCTTATCAAAAGAGACAACACTATTAATAGCAGGCTTATGAATGCCAGCTTCAGCTTTAAAATTAACATTAGTATTAAATGCCTTCACTGGAAGAGTGTTCATTTTAACTTTATTTTTATCACTAAAATTTCTCGCCGGAAGAGCGTTCACATCACTTAAAACTAATTTTGAACGGCGCCAAAAGGGAGTCCGTACCGAAGCACTAGTAGCACCAGTAGTCGTTTGAAGAAAGTCTGCTGAATTCACACTAGTCTCCTTACCGGCGGTAAGCCGGCGTTCGCCATCAGGGAGTCGTCGACGAGACACCGGGGCCGCTGGCCATCCTCACGTTCGGGGATTACCATTCCGTTGAGGGCGCTGTTGATTTGGACAATCTCTATTGTCATGTGGTCCCGAACAATAGTGACATTTACGGCCGTCACTGAACTGTCGGGCACCCCCCGGCTGCGCACCTCCACGTCCACCTCTAGCTCCATTAGCTGAACCACCACGTTGGTTCATATTATTACCCCCATATTGAGGTCTCCCTTGGGCAACATTTTGCGTCCTATTATTACCCCCATATTGAGGTCTCTCTTGTACAACATTTTGTGTTCTTTCAAAATGTTCTTCAGGCCTTTGTTCCACACGTGGCCTTCCTTGCCACCTATTCTGTTCAACGACTCTTCTGTCGTTATTAGAATAATTATTATTGTATATCTTCCCATAGTCACCCCAAGACGTCATTACTGGAGGTTGGGTTTGCTTTAAGGGATGTAACATCGAGGCTTTCTTCAAGAGTTCGGGCAACGTACGCCACGTCCCTTGATCGATCCGAAATTGATCTCTCTCCGTCAACAAATCGAAGAAAGTAGCAGCCAACGTCTCTGATTGCATTCCTGGCAAAAGGATCTCCGCCAATTCAGCTTTTTGTACTAAGAAGTAGTACGCCTCTTCGTCTTGTCGCTGTGGCCTTTCCTGCAAATCTATCCTTTGACAACGTCTTCGAGTGGATGATTCGAAGTATGCTGTTAACGCCAGACCGAATGATTTCCAGCTGTCCGAAGGACTAATATTCCTTCCCCAAGCTTTGGCTTCGCCTGTCAGTTGCTTCAAAGCTCTTTCCGTCCAGTTTTCTCGCGGGTAATTAACCGCTTCAAAATAATCCTGACAGTGTTTCAGAAAAACATCGGCACGTTGCCTTAAATTTCCATCATATGTGGCGAAGAGTTCAGGTTTAGAATTGCAATGTGCGTCCATCTTTTTATCTGGAGTCGCCGTCGGGCGTCTTATATGTATAGCACTTATGTCCGTGCGAGGACTATCCTCTGAGAAAACTTGTGCGTTTTGTAAACCTTCTTCCAATATGAAGTCCTCTTCAACACTGGGACCAGGAATGGGGTTCGGCATTATTTCCTCGAATTCCTCCGTTCCTCGAAGTTGAAAGTAGCGAACACCCGACCGTAAATTCATAAAAGAATTCCAGCCTCCAATTAGCTTTTGTTTGGATCTTCTATCTCAAACCGTTCGGCTGCAATCGTTGTTTGAACGTATCATCCAGCTAAGTGGTTTAGCAATTTTAAGCTCTATGTTAGTTAAAGATCGTCCGATCTTCGCCGCGCAAAGTGGGCATATTTATAGACCAGCTTGCGAGTATTCTACAGTATGCGGCGTCGCGGTAACCATAACCAACATCGAAGAAAAATTTACAAAAGTCATAAAAAATTATTTTCGAAATTTTTTTTTCTTTTTATTGCATATAGGTACCTCCAGGTATATAGTTCAAATACTAAATTTCGAAAATTTCGAAAAAATTCGCAAATTTTTCGATTCCAAAAATTTTCATAAAATATTCTTAATTTGAAAGTTTCTGAAATGGTGAATCATCATTTTCAGTTTTATTACTTTAAATCCATTTTCCGGGGTTCCGAACCGCCCCAATCATATTTATATCTATTCTAGACATCCAGCTAATGACTTTTTTCCATAAAAAGCGAAAATAAAAAAAACTTAGTAAAAACTATATAAGTGTTTTTTCAATTTTTCTCATTCCATACCTCTTGGTATCATGTCTAGATACTATTTCTATATTTTTTTCTTAAAAATATTAAAATAAAATTTACTTAGTAATTTACTAAGTATAATTTTTATTAATTTTTCTTATCTAGTATCATCAGGTATCATACCTAGACACTATTTCTATACTTTATTTTCATAAAAGTAAAACTATATTTACTTAGTAATTACTATATATTTCATTTTCGATAATATTTTGATTTAATATTATCGCGTATATATTCCAATGCCGATTCAAGACTTGATAGTAAGTTTTCACTGTTTATATTTCATATTACTCACTTTTTATATACTGGAACAATTCCAATATTTCTGCGGGTTCGTTCGACTCCATATGACGTCGAAAAGTCCCGCGTTGTGGGCGCCAAGTTGACGATACCCCAGTCCCTGAATAGTCTAAAAGGTACTCTGTCTTCGACCGGTCCAGCCCTGGGACCGATAAGAACCTTTGTTTGGCTAGCTCAGCACTATTAGGGAGAGAGTGGTCAACTAAAGTTCTTGATCGACACTTTTGAAATACACTGGATCATTACTATTTAACTTTATACTATTTAGAATCACCACCCAGTAATAGGTTGGTGTCCAGGTTATTAATTAACCGATTAACTTTCAAATCGGATTTATTTTCGTAAATATTTACGTAAATGTCAAAGACAGCTGACCACCTGTCACTGTCTACAGATCGGAAATTTTCCGCAAAATACTTCGTAGATTAATTTCAAATAAAACTCCTTGTAGTTATTCCATTTAATTTATTTATTAAATTATTCTTAGTAATTAAATTTATTCTATTTAATTGCTTGTTGTCAATTATACACTTTAGTTTATTTCCAAATAATTACTTAATTATTTTATAAAACTTATTTAAATTAATTATTAAATAAAGTTAATTAATTATAATTTCTTTATATTTAATTTATGTACGATCACACACTTATAACTATGAGTCGCCGACTGTAAACTTTGAGAAGCTATGCTCCTTATATATATATATAATAGATCGCGAATGGATGACGCGTACTATGACGATATGTTTACTATATCATCTGACAGCCCGAACCACGTGTCGTCTACGATGACGTTTCAACTCGTGACGCGTCGGGATTGTTACTTACATTTTACCTTATAAGACCTTTTGGCCTTCTTGAAAGAAAACTCATCCATAGTCCACTCTGAGAGGCTATAAGTCGCTCAGACTGTACTATGGGACTCATTACATGGTTGTTATAGCTTTGTTTAGAGGTAGGCCACGTATTTTCAAGTAAAATCGACATTTAAGGTCGGACCGAAAAGTTGTGACGTCATAAATTTATCGAAAGAAAATGTCAGCTGATGGCCTACATTTTGTGGCCGTGTCAATAACCTAAGTGTAATACCAATTTTATTAGAGATAATGAGACGAATTTTTTTTATAATAATTATCCTTGAGAAAAAACCGTTTGATTCGAATTTCGAATTTGTGGAAGAAATTGTTTTATATTTAGTCCACGGATGGAATTTTTAGCTGAACTCTTCTTGGAGTTGTTACACTTTACAAGGCATATAACGATATATGTAACTTTCTCCGACATATTATGTACATGTAATTTTTCTTAAAAATAGTACGAATGTGGAAATATTTTGCAATAATTTGTTTTACTACGTTTCACGATCATGATGAAGGACGATTTCTGTGTAACAAATGGTGCAAATCATATTAAGTGAGAAATGTATTACCCTTGTGAGAATAAGTCGAAGTTTTTTCGAAGTATTTTGTCTCAAGATTTTTTCTTTAATATTTTGTTTATCTATCGTCACTTGCAGACGACGCAGTCGTGTTTGACTCGACGATCGAGAGGTTGGAGGTGACCGTGAACAGGCTAGCCGAGAACTCGATGCGTGTGGGTCTTCATCTGAATGCCGCTAAGACCAAATCCATGTGCAGTGCTGCTTGCATCGACGCCGACACTCCTCTGCGGGTTTCTGGTCTGCCCGTCGAGCTGGTGTCCAGATTCAAGTACTTGGGTGCCACGGTTGCCGATGATGGTGGTATTTCTAGTGAGCTTGGAATCCGCATGGGTGTGGCGGGCTCTGCGTTCAACCAACTTGGAGTCGCATGGAGGTCAAGGCTGTATTCTGTGAGGACCAAATGTCGTTTGTTTAACGCGTGCGTGCTACCTGTGCTCCTGTATGGCTGTGAGACATGGCATCTTACTAAGCTTCAAGAGTCACGGCTTTTGAGCTTTGAGAATCGATGTCTCCGCAGAATCTTAGGGGTACATTGGTACGACCGCGTTACAAATATCCGAGTTCGTGAGCAGACACAACAGCCTTCGGTGATTGAAGTTATCACGAAGAGACGATTCACGTGGCTGGGACATGTATTCCGGATGCCGCCAAAGAGTGCGGCACTTCGTACCCTTGTGGCACAGCCTCAAGGGTTCCGTCGCCGTGGCCGGCCCTCCCTCACCCTGCAGCGATGCTACAAAAGCGACCTACGTGCTGCAGGTCTGACATGGCGGGAGGCACAGGAGTTGGCGATGGACCGAGGGAAGTGGCGCCAACTTGTGCTTGCCCTATGCCCCAATGTTGGGACGTGACAGGGTGAAAGAAGAAGAAGAAGATCGTCACTTCTGAATACTGCATCATTTGATTTTCGAATCCATCAGGCGAGGGTTGTTGACTGCTATTTGTATCGTGACGCCTTGTGATAAATCCCTCAGTGGAAACCTAGATACCCAAAATTATCGTTATTATAAATTCTAAATTATGTTATACTATTCCGTTAAAGTTTTTTTTTAAACGTTTTTTTATTTTCAGCATTTTCAGACATTAATTAAAGAAATTAGAGTTAAAATAAAGACACAGGAATATGAAATATATATTGCATTTAAAAGGTAATAATATAACTTTACTTTATATATTTCAAAAACGATATTAGTCAGATATCAAAGTAAAAATGTTTTTATGACGCGAAGAAAACCTCGATTTTCCTCTGTAATACCATTAAATTATGCTCAAATCTTGCATGCCACAAGTTTAAAGACAGTTTGATACCCAATTTAACCGTCTGAGCTTAACAGTTATATTTCTATTTAATACATACAATTATTACATAAATACGTAAATATTTTCGGAAAATTATCAAGCGCTCCGGTTCTTAAAATCTTCCATTTCGAGTCCTGCTAGACACCATAGGTATAAATGTAATCACCGTAAAATAATAAATCTATATAATATATTAAATTCGCTGGTATGACTTTTGGTCAGGAGAGGTATCTTAATATTATAAAAAGACCTAGGAATTTCTTAAACTCTCCGTTATTTCTTTTCGTAAACAACAAAAATCCTATACATTTTCAACATATAGGTACTATAATTGCCAAGACCGCGTACTATAATTCGGTGACAAAAAGATGGCAACGCCGATGGTAGAGTGTAGAAACCATAGTATATTTGCCTATAGAACACAACGCACGAATCCGTGAATCTATTTACTGACTTTGATACCAAATGCCGCATCAAATGAAAGTAAAACCGAAACACATAATACCGATATACATAAATCACTACAAGAGCAAGGGTCAATTTGACGTGTCAGTCAAACAGAAAAATATAGAGATCGACAACACTGCCGGCCTCTGTACCTAGCACAGAGGCCGTAACTGATGTATTTAGGTATTTTCATGTTTTGGTGAATTCGGATTCTGCAGTTTTTGCAGATATAAGACTGCTACAGTTACGGAAAAATTAAGCTTTTTAACAAAGATTTTTTGAGAAAAAAAACTCGATAAATACTAAGCGATTCGGTTGTAACTCTCCTTTAGTTTTTTGGACTTACGTCCGGCTGGCCTAGTATCACTCAAAAAGAGGACCTTTGGGTGAAACTGACCTGTGACGGAGACAATATTTGCGTTTGCGCGATTTATTTTCCACCAGCAAAAGTGACTTGGAGGTGTATAAGTGTTTTATTGAAAGTATGCTATCTAATGTCTGGCTAGGACCCTACAAAAATAATAGGGTTAGATATTCAATACAAGGTTTCAATAAATAAAATATAATTGTGTTTACTAATATAGCATTGATATTTAATTCCTAGTTTTTTGACAGTTTTGGTCTTCAGCCGCATTCAGATGAAGACCCACACGTTTCGAGTTCGCGGAGAGTCTGTTAACGGTTACCTCCAACCGTTCGATCGTCAAGTCAAACACGATTACGTCATCTGCATACTCCAAATCGCACAGTCTTTCTTCGCATTGTTCGGTTGTGTCATCATGATTTAGGCGTATTCCACTGTCGGGGCGAACCGTCTTACGCATTATGAAATCAATCGTGATGATGAAAAGAAAGGGCGCAAGTACACAGCCTTGCTTGACTCCTGACGTGATTTTAAAGAGGACAGAAGATGTTCCAGCTGCTCTCACGCGACACTGTATTGGTGTAGAGAGAATAGATAGTCCAGCAGTTTTTGCCATAGAGATTCACGGTGAGGGCTGTCTCAAATGCCTTTTCATAGTCCACGAAGCAACAGGCGAGAGGTATACCTACTCATCTCTTGATACTGTAGCAGGAAGCACGAAAAGTATATATATATGAGATAAGCGTATATATTATTATATATTGTTTATACTTTATATAGCAAGTAAGATTAGTGTGGAAATGTAATTAAATTTGAATTTGTGTAGGTATTTAATAATATGTGAGCACGTGACTAAGGTGTGGCTCTACATATATATACCTATATAAATCCTTAATCTATGGTTTGATGTTTACAGCTGCTTAAAAAAGGGAAATGTTTGATTTTGATAGATGAGTTACATCATAATTCATACACTAACATTAACACACCTACCATAAACGCTCAATGCTACAAAAGACAATTTATGGAAATAGATCTTACTACCGTTTTTTGTATAAAGAAATAGTTTTTGACAACTGATGAATAACAGGAATGTATATTTATAAAAAAAACATAGATAGGTTATACATTTGAGATGCGATTTTTTTATAATAATTCAATACGAAACGAGAAAGACCTTTATATAATTATGTTGTTTTGGAGGCAATCTGAAATCTGATTTTGACAGCTGAACAGTGGGTTCACTCGTTTGAGAGATGCGTGTACAAAAATATGTGCTCAGGCTTTGTATCTTAAAATGGCACTGATACTGTTCACAATATTATGTATGGATGAAATATCGCAAGTAATTTTAAAGTACGCATATGTAGGTAGATAGATATAAACTGTTAAAGTTCATTGAAATTAGATTATTCGAAATATTCTGCGGAATGACAAAACCACATACTTACTTTGTCGCCATACCAGCATGTGACGTGAGCATAATGTCATCGCAGCATTCTTCTGCTACCTACAAACAATAATGTTATGACAAAAGTACTTTCTGAAAGAATCGGTCGATTGGTCATCATCAGTGACAGACATCACATTCAAATACTGTAGGTCAATGCACCCATTCACACTAAACCAGATAAATAGGTTGGTGAAATAGTTATACAAAGCGTGTATAACCGAGACGAGGATAAAATGTACCTTTAGAAATTTAGTCACAAAGCTGTGATAGAATACATAGCCAATGGAAGAAAATATCGCATACTATACAATTACCTGCTGTACTGGTCCGTTATCCGAATGCGAACATCCAGGTGTTGGATCTTCATCATGGAATGGGTGTTTTGCGTCTGCAACGAACTCGCATTTAACGTCAACCAGCTGGAGGTTAATCTCGGGTTTAATTTCATTGAGACGCGTTGCTGGATACTGAAAGAAACGTTATGCATTTTTGTAATTATATAAAAAAAACAATTTTGAGCTCGCGTACCTATTTTATAACAATGCTTACTTATATAATTGAGGTAGGTAGCTGTCTAAATGTATGTCAAAAGGTTTTTGAAAGAATGTTTGACAACCTCGTATGTTCTTAAACAATTTGTAAAAAATATAAACTTATCGTAGGTATTCTGCTAAAATAATTATAAAAAATCGCAGGAAAGGACTTAATAAATAAAAACTAACCTCAAAATCACAACTGAAATCGTCTGTGTTCTCCTGCTTTATATATGTGCGCGTGTCAGGGCTGTTTTGATGGCTAGTTGTTACATCAAACTTGTCTTCAGTACCAGAATGGTCTCCATCACATTCTCGCTTGACTTCCATGTTTGCGTATCAACAATCGTATGCAATGTGCTAGAGACAACTTGACAACACTCTGTTCTGTTGTAGTATTATATAAGTGTTGCCGAAATGCAGTTAATAATATTCCGTGTAGCTATTATCTGATAAACAATGATGTACCTATTGAATTTTGTAGGTATTATGGTACAGATGCTAATGTCAAGAACACCGACTAAACGTAGAACACTAATTATCTTAACTAAAACGTATGTCCTGTCGCAGGAGACTAGGAGAGAGTGGAGCCGTCAAGAAAAAGATATCGTCAGTGTTGACATTATAGGAGAAAAAAAAACAATTTGATTTAATTGTTATTTTATACCGAGATGCGCTGTTCTCGTTATGATTGAGGAAATGCTGATGATCATATTCGTACCATTGTTTTGTTTAGACAACAAAACATACATATTATTAAAGTGTGTCTCCGTGTCAAGTATGTATTTTTATTTTAGGTAGTTCTCACGAAAATACTTTTCAGTATTGCGGCAACACTATTCTAACATTACCTTGAAAGGATCCTGTCTGTCACGTAACACGTTGCTTTTGGAATATATACCCTTAACATGGATGTAAAGCAAGAATGTGATGGAGAACACTCCGATATAGAAGGCAAGCTTTCGTTTGACACGCTGACAAGCCATTCAAACAACTCGGACCCTCGCTTTCATGCAACGCAAAAGAATGCGTACGTTTCAAGTTGCAATTTCGAGGTTAGTTTGTGGATAATGATATCTTTTACAAACACTTTAGATTGGCAATAGCAGCGATACGTGTAATATAATAGAATATGTTGCTTTCTACAAACAATGTAGCAACTTGCGATGATATTAAACATTGTTTCAAAAAATTACATGTTTATACAATTTGACAGCTTCGATACATCTGTGATATTATAGATTAGGTTAGGTTATCTACTAATTCATGTTAAATATATTTATTATACATTGTTTTATGGATGTTACGAGAACTGAAACTGGTTTTACCGTGTTTACAAAATACAATAATTGCTTCTTTCAGTGCCTAATCGCTGACCTCTCCAATATAAAATCTGAGACAGATGATCAACAAGCCGTCGTCAAGCGCGAGATTATTGAAGATGTTTCACACCCAATATATGATGATGAATATCCTCAACCGGGTTGTTCCTATTCAGATTACATGCCAATTGTAAGTAGACATAATGTGTGCTGTCTTATATAGAAGGTTGGAATTTGCAAATGCATCTTTGAAACTCATTACACCATTATTAATTCGCTCCAACTTGTTTCATTTGTTGGTTTTAGCTTACACTAATAATATATTAATAATATATGTGTAGGTTTGTACATCTATCGTTAAATTATGAGTATTTAATTATGATAATTTATACATCACAATCATTCGAATGTAAAGCAATTTTTAATGTGAATAGGTATCTAAAATTGCGATCCACTGTATGTTAAATTAATCTCCTACGAGTGCCTTTTAAAGGTTCGTTTCTTTCAACCTGAACGAAACAAATCAAATTAAACCATAGACAATATACATACAAATTGTAGTTGACCGGAAATGGTTTGAGATTTGACGTTTGGTTCAGTGTATCATTGAAAATCAAATCGTTCTCGGACCATCAGAAATGGTTTGACATGAAACGTCAAACCAATTCGGACGATCCATAGACTAATGGCAATCTGTCAAAGTGTTGATAAGCATTATTCGGCATTTATTTATCGTGAGGTGTTCATATTAATATTTTAGATATTTACACCATAGGAGTTCACTTGAATTATGTATATTTTAGATTAATAATTAATACTATAATTATTATGTCAGACAAAGAATTTATTTTCATTTTATTTATATTTTGTAACGGAGATTCTAAACTACAAACTGTGTTAAATCAACCCGGAATGAGCTTTATTATTTAACTACATAATCTAATAACCTAACGAATTTAATATTTGTTCGTTTGTCGTCTAAGTCACAATATCATACTGTCGACATGGACAAGTGGTCAATTATGAAAAGCTCTAATCAAAAGTAATTTTAAAAAACTCGTCATACCTATAAATCTTATAAATTAACTAAATGGCTACCTATTTATGAAGCATTATTTATATTTTGTGTATTTAAAATGAATGAATACGACAGTTTGTTAAATTTGTATTATTGTAGACCACGATAGGAGGTTAGAATTTCGTAACAAGTTGACGTTTCAATAAATATGTTTCTGTTTTAGAGACTAATATATTATGAATTAATTTTAAGGGGGGACATGCTCGTCGAAGGTCAAAATTGAGTTTTTATTGTATTTTCAAACCATGATCCTGGACACTCCTTAAACGTTGTAGATAATCTATTTATATAATTTTGAAGCCTTATTATCCTTTATAGTTATTTTAAACATTTGATGACTGCATAAAGTATTTTTGTTACATAAAATAGTATTCTTTTAAACCTCTCGCTCTAATGTTTTAGAATATAGTCATATTTCGGTACATAACTGTGCAGTGGTGTTAAGATTTTTTACATTTATTAATTTTTAAACGCATTTATAAAACCATTAGTATAATTTATTACGAGATAATTTTTGTAAAATATTCACGATAAAAAAATATATTGATAATCTCTGTGATCCCAAATTTGACAAGAATTAGGCATTTTATTATTCAAAAAATTGGCAAGATTAACACATTTGAAGATAATTCTAAAGATACTTATTATAAGCTATGTCTTTGACCATTCAAGTGTGATAAACATCTTATGAATAATGATTGCTTTATAATAATTATTGACCTAAGAATAAGGTAGCGTTTTTTTTAAATACGCCATTTCTTTTGTCATTCCCCAGTGGTTAAGCTACAACATACGGCCGTAGCCATAAATTGAAAAACTATAATTAAAGTAGGAAGTAAAATTATGTTAACGCGCGTGTTTGAACATGTACGTAACCGAATTTTTTTTAATTTTTTTTTTAAACGGTACATGTTCAAACACGCGCGTCAATATCATTTTACTCCCTACTTCAATTATAGTTTGTCGATTTATGGCTACGGCCGTATGTTGTAGCTTAACCACTGGGGAATGACAAAAGAAATGGCGTATTTCAAAAAAACGCTACCTTATTCTTAGGTCAATAATTATTATAAAGCAATCATTATTCATAAGATGTTTATCACACTTGAATGGTCAAAGACATAGCTTATAATAAGTATCTTTAGAATCATCTTCAAATGTGTTAATCTTGCCGATTTTTTGAATAATAAAATGCCTAATTCTTGTCAAATTTTGGATCACAGAGATTATCAATATCATTTTTTATAGTGAATATTTTACAAAAATTATCTCGTAATAAATTATACCAATGGTTTTATAAATGCGTTTAAAAATTAATAAATGTAAAAAATCTTAACACCACTGCACAGTTATGTACCGAAATATGACTATATTCTAAAACATTAGAGCGAGAGGTTTAAAAGAATACTATTTTATGTAACAAAAATACTTTATGCAGTCATCAAATGTTTAAAATAACTATAAAGGATAATAAGGCTTCAAAATTATATAAATAGATTATCTACAACGTTTAAGGAGTGTCCAGGATCATGGTTTGAAAATACAATAAAAACTCAATTTTGACCTACGACGAGCACGTGGGCCGTTAAGTACTAGCAACACTAATTAGTTGTCAGAAAAGCGTTTCCGTGGACATTCTACCAAACGGTTCCAAATCAAATAAATCCAACGGTGCCATTTGATTCGTTCAGTTCAGGTTCAATGATACGAACTTTAAGTCATGCAAGGTGGAATAAGTAAAAAAAATAACGTTAATTTGTTATATTGTTTATGGTACGCCGAATGTGCGAAATTGACTATTTCATGAAATGGGCACAATTTTGGCTAATTCATGTAATAATCAAGCCTGTTGTCTTATTTATGAATTAGGTAAATTATTTGCCGACTACGTGAATTCGCCAGGGTATGGAATTCTTAAACTGTCAACGTGACAGTAGAAAAAATTAATTTAATACGGATGGTTTTATTAGTTATAATTGGACATAATATAATATTATTAAAATTAGGTTAGGTTAGGTCTTGTAATTCTGAATTCAACTGAATGTCCATTTTGAGGTTAGCTAACAAGTGTCGACAAACTATCACAAACATAAAATCGACCATTGCACGATTGATACCCAAGCACGAATCAAATCGCGAAAATAGCTTTTAATAAAACTCGTTATCATATTATAGTTCTAGATTTTTTTTGCACATAGTAAATAGATATGAACGACATTGTAGTTATTTATTGGTATATTTTTATATTATAATCAATGACATTTGACATATTTGGTTAGTTTGATTAGTTGCAAAAAACACCACTGGAGCGCGACCATCTATTTTGACCATAGATAATATACGTAAATTTTGACCAATGCATGAGCATTTGACACAATTAGTTTAGTTGCAAAAAACACCACCGTAGCGATATTATCTAATTTGTCCAATTCACGCACTCGGCAGATATTTTGTCTAATTCATGAATAAGGCAACGGGATTGCATTTCTCATGATTTAGACAAATTTTTGCCCATTTCATGTAAATAGTCAATTTCGCATATTCGGCGTAACATTTATAAAAAAAATTGCTTCCAGCAAAAAAGAGGTTTATCGCACGCATCCCGACGCGAAAGCTGCATGGCCATCGTTACGTTATTAACGTGATCACAAGTTATTTTATGCAGAAATTCAGGAATAATAATAGCACAGTTGCAGGGTGAACATATTTTATTGATATCACAACATACGAAGACTTGTACCACAATAATTGTATCATATTATTCTGTTTTATGTATTTCCTTTTGGATGTTACATGTTGAGTTCCATATTTTGTTTTAACTTTTTACGGATTATTCTGTAACAATATTGAATTCGTATGTAATACCTTGGTAGGGGTAGGGTTAGTTACTATGATCATTTCGTCACTGTTCTGGCAGAAGACACTTATTCGAAAAAATTACATATTGAGTTAGTTGTACCAAAATGTTCCTTATTTCATACTTTACGTCTGAAAACCTTCTTAATAAATAAACAGTCTTTATTTTAAAGTCATCCTTTTTACGATTACTTAATACTTCAAACTTCAAAGTCAAATTACTCTAAATTAGTATTCTCCAGTTAGTATGTTCTGCCAGAACAGAGACGATTTATTGTCTTCATTTTTACTCTCATTTCTCATAAATAACGGCATATAATTTTCAACTATAGGCGCGACGAAATTTTGGACTCGCTGGTATTCGGAGAGTGAACGTCGAGGTGTGAATACGTCAATTTGTTCCGTGATGGCGACGAGGGTATTAATTCCTAAATCTTGTAAAAATGACTAAAAACGTTAACCATTTACTTGAAAAAGAAAACATGTCAATATATTATTATTGTTACTAATAGAACAATAAACAAACATTAAATGGATGCATCTTGGATTTATATGACATAATATATTTCGTTCGGCAAGCGTCATTTGCACCCGCGACCCGCAATCCGCGCATCGCCTAGCCATGATCTTCTTATACCATGCCTCAACTGAGGTATAGCCTTAAAATCGATTCTTTGCTGGTCTACTAATTACTAATTAATTATCACATTTAAATATCATGTTAATTATATCTAATGGCCAACTAATGCAATCGTGCCAGTCGCAGTGTCAGCTCTAATTGGGTTGATGTCTGAAGATTCTGAATATCATAAACGTTGAAAAAAAATAATACTTTAATAAAAAGTAATTTATAATAACTATAATTTTGGCTTTCTAGGTTTCTACTAAGGAATTTTTCACAAGGCATCACGATACAGATAGGAGGCAACAATCCTCGCCTGTTGGAATCGAAGATCAAGTGATGCAGTATTCAGAAGTGACGATAGACGAACAAAACATTAAAAACGAAATCCTTATACCAAATACTCCGAAAGAACTTCGACTTATTCTGACAAGGGTAATATATTTCTCACACATTTAATTTTCAGCATTTGCAAAATTTTGGATGCGGAAGTGTCCTAAAAAGTCACAAATTGTTTTACGCTAACATGATTGCTGATCAGCGACTTAGTAATTCTTAATTATATGAAATATAATATCCTTGCTATTATTTATATCTACAGGTAGCGTATTTAAGTTTTAAAATTAATCGACATATGTATCTAGCGTGTACCTTTAGATAGTCGACAGTTCCTAACATTCCAAAATGATTTGTGGTATCTGGCCACCGCGGAGTTCTTGACGAAGTGCATTCTGTACGTCCGGTTTTGCGCCACTTTTTCGAACACTGCTGGCCGTATATTACAAATAGCACTAACAATGTTGGTTTCCAAGGCGTCAATTATGTATGGCTTATCAGCGTCACCTAGCCACTCAAGAAATATTCCATATTTGTCAAATCGCACGACTTTGGAAGCAAATTGACAGGTTCATATCATAAATAAATCTAATTCAATAATTCCGTATACGTAGTTTCATCCTGTTGACACCACATCCTATCCGGATCAATGCCATCCATATATGCATCAGCAACAAATATAATTCATCATGGGCCAGTGCCTTATGATCTCCATTAACCGTAACGCGAGCTCCCGCCTCCTTTTTTTAATAAATAAGGTTCGATGATTCCACCAGCATGTAAACCGCACAAGCTAGTGCATTATTTTTATGTAAGGAAATCTCTAGGGCCTCTTCCAGATTGGACCCCATATGCGCAAATTTTGTTAATAACAAACCCGTTTAGCCCAAAATAAGCATCATCGCTTAAGTAAAACATTATTTATATCTTTGAATCGCTATTCGATCGTCACTCTATTTATGATTTGCCCGTCTAAATACTGACCATAAGTGTCAAAAAGGATGCGCACTATTACAGGTCGGTTGGACGATTAACCCTTTCGTAAGTTCTATCTAAACAAAAAATAAAACTCTTTTTCCATCGTGGAATCTTGAAAACAGAGATGTAATGGTATTTCATGCGAATCGAGTTGAAATATCACGAAATCGGTGATTTAATGTAGTACCTAATTATAATATATCACCTGCCATAAAATACAAAATCTCGATTGTCTTTCTCATCTTTACTAGTGCAGTAGATAAAAATTCATCTCTTAAGTAAGATATCCTTTGTCTACTGCTCCTTGCATGTAGCGTGTATTTTTAGTATGGATAAGTGATTGCACCCCTCTCCCTACTATACTTTAGATTATACAATCAAAAATTTATGGAAAACCTCAAACAGCTATTTATTCATTAACGACCAATAATTAATCGGGGAAAGCGGGATGTGCCGCAAGAATGGGCAAGCCAAACGTTATTAATTTAAATTCTTATGGATTCAAGCTCTGCACTATTCCATTTAAGTCGTTTTTTGCGACCCGGGTTTCGCCTTTCGGCATCTTCAGGCGTCGTGTACACTCACCAAAGGCAAATACACACTGACAACGAACACCCTTAACTCTACCTTATATAGTAAATCGATACAATAAAGTAGGTAAAAACACCATTACCTACCTATTTAGTCAGAAATTACAACAAAAAACACAATAAACAAATTATGAATAGCTGAAGTAAAAAAAACCTAATTAGTAAAAACCCTCTCTTATTAATAACAATACACTGGACAGCATATTATTATAATAAATCGTCAAACCTAATAATAGGTCAAAATTCTTTATAACAATATAAATACTACACTCAAGCGGTGTAAATCGTCAATTCTAAGAAAAAATAATTAATCGAGTTAACTATGAGATATTAGTCTTTACTAATACTCTTACAAGGTATCTACTTTTAAAACATTATTTTTTAACAAAAACAAAATTATACATATAAACTGGCTTAATATAATATATAACTCACCTAATATAATATATATACATAAATATAAGTATATATGTTTATACATTATACAATATACATACCTAAATTCTCATCCATAGACTCTCATACAAACATATATAAATTTTGTGTCAATGCAATTGACCATATATAGTCTCATATGTAATACATCATATAGGATATAACAAAGGGCTACTAGGAAAGCTAAGTTGATCGTTCAATATAGGTAAGCTTTGCAACTGTGCTCTATTTATTTCTAATATTTCTTGGTAGAAAAATTAGAAGTTTAAAAATAAATCCGGTATTTACAAATTAGACTGTAACAACTGTCCTAAATTTTACATTGGTAAAACTACGAGGAGCCTAAATATAAGAATTTCAGAACATTCAGCAGCCCAAAGATTGGAGAAGGATACTTCAACGTTTGCTAACCACTTATTAAATGAAAAACACACGTTTGACATTGAAAAGGGTGCAAAACTACTTCACAGTCATACGCGTGATTATAAATTATTCTACCAAGAAATATTAGAAATAAATAGAGCACAGTTGCAAAGCTTACCTATATTGAACGATCAACTTAGCTTTCCTAGTAGCCCTTTGTTATATCCTATATGATGTATTACATATGAGACTATATATGGTCAATTGCATTGACACAAAATTTATATATGTTTGTATGAGAGTCTATGGATGAGAATTTAGGTATGTATATTGTATAATGTATATACATATATACTTATATATATGTATATATATTATATTAGGTGAGTTATATATTATATTAAGCGAGTTTATATGTATAATTTTGTTTTTGTTAAAAAATAATGTTTTAAAAGTAGATACCTTGTAAGAGTATTATTAAAGACTAATATCTCATAGTTAACTCGATTAATTATTTTTTCTTAGAATTGACAATTTACACCGCTTGAGTGTAGTATTTTTATTGTTATAAAGAATTTTGACCTATTATTAGGTTTGACGATTTATTATAATAATATGCTGTCCAGTGTATTGTTATTAATAAGAGAGGGTTTTTACTAATTAAGTTTTTTTTACTTCAGCTATTCATAATTTGTTTATTGTATTTTTTGTTGTAATTTCTGACTAAATAGGTAGGTAATGGGGTTTTACCTACTTTATTGTATCGATTTACTATATAAGGTAGAGTTAAGGGTGTTCGTTGTCAGTGTGTATTTGCCTTTGGTGGGTGTACACGACGCCTGAAGATACCGAAAGGCGAAACCCGGGTCGCAAAAAACGACTTAAATGGAATAGTACAGGGCTTGAATCCATTAGAATTGAAATTCAAATTCCATCAAGTACCTTCGGTCGAAAGTATTAATGTTATTAATTTAATTTACAAATTAATTATAGTGACATTTAATAATATTATTCCAAATTCACGAAATATTGAAATCAACCGTAAAAAAAACTGTAGAACTGGATATAGTAATTTTGAGTTTCGTCGTCTGGGGGTCATCTATGTGAGGATCTTGGAGTACATAGTGGAAACACTTGATGCTTGTGGTTCACTACAGTTATTTTAATGAATAAAACTCACGTTCCGTATAATGATAATTATTGTTAATGGCTCTACTATTATACCATGGCCAAGGTCACATATAATTTATATATTGTTTAATATAGTTCTTAGAAAAACTGTAAAGAAAATATATATAGTTATAATTATAGGAACTAATTCGTAGAATTTTATTGACTATTTAAGTCCAAATTTATGTATATATATTTATTTATTTAATTTTTAATAACTTATAAAAGTCTTAATAATGTCTTAATGTTATAGAGTCGCTAATTAGAAAGTTGGAGAACCGCACACGTTATTAGGATGTACTCGCGGCTTCTCATAAGGTTTGACCAGAAAAAGAAGAGATACGCTGGGCGGATTAATGTTTTACCTCTAAAAAAGTTACATCATGAAAAAGAGAAGTTAATAGTTTACATACATAATGAACCCTTAGCTCATCAACTGGACTTGTAAGGATGCACGTTTAAACTTTATGGTTATATCGTCTAGTTTTGAGCTTTACAAACTATGATTATTCATCTTTACTTATGTTCGGACAAACTCGTCTAAAGGATAGATACAAAGTTATAAAGGCTTAAAGTTATCTTAGTCTATTAGTTAATATTATTATGTTCGCCTTCTATCTATGTTTATATATATCAATTATGGCATCAAAAATAAATAATCTGCAAGGAAATTTTGATTAATTCAGTTTTAGCATTACGGTATTATCTCGCTCACATGTATGGAGTTTATCTATGGAAAATTGCCCACCTAGTGTGTGCTCTTTCCGCTCACTGCACCTTATACTTCAAACAAAACGTGTGTGGAAAATTGGCCCGAGCGCTGGCTCTGTCTGACATACGGAGTTATATAGCAATTATAAGAAGGAGAGCTTGCACTATATTATTACATTTACGTAAATTTGCATAATAATAATACATATTTAAAAGATGCTGCTTTTAACATGATTCTATATAACTACTACGTATTCTGATACTTCATTTTGATTATAATATAATGGCAAATATATAATTATTATTAATATAATTGATACTATACATTGTGTAATGGCATATTAAATTTGCTCTGTGATCTTATGTTAACAATACAACTAAACATTTAAATACATATTATTTCGTTATGCATACGAGTAATACCTATACATTTATTTAATTAATCCATGTACTACATCTATAATACTTACCGCTTAGGTCGACTCTTGTCATCCACAGCCCATCCTGAGTAGTTGCTAAACCGGTCAGTATGAACTGCGGGATTTACACCTTGGTTCTTACTTTGGTTTTGTAATGGGTGCTTAAGGTCATTTTATTAACCGACAGGATTGATTGATAAGGCAGTTATGTCATCAAATTTTCACCTTCAAGAACACAGGTGTCACAGGCCTATGCACACTCTCCAACGACACTATTGCCATTTTACTCTCTCTTCGTTATTTAATAATGTCTGCAGATGCTGAAAGGCAAAGTGAATAAAAAAAACAAAATGGAATATTATAACACATAACAATTGATAATATTGAATTTTTTTCTAGGTTTCTACCAATGGATTTTTCACAGAGCATCACGATACAGGCGACAATCAACAATCCTCACATGATGGAATCCAGGATAGAATGATGCAGTATTCAGAAGTCACGATAGATGAGAAAGACATTAAAAAAGAAATCTTAGAACAAGATACGCCGAAGGAACTTCGCCTAATTCTAAGAAAAGTAATCCATTTCTCACATAATTTAATTTGCTGCATTTGTAGCGCAGTTTTTGGTAGCAGATGTGCTCTAAAAACTCACAAAATTGCTCACATGGACGTAATTGATGATCAAAATCAAGTCCCAGTATTTTCTCAACATAGCAATATTAAAGCAAATAAAAATGCAAGTACTGGTGGAAAACCTTGCTCGCAACTTGGTAATCTTAAAATACATAAAATGACACATACTGGTGAAAAACCCTTTAAATGCAATGTATGTTCATATAAATCCTCAACTTTTAGTAAGCTCAAAAGACATAAAATGACACATACTGGTGAAAAACATTATAAATGCAGTGTATGTTCATATAGATGCTCGCGACTTGGTGATCTTAAGATACATAAAATGACACATACTGGTGAAAAACCTTATAAATGCAATGTATGTTCAAATAGATGCTCGCGACCTGGTAATCTTAAGATACATAAAATGACACATACTGGTGAAAAACCCTTTAAATGTAATGTATGTTCATATAAATCCTCGACATCTAGTAAGCTCAAAATACATAAAATAACACATACTGGTGAAAAACCCTATAAATGCAGTGTATGTTCATATAGATGCTCGCAACTTGGACATCTCAAAACACATAAAATGAAACATACTGGTGAAAAACCTTATAAATGCAATGTCTGTTCATATAGATGCTCGCAACTTGCAACTCTCAACGCACATAAAATGACACATACTGGTGAAAAACCTTATAAATGTAATGTATGTTCATATAGATGCTCGCAACTTGCAACTCTCAACGCACATAAAATGACACATACTGGTGAAAAACCTTATAAATGCAATGTCTGTTCATATAGATGCTCGCAACTTGCAACTCTCAACGCACATAAAATTACACATACTGGTGAAAAACCTAATAAATGTAATGTATGTTCATATAGATGCTCGCGACTTGGTGTTCTTAAAACACATAAAAAGACACATACTGGTGAAAAACCCTTTAAATGCGACGTATGTTCATATAAATCGTCAACTTCTAGTCAGCTCAAAAGACATGAAATGACACATACTGGTGAAAAACCTTATAACTGCAGTGTATGTTCATATAGATGCTCGCGACCTGGTAATCTTAAGATACATAAAATGACACATACTGGCGAAAACCCCTTTAAATGCAATGTATGTTCATATAAATCCTCGACATCTAGTCATCTCAAAAGACATAAAATGACACATACTGGTGAAAAACCTTATAAATGCAATGTCTGTTCATATAGATGCTCGCAACTTGGACATCTCAAAACACATAAAATGAAACATACTGGGGAAAAACCTTATAAATGCAATGTCTGTTCATATAGATGCTCGCAACTTAGAACTCTCAACGCACATAAAATGACACATACTGGTGAAAAACCTTATAACTGCAGTGTATGTTCATATAGATGCTCGCGACCTGGTAATCTTAAGATACATAAAATGACACATACTGGCGAAAACCCCTTTAAATGCAATGTATGTTCATATAAATCCTCGACATCTAGTCATCTCAAAAGACATAAAATGACACATACTGGTGAAAAACCTTATAAATGCAATGTCTGTTCATATAGATGCTCGCAACTTGGACATCTCAAAACACATAAAATGAAACATACTGGGGAAAAACCTTATAAATGCAATGTCTGTTCATATAGATGCTCGCAACTTAGAACTCTCAACGCACATAAAATGACACATACTGGTGAAAAACCTTATAACTGCAGTGTATGTTCATATAGATGCTCGCGACCTGGTAATCTTAAGATACATAAAATGACACATACTGGCGAAAACCCCTTTAAATGCAATGTATGTTCATATAAATCCTCGACATCTAGTCATCTCAAAAGACATAAAATGACACATACTGGTGAAAAACCTTATAAATGCAATGTCTGTTCATATAGATGCTCGCAACTTGGACATCTCAAAACACATAAAATGAAACATACTGGGGAAAAACCTTATAAATGCAATGTCTGTTCATATAGATGCTCGCAATTTAGAACTCTCAACGCACATACAATGACACATACTGGTGAAAAACCTTATAACTGCAGTGTATGTTCATATAGATGCTCGCGACCTGGTAATCTTAAGATACATAAAATGACACATACTGGCGAAAACCCCTTTAAATGCAATGTATGTTCATATAAATCCTCGACATCTAGTCATCTCAAAAGACATAAAATGACACATACTGGTGAAAAACCTTATAAATGCAATGTCTGTTCATATAGATGCTCGCAACTTGGACATCTCAAAACACATAAAATGAAACATACTGGGGAAAAACCTTATAAATGCAATGTCTGTTCATATAGATGCTCGCAACTTAGAACTCTCAACGCACATACAATGACACATACTGGTGAAAAACCTTATTAATGTTATGTATGTTCATATAGATGCTCGCGACTTGGTGATCTTAAGATACATAAAATGACACATACTGGTGAAAAACCTTATAAATGCAATGTATGTTCATATAGATGCTCGCGACTTGGTAATCTTAAGATACATAAAATGACACATACTGGTGAAAAACCCTTTAAATGTAATGTGTGTTCATATAAATCCTCGACATCTAGTAAGCTCAAAATACATAAAATAACACATACTGGTGAAAAACCTTATAACTGCAGTGTATGTTCATATAGACGCTCGCGACCTGGTAATCTTAAGATACATAAAATGACACATACTGGCGAAAACCCCTTTAAATGCAATGTATGTTCATATAAATCCTCGACATCTAGTCATCTCAAAAAACATAAAATGACACATACTGGTGAAAAACCTTTTAAATGCAATGTCTGTTCATATAGATGCTCGCAACTTAGAACTCTCAACGCACATACAATGACACATACTGGTGAAAAACCTTATTAATGTTATGTATGTTCATATAGATGCTCGCGACTTGGTTATCTTAAAAAACATAAAATGACACATACTGCTACAAAAACCCTTTAAATGCAGTGGTTTTTCGTATAGCTGCTTGCAACTTGGTGATTTTCTAAAAATAAAATGACGCATACTGTTGAAACACCCTTTAAATGCAGTGTATGTTCATATAAATCTTAGACACCCGGTCAGCTCAAAATACATTAAATGACACATACTTGTGAAAAACCTTATACATTCAATGTATGGTCATATAGATGCTCGCAACTTAGTGATCTTCAGATAAATTTAATGACACATACTGGTGAAAAACCCTTTAATTGAAAGGTATGTTCGTATAGATCCTCGACATCTAATAGTCTTAAAAATCATACAAAGACATACTGGTGTTATAGCTTTCTAATCATAACCTAAGTTCGTATAGATAGAGATACTCGCAATTTTTTCTTTTATTTTATATTTATGTTATGCGTTTATGAAGACGCACCCCTTATGCAGTCTGTCAAACATCATGTTGGTAGTATTGGCCACTCGTATTTATGTGACAAATTAGTATTTGTGGCATAGATTCTGATTGTATTGACACTCAGGAATCCCTCGGGATCCTTCCCGGACAATTTTCGATACCAATGAATTCCGTGATTAGTAAATATTATCCCGAATCTTTCGGGTTTGATTTTTTCATCAATCACAAACAATCTGTATGTGTAAAAAATCATTGTGTTAGTGACGTGTATGTATCTACACACGTCACTCTCGGAATCGCCGTTTGCTCGCGGATAATAAATAACTATAGACGTTATGACCTATTGTTGTAGGTTGTGAAGATATAACTTCTATTATTTGTATGTAGAAGATTGCTTCGTGTGTGTGATAATATAATGTTCGGGGCACGATTAAATGAGACACAGTTTTGACATGGCTTGTTTTATATTGTCCTAAAACATTTAGGATTAACATTAATTAAACTTTATGCGGAGTTGCTCGCATGATTGACTGTACTGTTGAAAGCCGGTTTTTCAATTCAATTATTGACTCATTTTATTATTATTGTCTATAGTCAATCAATGACCATAGACAACAACTTGACATTTGTAAGTTAAAATATAAAACTTCACATAACCATTTTTACTGCTGTACGTAATTGTAACATTGAAAGAATAATAAATCCGATTATTTAAACCAGTTAGACGTCACTAAAGTCATGGCACGCAAGCAGAGATAGTTACTACATTTAAATAGCGTGTTAATTATATCGAATGGCCACTTCACCGTTACGCGCTTGGTGCATCTTTAGCGTGCAATGATTTAAACCTAATATGTAATTCCAAGATTTAACGAACACAATTTTCATACTAAATGTCTTAAAACAGTGTATACTATGTTTTGTTTACCGATTTTATCAATGCTATAAGAGTTGTTCACAAGCCAAGTGAACCAAGTCCATTCTGGTTAGTTTTAAGTAAACTAGGTTCACACGTCATAATCTTGCAATTTTTCTGTAAGGGTATTATTGCCCTTACAAAATAACCCAAATGTACTCGAATTTCAATCATATTATATAATAATATATAATTTATATATAAAACAAATATAATTTTATATTTTATAAGTATATAAAAATGATATATTAACTATCGAAAAAAATACCAATCTCGGGATTGGATTCCTTAATTGACACATAGGAATGACGAGATTTTTTTAACTTTATAACTAACATTTGTAATTATTTTCCAAGCGCATGGATCGTGGTTAAGTTGGTAAACTCCACAAAAATAAAATATCGCTCTGTTTTCATTCCATTTTTTTACATGCTCAACAGTGGCAGTATTTTATTATTTTTGTGATTTTGTACTTACTTGAGTGCAGTAATAAATGGTTTTGCACAAATTACCATAATTTTCAACTGAATTATAATGATGTGTAGTATTTATTATTGGCTCCTGTAATCTATATAATATCGTAACGGATATTCTTTCTATACACCCTGCATATTGGAAAATAATATTATAGCAATATGTAGTGTACAATTCTTGTTCTAATTTAATTTATTTATACTATATCTCTAGAGATACAAGTAGGATTTTTTTAAATTTTGTAGGTACTGTCACCAGACAAAAAAAGAAAAGACTCCGGCGCGACAGTTTCAAATTCTAGATCAACAATTTAACATTTATATCGAAACACCTCCCAACTAAAAGGTTGCACAGCCCTACAGTATAAACGGAACGCTTCAAACATTGTTGTTGCGAACGCATTTTTTTACACGAAGTCCCTTTGCAGATACCTGCATCCGACCTTGAGCAAGGCGGACGGACAGAAGTCCCGTTAGTCAGCCGAATAACTTCCTCTCACCCCACAGCCGTGGCGGTCGTCCCTCGTCTCCTTACCAACCAACAGGCTTTTTGGAAAAAGATAGCTAGTTGTCAACCGACCCCTAAATATATCGGAGGTAGGGAAATCGTCCCCAAAACGGACGCGCCGCTTCTGCGGGCAGCGGCGTGGTTGTTGATATAAGCCGGATAATATGTTCTCTAAATTGTGATCAGTATACCCTTTTACCGATAATGTGGTAATATTAATTCCCATAATTATCGCGTCCCCGATAAATTGCTCCGACGCCGATCTCTCCATTGTGTGAACACGTCCATGTGTAATAAAATGCAAAGTGAAATGTGATCCAGTTGAATACCGTATGCACGCTAGCCATCGACATGAATTGTGTAACTTCGTCAATTTAACGTTACTTTATCTCACTCATGCTGAGCCCTTGTGTTCCAAACTTGTATAATTTAATGTAGTTAAACGTCTCCGCGGAGAATCTGTCAAATCGAAAGTTACTGTGTTATAATTTATCCTGATGTCCACACACATCTCCCAATCAAAAAAATACTGAAGAAGATTCAACCACCGACATACATGTGAGTTCTATCATTCTCCATTCTTCCCGGTATTAGTACCTAACTGCCTAACTAGAGTGTACTAAGTAGTACTTAATCACCTAGATTTATTTTAAATGCCAACATTGAAAAGATCTGTTGCTACATTCATAATAACTATTGGTAGTGTTACGTGTCTGGACTTTGGTCTTATACCATCATCCACCCTTGAGTAATTAATTAGCGTAAACACGTTCCCTGACCTTGTAGTCAAAAGGCTTAAAAACATAATATGATCGATTTTCTTCCTCAGATAAAAGTGGTATGTATTGCGTATCTAGCTGGTATACGCGGCGTAGAAGTAAACGCTAACAAATGTGAAAGATGAGGGAAGTACTTGTCTAGTATTAAGATTGGATAATTTTATAAAATGTCTAGCGATAAAATATGGAAATTTTGTCTACATAATATAAGCTAATTGATAAACATATAAGTATAACGTAGATGAATACATTATACTGCTAACGGAAAGAAGGAGACGAAAGCTAAAGAAAATTAGTAGGTAATAACAATTATATTATAATGTTTGATTTGGTATTATTTTGAATTGTAAATAAACATCATAATGTAATTGGGCATGTGTATTAAGATAAGAACCTAATATTCATTATTAATAAGTTTTGTACTTGTTGTAGGGAAATACAATGTTGGGAATATTTGTAGATTTAAGTTGTTATGTATTCGGATAATCATTTTGATGCCAACCGTTAGCTAATTAAAATCAGAGCTACGCAGAGTAATTTATCTCTGTAAAAGGCGCCGGTTCTCGCGGGAAGGGCGGTTAGAGCCTCAGACTGAGATGCACGTAATATGACCTCAACGGTTTGTTACGAAAAATAGTGCAAACTTACAGCCGACGCCGGTCGCTGCAGAGGTTGTTTAATTATCCGGATAACTTAAAGTCATCGCTAGGTGTTTAAGTTATAGCTCAAATATAATAATAATTATTATAAAATAAGAACAATAAGGATTGTAATCCAAAAGCCACAATTGTTAATTAAGAAACAATGAGGAATGTAATTCAAAGCAATAATAATTGTAAAGAGTAATTCTGATTGTGTTATAAAACATTAATTAGGTATCTAAAAAATAATAAATATTAAGAACCTTGTTATAAAGTATTCTCGTATTCATATTAAGTCATAAATTAATATTAAGATGCAAGTGTAAAGGAATATTATAAAAATATCTGGTGAAAACAATATACGAAGTAAAGCTAATCCTGGTGTTTTATTTAATTCTGGACCCGTGCTCCTTTATAGTATTAAATTACAAAGTTGAAACAAACAATTTATTGACACCCCAAGTGCACACCAACACCCTGAGCTAGCTTTGATCTTGAGGGTAAGTACATCAGTAGATGCGTTACGTTCTGGTCTATTAAGTCAAAACTGAAACGTTAAATAAGAAGAGGGTAAGGCTCTCTATGTGTGGCTGTAACGGGGACCATGAAGATATCCTGGGCTGATCACATTACTAATTTCAAGTTTTTAACAGCAGAAAATAATACAAAATAACTTATAGGTAGGTAACTAAAACTATCAAGCACAGAAAAGCTGTATATTTTGACCATATTTACCTCAATAAGAAGTATGATTTGACTCCTACTCTATTTTCTGTTGCTCAGTTTATTGAGGAATGCATGGAATCAACCTCGTTTGCGCATGACCTACAGCCAAGTTATAGTCGGTAGGTAAGTTCCCAATGGGATTTAGATAGGTAGGTACTAACACCGACAGAACTGTCTGCCTTCAGCAGACGGCTCCCCTAGAGTACGAAAAGACCGGATCATCGCCCTCCAGTATATTAGTCAGCTGATCTTGAATAAGTAAGTGACCATCTTGCTAGCTACCAGTCGAATACAATGAAAATATTCAATAATTAAAATAATATTAATATTAATTGCATTAATAATAAAAATCCTTCAACCTTACAAGGTGAAAAAAGCGCTATCTATTAACATTATTCCTTATGCTAAATTTCTCGCGTTTATTTTTTTACGTCCTCTCGACTAGACAGCTTTTTTATACTGACTTTCGACCTACTATCCCAATCTCCAGACCACTCTCGTGGACGATGCGATGCGATCGGCAACGCAATTCAAAAACATCCAACGTTCCTCGCCCAATAGCTAAGTCCACATTTAGTCACTACAACGCCGACTTCCTCTTCAACTTTTAAATTCTGGTTTTACATCGAGACGTTTTGTGCATGCGTAGAGGAGATGAATCCGTTTTACTGTCTACGTTCGTTCATCACAGCTTACACTTCGTTGAGTCATAGATTATACATCGAAATAAATTCGCAGGTGATGAATAAAATTATTCAAGGTAATACAGCGCCACCACGGAGCGTACGGGAAATTAGTGTAAAAGGTTAAAAGAAAACAGTTAGATTTGGAATAACAAATAAGTACTTATTTATATTAGTTTTTTTTTAACTTATTGTCACAATCATATTGGTTATAATATATTCTCTCAGAAATTGTTTTTCAAAATTATATATGTTAAGTATACTTTATATTGGGTCTGGCACTAAAGAGTTAATGATATTAAAAGTAAGTTTCAACGCGTGGGTCATTTGAAAAGCCTGCGATGGTCAGTGTCTGACCCGCGGGTCATAGGTTTGCCATCCCTGACCTATGCAATTGTTTGTAGTTAGTACCTACTATTTTTTATGTCTTGTCAAGTGAAGAATGTCTTCAAATCTTTGGCTGACGTCAGAATAAAGAGCCGTTAAGTGTTGACAATAAGCTACCTAGCAAATCATCATCTCGTTTTTGCAATTTTGAAATATTTGGTAACTGAGAGCATTCCTCTTCTTTCCTAGTTTTGTTTATATAGATTATTTTTGCAACAAACGCACTCAATTGATTTCTTTTAACTTGGCAAATAAGTCAGTATTAGCAGTAATTTTTTGAATTAATGTAATTGCACCACAATATATTATTGTATTTTTTACTTTACAAGAATTACAGCACTGAATCAAAGAGTGCATAAAATCAATCCAAACATAGGTACACATTTAGGCAACCAACGAACTGCTATTTATTTTAACATTCATAATAATGAAAATGTGTCAAATATTTTTGTAAGTACCTATATTAACATTTCGCGGACCCCCCCCCCCCCCCACACCGACGTTATCTACGCACCCCCAAATTATTTATAACTTGCAACAGACTTCTCCAGCGGTCACAAAGACCCCTGGGGGTCTGAAGGAACCACTTTAAATAATTAGGTACTGAATAGACCTACCGAATAATTTTAATCCTTTAAGATCGCTGGTACTAATGAGAAAAGGTGTTGGAAACTCAGTACCTACCTATCCAACTAATTTATAAAATAAACAAAATGGCTCGTGGTGAAAATCCCATGTTAGGTACCATTGCCGCCATATCTGTGGATTCAATAGTAATATGTTTCGATTTACGCTCCTTCCTCAAAGTTGCCTGATATATGTAACGGCTTTTTTTTATAAAAGAAAGTTAAACTGTTACAAAATTTGACATAACTACTTAATTAGGAAACAAAAAAGGTCAATGCTAAAGAGATTGCACCGTCCAATATCTTTGGTAAATGCTAGTTTTTTAATCAAGCTTTAGCTAACAGAGGTGCCAACGAAATCAGTTCTTGCGTTTTGCTGTACCTATACGAAAATAGTAGTGGCAGAGACATCATTTTCTATTCTGACAATAAACTGCACTCTTCAGAATAAGAATAAACCAATTACAAGTATAAAATATATCTATCTAGGTATATTATGCCATTGGGAACTTGGACATACCGACCGCTAATTTTAGGTCTTACCAAAACGACGTTGATTCTATGCATTCAACAATAAATTGAATAACATATTATTATAATACAAAATGAGTACCTAATTAATCATACTTCTCATTAAAGTAAATATTGAATTCAGCCTTCTGTGCTTGATAAGTTTAAGTTATCTATGAATTAATGAGTTTTGATTGCTGGCGTTTAAATCTTAACACTGTTTATGTGATCAACCCAGCATATCTTGATGGTACCCCAAAATAGCCACACATAGAAAGCTTTCAGTATTCTTATTTAACGTCTAGGCTTCGACTCCGCAGACCGGAACATACCGTACCTACATATACTTATTATCATGATGAATTTAGCATCTGATCTTTGCAATGTTGGCATTTAAAATAATAGGTACTAGGTGATTAGGTAAAACCCTTCTCCATAAAAACGTCCACACTTTCATATCACTAACCTTACCTCAATAATAAACATACCCCTGATAAAAGTTTGCAATCCCTGATTATATTTATTATGAAATAAATAACATTTCGCAATCAATTTCTGCGAGAGGCGATCTTCGAGTACCTGCCCTGCGCCCAAGGCTATTTTCTGTTTCCTAACCTGGGCCGAGCCAAGGTCGCTTCGATCCCAAGCAACGGTAAATTTTCAAAACCCAAGAAGACCTGAGAACATTCGGGAATTTAGCTATACTCTTCAAATATCCTACGCATCTCGCTCTCTCTCTTCATAAGATAAAAATAAGAGATATTTTCCAATCAGTATGAAATAAGCTGCGAAAGCGGTGGTGCCACGCAAGGGTCCGCTGCCCACGTGGCGGATATACCATGCCAACAGAAAGCCATGTTTGTTTCAACATTATAAATCAGTGTATCCCTTGTGTGTTATAATAATTCATATAACTACCCTTCAGGCAGCCCGTGAACCTCGTAAGGTGGGTCAGTGTTACTCCTGATAATGTACCTACAAATTAATTATATAATATTCCTATATATATTAACGGCCCACATGCTCGTCGTAGGTCAAAATTGAGTTTTTATTGTATTTTCAAACCATGATCCTGGACACTTCTTAAACGTTGTAGATAATCTATTTATATAATTTTGAAGCCTTATTATCCCTCATATTTATTTTAAACATTTGATGACTTTATAAAGTATTTTTGTTACATAAAATAGTATTCTTTTAAACCTCTCGCTCTAATATTTTAGAATATAGTCATATTTCGGTACATAACTGTGAAGTGGTGTTAAGATTTTTTACATTTATTAATTTTTCAACGCATTTATAAAACTATCAGTTTAATTTATATTGACATTATTATATTGAAATATTTACGATAAAAAATTATATTGGTAATCTCTGTGATCCCAAATTTGACAAGAATTAGGCTTTTTATTATTCAAAAATCGGCAAGATTAACACATTTCAAAATAATTCTAAAGATACTTATTATAAGCTATGTGTTTGACCATTTAAGTGTGATAAACATCTTATGAATAATGATTGCTCTATAATAATTATTGACCTAAGAATAAGGTACTCGTAGTGTTTTTTTGAAATACGCCATTTCTTTTGTCATTCCCCAGTGGTTAAGCTACAACATACGGCCGTGGCCATAAATTGACAAACTATAATTGAAGTAGGAAGTAAAATGATATTGACGCGCGTGTTTGAACATGTCTCTTAGTACTTATAATTATTCCAAGTCATACCAACATTTCGTAGGTCTCCAGTGTGCACTCTATAGATAGATGGTATTTAACTACTTTCCAGGAAGCCAGAATCTCGTTGGCTGGAAGCAGGTTAAAGTTTTTTCTCGAAACCCAGTAAAGCTACCTTCTTCAAGGTACCTAGTTTTTTTGCTGTCACTTGCATTCTCCAAGCATTATGAATCCAGCGGGCTGAAGGGTGCACCTGTGGGCATTTAGTGCTCCGCTCTTTGGGTACCATTGTAGGACGGCATTTGTCCAGCGGTTGTCCACTCACTGAGAGACATCTCTAGTCTATTACCATTTCATCTGCTTAGCGAGCTCGATCACATCGCGTATTTTTGTCTGTTTTCTTATCCATTAGGTTTTCTTGCAATCTTTAACCGTTGTGCCCAAGAAGCACCTTTTCATGTCTAGTTACGCAAGCTATCCCTATTTTTTAAATTTTATCTTACATTAAGAGTTCATGTTTCAGATATTTATGTGAGCGTTGGTAGCACAAATGGGTTGAACACTTTACGCAAACACAATGTGAGATAGGTCACTTGTGAGGGTAATGTTTGACTATAATCAATAGCGGCCTTAAGCCTGACAACGGGGTTGGTCAATTTTGAATGTATTATTTTAATTTGCCTTTTCGTTGTATACTTAAAAGACGTATTGCAAATTAGCTTTTTATACATTATAGAAGTACTAGAAATTTTTATATGTAGGTTACTTACCCTTAAAAAAAATTCCATTTTTCACGTTGTCAACTCATCGTTAACCAAAATTGCACCCAACACGTTATAATTTTTTGTAAATTAGGTCAAAAACCAAACTTTGTGTGTCTATTTATACACCTAATAACTGTTGTACTTAATACTATTTAAGAACATAAGATTAAAACAATCAAACACATTTAATAAAAACTCCGTTATAATACCTAGTGTTATGGAATGGCGGGATCATTTAGAATATATAAACACTTTTTATATTTTCACTGATCTTATTAGAAGGTAACTTTATGATTAATATAGCAGATTACATTTTAATCGGTAACTTGTATACAATGGTTTAATACAGAAAATGCAGTCGATGGGTTTTACTCAAAGGTTGGATTTAAACTGAACTACAATTAATAACATATTATGAAACTTTCAGACAACAATGGTCAGTTTGAAATAATAAGCGACAACAAATAAGAATAAAAAGGTTTGCCGCACAAATAAGACCTTGAAACCACAGAACGAAACTCTTGAAATATTTAAGGAAAAATTTATATCATTCTGTTTCATTTTACATATTGAAAATAGTATAGCTGTCTCGTTTTCGGCAATGACCAAAATTTAGTGTATGCAAGCGATAAAACAATATGAAAAAAGGCGTGTTTTGTGCTTTCTTTCCGTCTCACATATGGGAAATGAGAGAGAAAGAAATATTATTAAGAAATATGAATCTTGGCGTTCATGAAATTGACCGAGAAACGCTTGTGAGAGTTGAGATACGTGTGTGTGTATGGTGGTTAGATACACGTACATATAAATTAGCGTGCGTCACGTAACAATCGCTCGCTAAAACGGAAAAAGGCGTAGGATAATAATATATAGGAGATAATTGACATTGTATAATGTGTATAGATTGTAAGATATTTATTTTTGGGAGGTGATTGACTATTTGACCCAAGGAGCCAGCCGCCCATGCTTATAATGTAAATCTCATGTTGTGTACGTCTTGAATTTCGATTTGTTATGTTCACAATGTTTCGTATTCTTAAATAAATAAATAAAAATAAATAATATGAATAATATTGTTTTAAAAATGTTATTCACCAACATGTCTCATTTCATGTTTTATAAGAAGTTGCGAATATCTATATAAACATACATTGCATTTTTAAAGTTTTTCACCAGTATGTGTTATTTTATGTATTTTAAGATTACCAGATGTCGAGGATCTATATGAACATACATTGCATTTAAAAGGTTTTTCACCGGTATGTGTGTGTTCATGTCTTTTAAGATCATAGAGTCTCGTGGACCCATATGAACATACATTACATTTATAAGGTTTTTCACCAGTATGTGTCATTTTATGTCTTTCAAGATCACGAATATGCGAGCATCTATATGAACATACATTGCAATTATAAGGTTTTTCACCGGTATGTGTCATTTTATGTTTTTTAAAATCACTGAGGCTCGAGGACCCATATGAACATATATTGCATTTGTAAGGTTTTTCACCACTATGTCTCGTGTTATGTTCTTTAAGACTACTAATTTGCGAGCATCTATACGAACATACATTACATTTATAAGGTTTTTCACCAGTATGTGTCATTTCATGTTTTTTGAGATGACTAATTTGCGAGCATCTATATGAACATACATTACATTTATAATGTTTTTCACCAGTATATTGTGTCATTTCATGTTTTTTGAGATCACTAATTCGCGAGCATCTATATGAACATACATTACATTTATAAGGTTTTTCACCAGTATGTGTAATTTTATTTTTTTTGAGATTACTAATTTGCGAGCATCTATATGAACATACATTGCATTTATAAGGTTTTTCACCAGTATGTGTCATTTCATGTCTTTTGAGATGACTAATTCGCGAGCATCTATATGAACATACATTACATTTATAATGTTTTTCACCAGTATGTGTCATTTCATGTTTTTTGAGATCACTAATTCGCGAGCATCTAAATGAACATACATTACATTTATAAGGTTTTTCACCAGTGTGTGTCATTTCATGTCTTTTGAGATTACTAATTAGCGAGCATTTATATGAACACACATTACATTTATAAGGTTTTTCACCAGTATGTGTCTTTTCATGGTCTTTGAGATACCTGATTCGCGAACATCTATATGAACATACATTACATTTATAAGGTTTTTCACCAGTAATTGTCTTTTTATGTACATTGACATTACTATGGTGCGAAACTTCTATGCTTCGATTTTGATCAGGAATCACGTCCATGTGCACCATTTTGTGAGTTTTTAGAGTATTTCCGCATCCGAAAACTGCGTTACAAATGCAGCAAATCAAATTCCGTGAGAAATAGATTACTCTTTTAAGAATAAGTCGAATTTCTTTCGGAGCATCTCGTTCTAAGATTTCTTGTTTAATGTGATTCTCATCTATCGTCACTTCTGAATACTGTATCGTTCTATCCTGGATGCCATCGTCTGAGGATTGTTGACTCTCATCTGTATCGTGATGTCTCGTGAGAAATCCCTTGGTAGAAACCTAGAAAAATCGTAAAAATCTATATTATCAATATTATCAGTTACGAGTTATAATATTCATTTTATTTTTTTGACGCTTTTGTTTTTCAGCACTTTCAGACATTATTAAATAGCGAAGTGAGAGTGAAATATTGTTACGGAATGATCCATAAGTGGGTCAAAGCAATGCACTTATATGTATGTATACATCATCTTCGAGAACAATAATTATATCGTGTTCTGTTTAAGTGTGTCGTTGGAGAGTGTGCAGAGTGCCTGCCATGCTGAAAGGCAAAGCTAGAAAAATATATTCAAATTTTATCAAGCAATCTCGATCATTGACGGTATTTTAATATTTCATACATCAAAATTCCACATGATTTAATAGTTTATTAACGACAGGTACTATTCCGTATTGGAGAAAATGTGGCCAATAATTCCCAGTAGAAACCTTTACTGTTGGTTTAAATATATCGTGAATTTGGAACATGATTATTAAAAATATTACACTATTATTAATGTGCAAATAAATTAATAACTTTGGCTTGCCCACTTTTGCGGCACACTTCGCTTTTATTTATAAATTATTGGTCGCTTAGCGATAAAGAGTTATTTGAAAACAAATTACCATTAATTTTATTTGTCTCGTCTGCAACAGATTAGGGTAAGGCGTCCGATCACTTATCCACACTAAAAATATACGCTGCATGCAAGGAGATATGAACCAAGAATATATTACTTTAGAGATGAATCTTTAACCATAGCACAAAAATTATTACTCTCATTAAAGATGGTATTTGTTTTTATATTATTAATAATTTATAACAAAGCACATGGGAGCCTTCAAATTTTATGTCAGGAGAAATATCGCTAGTTTTAAGACTATTCTGTTCGATTTGAATTAAATGTCATTTACCTTTCAGTTTGTTGTGAATCCATAACTATTTTATTTTTGCTTAGATAGAACTTACGAAAGGGTTAACTGTCAAACGGAGCTGTGTGACATTTATGAACAATATTTAGACAGGCAACCAAGAATAGAGTAACGATCGAGCACTGATTCCAAATTGTCAAAATAATCTTTGACTAAATGGATTGGTTAATAGACAAAATTGACGTATATGGAGTGCAATCTAGGTGAGACCCTACAGAAACAATTACATCAAATAAATGCACTGCTTTTGGCGGTTCACATTCTGGAAAAATCATCGAACTTTATTTATTAAAAAACAAAGCCGGCACTCTCGTTACGGTCAATGGAGATCATTAGGCGCTGAACAATGATCAATGATATTTGTTGCTGTTGCATATATGCATGACATTGATGCAGATAAGATGTAGTACATACAGGATGAAACTACGTAGTTATAACTGCTACCAAGGATGGTATACGTAGTTAAAATATCAAGTAATTTATGGTTAATATGTTGCTGATCAGCAATCACATCCGTGTGAATCATTTTGTTACTTTAGAGCCTTTCCGCATCCAAAACTGCGTTCCAAATGCTGCAAATCACATCACAACCTCACAGAAGTTTCGGTGGACGGAAGCCACGACAGCCTCTATGCAAAGCATAAAAGAAGAGCTGCGGAAACCCCTACAACAAGCTTGCCCCGACTTAAGCCGACGATTCTCCCTACAGACGGACGCCAGCGGACACGGAATGGGGACTGTACTCGTCGAAGATAGGGACGAAGGCGATCGACACATCATTTTAAACGCCATCGGTTGCCTATCTGCAGTGGAACCCAAGTACCACAGCAATGAACAGGAGGCTCTTGAGATCATCTGGGCTATTAAACGTTACAGGGTCTGCCTAGAAGACCGAGAGTTCACCCTAGTAACCGACAATAAGGGGCAAACTTGGCTCCAACAAGTGAAAGACCAAAGAGCGAAACTAACCCGATGGGCGATCCTATTAACAGAGTTTTCTTTCACTATTACCCACTGTCAAGGGAAAGATAACCAAGTACCAGATACTTTATCTCGGAACCGTCGGAAGACATAGACATGGACGTATGAGCATACCAGAGTGTATCCGATAACAGATCCAACCCCCATAGCTTTAGTGCTGGAGTTACCAGACCTGGCGACCGGCATAGTACAAAACGAGACGATCAAGAGTCGGCCGAAATGATCATCGAAAGACCCATTCCAAGAGACGACACCTAGAGTGACGATCGAACTACAATGCAAGACTATGCCCTATGTCGAGTAGTAAAAGGCAGACGCCTGATAATAGTACCACGATCACAGCAGCGGAAAGTCATAAGGGCGTACCATAACGACCATAAAGTATGTCACCCCGGAGCGGAAGAAACTAACAGGGCGATCGGACGACTATATTTCTGGAAGAAGCAACGAAAACAAGTAGACGATTACCTCGGCAGGTGTCGGACCTGCGCCATCAAAAAAAAAAGGGGTGCCTTAAAGAAGGCAGCTACACAAAGGCCGCATACAGAAGCGCGCCGCCCATAGGACATTGCTCCCAATACCACTAAGAATGGCAGTTTTCATTTACGCTGCGTATAAGACGGAAAAAAATATGTATCAAATTAAGATCCTTCTAAACTTTAAGCTACAGTATGTGAGGATACTAATACCGACAGAACTGTCTGCCTTCAGCAAACGGCACTTCTAGGGTACGAAAAGACCGGATCATCGCCCTCCAGTATATTAGTCAGCTGGTCTTGAATAAGTAAGTAACCCTCCTCCTAGCTACCATTCAAATATAATAAAAATATTTACTAAGTAATCATAATAATATTAAATAAGTAGTATTAATTATATTAATATTAGAATCAGTCCACCTTAAAGGGTTAGAGTGGCGTGATATAGACAGGTCGATCGGGATTGGTTGAGATACCTCGTACGATATGTCGCATAGCCTGTCGACGCGCCAAGGACAGGAAGCAAACAGGATAAAAAAATCAAAAAAAAGTAGTAGAAAAAAGCCCTTTTGAGTGAGATGACGTTATGTTAAGAACGAAATGTTAAGTTGCGAGTAAAGATAATAATGTTATAAGATAAAGCTATTGTATTAAATTTAAGTTATTGTGAGAAGTTATTTAAGAGACTTAGTGAAAATATAACAGTTAAATTACGCTGAGTTATTTATTGTGAACCCTTCCTTACTCCCGGCGAGTTAAGAAATAACGGAAAAGAAGTGTAAAAAAAATGTGGTGAAATGTACGAGGTAGCAATACCTAATGATCAGTTTACCTCGCCCGGCAAATCTTTATGGATAGAAATACGCTGGAACAATTCTAATAAAGTATCCGTATTTACTTAGCAAATCCGTTGTTGATTTACGCAAATTAATTTTTTTTTTTCTAGATGCCTTTGTGCCTCGCATTTATTATCGAGTTCATTCAAGAATTTGGCACTAAAACTACTGAACTTGATGCTAACCCAACTTATAACTGCAATGAACGCTCATTTTTGCTTAACGGATTTGATAATAGGGAAAATTTCCTACACAGAAAAATACCAATCTAGAAGACTTCCTATAATTTATTACATTCACAAAAATACATCATTTGGTGAGGTTTGCACGCTGGTGGCATCGCCGTACAATTCTTCAAAAATGGGGCCAAAGCTCACGTTAAGGTAAATGGATATCTTTGTCGAGCAATGATTATTACTTTGTTTTAAATATGGAATCATTCGAAAGAACAGCGATTTCAAAAGGAAGTGCGAACAGCTACCGCAACCATCGCTTTATTTGAATCAAGATTTGCAGATAAATTGATTTAGAGAAATGGATTCGTGAAGTCGCTGTTATATGCTGATAATCCAGCAGCAGTAAACGCATTAGAACCCAACATTTTCCATACTATACGACCAGCAGTGCTTTAATAAAAGTAGTCCGAATTGGGCGCCGAGAATTTGACTTCGGCCTATCGGACTTGTTTTTAAACATACCTGGTCTAATGGCTTGTATTGTAGATACGAGCAGACAGGTTGAGTTAATTTATCATTGATTTGGTGAATTGCATTCTCAACTAATTCTTCTTTAATGATGACTGCCTCATCATTATTCTCATACTTAATATTCATCAGACTGTTTTCACGCTTCTGAAAACAACATTATAAATATTATATTAAGTAACAGTATTATCATTACGATAAGCCAAAAAAGGTTTCCCAGAGATCTTCTTTCAGTAATTGGTCGCCAATGTTTGACTTAATTTGCAGGTGAATGTATAATCACCGAACGACATTCTAATTTTATGAACGATCCGACAAAATAGTGCACACTCTTTCGGTTATACTTATTTGTTTTAGTTGAATTAGGAGTCCATTTTACAGACGGCTTTAAAGTTCATACAGCCTTGCCTATACCAAACCACGACTAATAAAAAATATTCTTCGATCTACAAAATATCCAAAGATCTGTATGATTTAATAACATAATATTAGATATGTTCTAGATAGACGAATAATTTTGGACTATTATTTATTATGGCTTGGCTTCGCGGGGTTTTGTTGAATTTTAAAAACTAACCAACACAACAGTAAATTATGGTCACCTTAATCTAATGAAAACAAATATGCATGATTGACAAAGTTTTGTGTGTACTATTTATGTTGCATATTAGCAGCCTATGTACACCCTTCGCCACTGTATGATACCTATTATTTATCACAAATATGCATAGTAGTATATTAATCATATACCTACGTATCAGATGACAATATATAATACATAATATACCGAACAACAATAATCAAATGAGTATGTATGAATATATATGTTAGGTACCTTTGAATCACTGGCAAACGTCAATGGATCAAACTTTTCATACAAGTGACTGCTTTGGTCGACGGCTTGTGTGCATGGAAAAGCCACTTCATCGAAAGTCAGCGACGCATCATGCATACATTTATGGTACTTCAAAATTTGCGCAGATGAAAAAAAATTACAACACTCGTTGCAAACAAAATTTCTAACGAAAAATGAAGCTCTGTTCAACCTCAGACGGACTTCTTTCGTAGAAGCAAGCGATATTTCCTTTTTGATGTCCATTTCATGCACTTCAATTTCACCAAACGACTGTGCAGAATGTCTCTCAAATATATCAGGTGCTATCAAACAATCCATGTCGCGGTTTACGAGCGGAGTCTGTCAAGTAATAAAATACATGTATACTAACAATATAAAAAATCAACCAACATAAAGAATGCAAAGTTTCTGGACTATGACCACCTAGAAGGGCAATTTTTAAACGAAGCAGTATCGAAGTCATTGTATGAGAAAGTGATTAGAATTTATGAGAAATTTAATTTCCAATTAGATTTTGACAACCGCGTCTGAAAGCTGCGGAGGCTTTTGAGCTTCATAAGCTTCGACGGTTGAGGCGTTAATTTTGACAGATGGTAACCAGATTAAATGTCGGAACGTAACGTTGAAAGGCTCTTTATTTTTGTATTTTGTCTTTTACATAATACCATTGGAAGTGTTGTTTTGTATTTAAATTCTCAATTAGGTATTTATTGTGTTTTGTTGTACAGAAACATACATATTTTATTAATATAAGGTTTGTAAAATACATCGGAAGTTCCGTTCACATTCTTATAGGTACCTACTGAATATTGTAATAATATTATTATGTGATAAATATTGAAGTAAGTAGCTGCTTTAAGGATTAATTATTTACGTACAACAATCAATCGTTTTAAGAATTCAGCGATAACTAATAAGTAGTGATAAAATAATATGATAAAGACTTTACCAAATTTTAGGTTATTTTACACGTACCTACCTAAATTGGAAGTGATTCACGCTGAAATTTTGTTGTTAAGATTTGGTAAAGAAGGATCCATTCAAAATGACAGACGAGGCGTTTGTGAAACGATTCCGGTTATCGAAACCATTGGCAGATAAATATGCATTTCCAGAATGGAAAATCTAATGTCAACCCCAACTACCTGTCATGTGCGCATAGACGAAAATATAATGCACACTTATACGCGACCATAAAATATGTCCATTCAGTATTTTTGTTGCATTATTGGACACCGTTCGAAGCACCATGCCTCCTTTGAAGATACTGTTGCGTTTTGCTTCTTGTTTGCGTACCGCTTTGTTCAAAAATTGCCCTTCAGGTGTTGAGTCTACACGATTGAATAGGCACGTCAATGATGTTTGATTTTGTCGCTGCGCTCATGGAGACACCCTTAAGCCCGGTTCGGATCAGGCGAGTAGTTTAGTCAAGAGGCGAGTAATTTGCATAAATTAAAAAATACGGTATGTAATCGGTAAATACGGTATGTATCACCCACGGTGGCCGCGCGGCATAAGCGTTGAACTATCATGCCGTGGGTCCCAGGTTCGAATCCTGGGCCTGGCAAGTACACATATTGTTTTTCAATATGTGTGTGAGTCAAGGTATGGACCTAATAGGTTGAGCAAGTGGCTGACATCCATTTCTCGTAAAAAAAAATCTGTTAATACAAACCTCTACTCTGTGGAGGCCCATATGATCCTATTAGGATCGGACATGGTCGGATAAACTCGTACCTACCCATAAATCTCTACCATAAATTCTCCTTGTTTCGTTACCAACGTTGAAATATATAATATTATTTTCTTTTAATAACTATGGTGCGACATAATTATTGGCTTTTGCGCAGTATACCTACCACAGTTATGAAAGGAACTTTTTAATCTGAGTAAATGACATTATATTATTATGACTGATTTATTATTCGTTTGTGGTGTTTACATTTATAAAAATCTTCATAATGTGTCTAGGCGCCAAGTTTATTAGCATTTGTATTCGAAACTGAGCAGTCAAAAATAAAATAAAAAAATCACTAGCGGAGCGTGGCGACATCATACTAAAATCGCTGCGAGTACCTACTGGGTAATAATAATAAAAAACCATCCGGAACAAAACATCTCCAACGCTCTGGTAATAATAACTAAGTTTAGGTAGCTATTTCTATATAATACCAAATGATTCTCCTCGATTTGCCGCCCTTCGAGTATCTGCCGCCCCCAAGCGACGCTCAATCTGCCTACCCCCACGGGACGTCACTGTGTGTGCATATTCAGTTCCGTCAACTGTCGAAAAATCATCATTTATTTACCAGAAATACAAAACGTACGATATTGATATTTTTACCCTCCATTTCATTATATGTTAGCAATTAGAATACATAGCTATATGTATATAAATTGAATTTTAAAGACTTAAAATACGCCAGGCGGACTTGTACCGAAGACCGACATGAAGTTTTATGGGTTATTCCGCCTGGGGTAGGGTTTTCAAAACACTTTTTAAAAGTATTATTTTTTATTGTCTATTATTTATTAGTAGTACGCCAAAATAGGTATTAAGTACAACACGATTATTATTATTTGTTCGTTAATGAACCAATTTGATAGAAGCATGATGAAATTGATATTAGCGTCTTATAAAATTATGTAAATAGTTCTAAAATATAAAAATACACATAAGCATAATAATTATACTATTTTGTCAATAGATGTAAGAGGCTTCCTTAAATCAGTTTTTGTATTCAGTTACAAAGATACTTTTGTTAAACTTAATTATTGTTTCAAAAAAACAAAAATAAGCATAAAAAACCATAGTCTCATACATTATATTCCAACCTAATAAATATGCACGTTAATTTGTTAGAACATATAATATTATGAACATAGTTGATGTACAAAAAATAATTAATTATATTTTTTGCACAACCCTAAGTTCAATCTACAAAATGTATGCACGTATCAGTGAAACAATGATGATTCCGCCTAGAAAATTTTGACGATGGATAAACATACAAAAAGAAGAATGTAGATGGGTTATGGTATGAACATGTTTGCAGCTCATGTTATGAGTATTATTCTACTACACTGTTGTTCCCTCGTAACTATCGTAACGATAATGACTTAGACGGACTTTTTCAACGATAGGCGGAATAACCCCCGAGTCAGAGTAATTTCGCCCATATATTTGTATCAGTAAAATCAATGTATTAGAATGTAGATAAATAATATTAACTATTTTTAATAATTGCAGTTAAGTATATTTAACCATAAAAACCACATAACAATGGATACGTACTTTAAAAAAATCATAAAATACAAATTAACAACACGCCATAGAAAACTAGGCGAAATAACCCCGTTTGACGGTATTATGTGTGCCAAACGAACTCGGCGCTTAATTTGCCCAAATCATAACATAATATATTCTATAAACTTAATATTATTCTTTCCTGTGATTTTTGGATACGTATGATTAGGTACCTAATTGAAACACAAAGTGAATCGTTGATTTTTTCTCAAATTGAAAGGTTCGTCTTTATGCGCTATGTACCTTTTCGTGAGTGGTGCATTTACCTTAATAAATTATAAAATAACTGGCACGCATTGAAAACATTAACAGCATGTACAATAATAAAATGAAAAAAATATGCCAACTAGGAAAATACAGATCTAAAACGAAACAGAAAGAAGGCATTCTATTATTTTGTTTGATTTTTTTCTCTGATTTTCTCGGAAAAAAATATTTTGTAGTTGTAATATGATTTTTATTGCATGATTTGTTTTTAAATTATGTAGGTATGTTCAATACAATAATATTGTAATGTATTCTATATTTTAAAATTTTACATTCTCAAATCTTGTGTCTTATTCGTTGAATAAAAGAAATTGTTTATTATCCCATATTCTTCGACACTCTAAAACGGTTGCCTGTTACTCCACACCCGTGAGTATTTCAAGTCCCATTAAGTCCATGTGTCCCGATTAGGCCTTATCGAATTATAAAGTTGGCTAGGTATTCCATCGGCTTTGATGGGTATAACATATTCTGAAGCTTGGCAGGTCATAATAACATTACAGATCGATCACTCCACGCAGAACCTAGGTTAAAACTCATTCGCTGCGTCCAACCAGTGACGTCCCATGGGGGTAGGCAGATTGAGCGTCGCTTGGGAAGGGCTGTTATTCGAAGGGTGGCAAATCGAGGAGAATCATTAGGTATATATAGAAATAGGTACCCAAACTTAGTAATAACGTAAATATCTTTGCATTAAAAAATCAGCTCATTGCTTGGGAATAAATTGTATTAATAAACATATAATAAGGTTTAAGAGACTGTTATTTTTTGTCAGGTTCGCGATGTCTAGTTTACTTCCGTTGTCGTTGGACGTCACGTCCTTGATGACCAGCAATGACACGCGCAGATTCGCGAACTATATTTGAATTATAGGTAGGTACGTGCTTACTTGATTGATTAATCCAAATATTTTTGCCGGTCACTCGCGAGTTTTAAAAGTTGTCAAGAGTTTTAAAACCGTAAACTCGCAATACTGTCTATTGAAGTCGAGATTGCATTTAAATTAGATTTGGTGGTATATAATATTTTGTTAGTAATGTATCCATACAACACATTTCTTAGATAGGAGTCATGAAAGGATGATAAAAAATACTGTATAAAAAAATGGGGCAGCATTTTGTTTAGGGACGTCACTGCGTCCAATGCAACTGGTGCGTTTCCCATCAGGTGGCCATTAGATAATATAATAAGCATGTTATTTAAATGTGGTAAGTGAATTCTCGTGATATTTACGTTGATTATTACGTTGAGTACCGCGCACGCGAATTCTCGTTTTGGCGCGTTTTTAAATAAATATGTTTACAGTGACATCTATGTATTTTCTACGAAAGCTTTTGACAAATACCTGTAAGATTATAAAATTCAGTACCGACTGGTATAGATAAATCATCGATATCTATTTACCTTCTGTGATATTATTAAACACAAGTCACAATTTTATTTTTGTGAGACGCCATATTTGATCATTACGTCGTGTGACTTTACGGAGTTGTATACTGATTTTGAGGACGAAAATTACAGAAATAAGCAAAAAAGGGATTCAATAAGGAAAGAGAAATAATTTATCTATGATATTTTAAATGTTTATTGATGGTTTATGGTAAGTTAGGGTAGTTAGGTAGGTGAGTTAGGGTAAGTGCATCTACGTGGGGAAGAGCATATAGATTAAATAACTTTTTACTGCAATGAATGTAATTACTGCCGTCGATAGGAATTAATTACACATCCATAAATGTATGCCAACACCCAAAGATGGCAGCATAATAATGTTTGATGTATCCACTATGACAACTAAGAGTTTGACATTCTTGTTTGATGTCAAAAAACAAGTTGGACGTGTTTTTTTCAATCTATCTGTATGTCAACAATATTTCGTGCTAAGAAGGAGATATTTAGTGTGTACCTTTGTTTTGAATTGTAATTTGTGTTCCGACTGTAAGATTTATGATTAATGCAAATGATTATGTTTTTTTGAACTAGATACACTCACCCCACCAAAGATATAGCATGGGGTAAGAGCGTCAGATGCTCTTATCCCATATACTCTATTTTTTGTATGGACAAGTTTTTGGCTAGTGATGTTCCTTGCAATAAAAAATGTATTGAATTTGTAATTTATGGTAGGTACCTAAACATTTTTTAATACAACCTCTAGATTCACACAGTACAGTACTTAAAATATAAGGCCGCAGATTAAATACCTACCGCGCTGTGCATATTACATATCGACATGACCAAATACTTCATGGAATAACACACCAAATCTAAAATGTTAATTTTTCAGTAGAGCGAAAAACGCGCGCGTTAACATAATTTTACTCCCTACTTTAATTATAGTTTGTCAATTTATGGCTACGGCCGTATGTTGTAGCTTAACCACTAGGGAATGACAAAAGAAATGGCGTATTTCAAAAAAACACTACCTTATTCTTAGGTCAATAATTATTATAAAGCAATCATTATTCATAAGATGTTTATCACACTTGAATGGTCAATGACATAACTTATAATAAATATCTTTAGAATCATCTTCAAATGTGTTAATCTTGCCGATTTTTTGAATAATAAAATGCCTAATTCTTGTCAAATTTGGGATCACAGAGATTACCAATATAATTTTTTATCGTGAATATTTTACAAAAATTATCTCGTAATAAATTATACTAATGGTTTCATAAATGCGTTTAAAAATTAATAAATGTAAAAAATCTTAACACCACTGCACAGTTATGTACCGAAATATGACTATATTCTAAAACATTAGAGCGAGAGGTTTAAAAGAATACTATTTTATGTAACAAAAATACTTTATGCAGTCATCAAATGTTTAAAATAACTATAAAGGATAATAAGGCTTCAAAATTATATAAATAGATTATCTACAACGTTTAAGGAGTGTCCAGAATCATGGTTTGAAAATACGAAAAAAACTCAATTTTGACCTACGACGAGCACGTGGGCCGTTAAGGTGATTCATCAGTAAAACAGCAAATAATTTTCAACTATAGGCGCGACGAAATTTTGGAATCGCTGCCATTCGGAGAGATAACGCGAGCTGGAAACACGTCAATTTGTTTCGTGATGGCGACGGGGGTATTAATTCATAAATCGTGTTAAACAGAATTAATTTTTCAGGATCACTTAAAAAGGCACACTGATTACTAAAATTGATATAACTCGTGTATTATTCATTCAATTCAAATAAATCATTTAAATATTTATAGGTTTTAAATTTTTCTATTAAGTATTTACATTTTAAGTAAACTTTGTGTATAAGTGGAATGAAAATAACATGTCAAATATAGTTTTTTGGGTTTTTTTATACAAAATAACATAGATAAAAAGTCCATGATAAAAGTAAATAATAAAAGGAAGATATACTAAAACTGGAGCTAAATATAATACTCTTCAAGATATTTAGAAGATGAGGGCCATTTTACATTTTTTACTGTCTCAAACACCTCATACCTAGCGAACTGATCATTATTTTGACAAATTTAAATAAAAATAGATTTTATAAATCAAATATTTCTAAAAAAATATATTGGACTGTATATAACTAACATCATAAAATGATAGCTACATATTTTATTATTAAGTAATTTCAACTTTAAAAAAATTCAAAATATGATTATTTTTTTTTTGATTTTCATCATGTCCTGCATCCTGTAACACCGGCGACAAATTGGCGATGATAGGGCGCGATGGGTTAAGATGACTAAAAACGTTACCCATTTACTTTAAAAAGAAAACATGTGAATGAATATATTATTATTGTTACTAATAGAACAATAAATAGAACATTAAAGGACGCATTTTGGATTTATATGACAAATTATATTTCATTTGGCATGCGTCATTAGCACCCGCGAACCGCAATCCGCGCATCGCCTAGCCATGATCTTTTTAGCCGTGCCTCAACTGAGGTATAGCCTTAACCAAAAAACAGTTTAAGAAGATAGACAAAAATTCAAACAAAAAAAAAGTTTTTACAAAAAACTATTTTTAGAAATTAAAAAAAAAAACAGTTACAACCAGTGGACTCAGTGGACGAGAGTGAGTCTGAATGGAAATCCTCTTCCGAAGAGGACAATGTTGTCGATTTTTATAGGTAAAGGTCTTATATTCGAAGAAGATTATGAGAACAATTTGCTTGACGGTTTTCAAATGGAGGAAGGGGTTGTAATGACTAATGAAATGTGGAATGCTGATATTCCATTAGATTCCACCAGTGAGTCAACTAAAAGAAATGTTACATTGTACCTACATCTCAAATTATTCAGCAAATAAAATATTTTAAAAATAACGAGTTATCTATTTTATTTTACCACAGTTACATTCCTAGTGCTACATATGCCGCACTTACCCAACTTTTTTGATTTTATTTAATATCTTCTGTTCCCTTAGGAAATTTACTACCATAAACAATCAAAATGTTGCACTTAAAATCTATTATTATCCTGAGGTTGATATATTTTTCGACTGGTAATAATTATGAGAAATAATTTAAATAGATGCTCTTACCCCAAATGCAAGGGTAAGAGCGTCTACTCGCCTTGTTTCCTTAAAACGTTTTTATTATAATTAATCATGCAACATATAACTAATGAATATGGTAGTCGAAAAAGAGATTATTGGTGAACAGTCAACAACAATTTCGAAGAGATATTACAAACGATTAAAGTTCAACATCAGCTTAATGTGCCGATATATTAGTTTATAAACCTAGAGTATTGAAGTATTATGAATATTCCATAAAAGTATATGTGTTTGAATGAGTATTTAGTTATTCCACGTGTTTTTTGAACATTCAAAATTTGTTGACTAAAATGGCGAATTCTTTGTTGTTTACAACTGTTCTAAACCAATTGATTTGCTTCCGATATCTGATACGTCACAAAGTAAAAATATATTCACCAAATAATTATAATTTATCTATGATATTTCATATGTTATTGATGGTTATTTAAATTCATTTTACATGGTTTTCCATTCCCGTCAGATAACTGTCAAAATAGGTATCCGATTGCAATGTTTGAAAGTTCTCATTATTTGCCAATTACATCATTATGTGCCAATATATATTATTTTATATGCCTAGAATATTGAACTATTGTAACTATTTGATACAATTATGTAAGTACAAACAAGTAAGTATTTACTTATTCTCACGTATTTTTCCAACATCCAAAATATGTTTACGAATGACGATTTGTTTTTTGTTTACAGCTGTCAGAAACCAACGATTTTCCTCCAATATTATTAATAATTAATAATCGAACGTTTTGACAATGCCACGTGTTCCCCGAGAATTAAAATCTGTTTACTAAAGTGGAATATTGTTTTGATTCCAGCCTGTTTTCACGCTGAAATGGAGGTCTTTGGAACAGTAGGATTGCGCATTCGTATGGACTCAGGAGTCGACACGCTCGTGGACCCACTTTCTGGTCCATCTCGGACAGAAAACGGAGGTCAAGCGAGTGAATGGCATGTTAGCAGAAGTAGGTGAGGTCGTTCTAGTGGTGACGTCGTCCCTAAGGCAGGCGAGGAGGACATGCAAGGCGTAGTGCTCGTGTGACTGAATCGTGGTCAACAGCAGAATATACTCCAGCACCTGGGCAGTTTATAACAGTGTCAGATTGGCCGAGCAGTTGCTGGTGAAAAATATTAGAGTTAATGGGACTATTCGCAAAATATAGGTCTTCAACTTGAGTTAAGTCTTTGAACGGGAGGGCGAGTCGGTTATAAAGGGTGTTTTTTTTAGAGGTATAGAACTTTGAAATAGAATAAAACAAAGATGACTTTTTATATTGACATGAAATTTACTTTATTCGAAAGATGCTCTTCTGAAATTATAATTTAAATAAGACTTCTGGCATATGACCGCCATGGCTGGCTCGGACGTAGTCTAATCTGGAGGTCCAATTTTCGATGACTTTTTCCAACATTTGTGGCCGTATATCGGCAATCACGCGGCGAATGTTGTCCTACAAGTGGTCAATCGTTTCGGGCTTATCGGCGTAGACTAGCGACTTCACACATCTCCACAGAAAATAGTCAAGCGGCGTTAAATCGCACGATCTTGGAGGCCAATTCACGGGTCCGAAACGTGAAACTATGCGGTTACCAAACGTTTCCTTCAATAAATCAATTGTGGCACGAGCTGTGTAACATGTTGCGCCGTCGTGTTGAAACCACAGCTCCTGCACATCATGGTTGTTCAATTGATGAACGAAAAAGTCAGTAATCATGGCTCTATTGCGGTCACCATTGACTGTAACGTTCTGGCCAGCATCGTTTTTAAAGAAGTACGGACCAATTATTCCACCAGCCCATAAAGCACACCAGTCAATTTTTCTGGAAATAACGGTGTCTCAACATACACTTGAGGATTATCATCACTCCAAATATGGCAGTTTTGTTTATTGACGTATCCATTCAACCAAAAGTGAGCTTCATCGCTAAACAAAATTCGCTTATGAAAATCGGTATCAACGGCAATCTTGTTTTAAAATAATTTTTCACAATTTAAAAGCATTGTTCAGGCGTCAGTCTATTCATGTTGAAATGCCAAACCAAACTAAACATAAATCACTTAACAGCTGACAAAATGGCCACCAATTAAAAAAGTGCTGCCAGCTTAAAGTTCTATACCTCTAAAAAAAACACACTTTATGTATAAAAAGAGATATTATCTTACATTCTTGGAGAGATACGCGCATAGTGAGGATGATAATTAACATCTATCCATTGATATTTTGGATGATAGATTTGGGCCTCAATTACAGAAATAAGTGTGTAACAAAGACCGAATCTATTGTTACTTTATTACTGTCCTCTGGTAGCGATGTCTGGTCTTCTCCGGATCCGAGGCGTAATGTGATGCTAGATTCGCCTGTCAGATTATTTGGATATATATCTAGACACACTTTACAGACGATTCCAGCAACACAGAAGAAGGAATACCAGTCAAGGGTATGTAAGGAATGTGCCAAGATGAAGAAGAGAGGCGAGACTCGGTAGGTACTGGTGTAAAGAGTGTGATGTTCCTCTACACGAAGTAGGTTGTTGGCAAAAATTTTACACTATTGTCATAATAGAAATGGGAAATGAGTGTAAATAGTAATATCGTAAAAGAAGTTTAATAATTGTAATGCACAATTATTAAACATAGAGTGCCAACTAATTCAATCAATAAAACATGAAATATTTAATCTCACAGCTTATAAGATTCGGCTTTCTGCCAACTTAACCCTGTGTAAAGAATGCCTTATAATTCATTTATCTACCTCAAATAAAATGTCATTTGTAAACTCGTTGAAATATTAAATTATAATTTTTGGGCGCCTTGAAAGATGTGTAATTACAAATTAAATATAACAGTATAAAAATAAGAACACAGCTAATCGTGAAAAGTGTTATTTAATTACACAAACCATTGAAATTTAAAAACATACTAAAACAAATACAGATTTTTAATACAACTTTGAGAAGCGTTTACTTGGTATGGACATAGAGCATTTGTTGGAAGATGGTAATTATTACTTAACTTTATGTTTAAATTGTGATGGCTGGAACTTCATCTTGGCTGGAATTATGAACTGCGAATCCTTCTCCCTGTCCGAAAGGAAGTAACTACAAATGGCGTTGAAACTGTATCTAATTGTTAAACAAGCACGTCCGACCGGTACTGAATCTAATCTCGGAGTGAGGATCTTGCGGGCGGAAATAAGTTATTTGTAAACAAGACGCTTTCAAAAAAGCGGGAATGAATCCGATTGGCCTATTTTTAACCGTCATTGTCTTGGAAACAAGGGTTGACACACACTTTTTAACAAGGTTGTGCCAAATTTTGTTATTTAATTAACATTATTTATTTTTAATATCTGCGTTTGAAATGTAGCCATGTTACGTGAAATGTAACATGACAATACCCTCGTTCCGCAATAGATGAAAAAATCTGGAACTCCTCCCCAGGGTGTCCAATGTCAGTCGACAGTAGTCGCAGGCACCTCATGTGGAAGCAGTATCCAACAGATTGTTAGAATAATGTAGTGACTCAGCATAGTTTTGTCCATCAAAGGAAGGTAGTGTTGTCCTTCAAAAGAAGATCATTTTGTACATCGGAGAAGATTGTGTCGTACATCGGAGAAGATCGTGTCATCCTTCAGGTCTTCGCTTTTCATTCTTGTTTAGAACTAGCTAAGGTTTCACTTTCTTTCCTTCAATAGGAACTATCTACACTTGCACTGAACTTGAAATTATATTTATTCTTCTCGTCGTCGAATAAGTTGTTTAAAAATTATATATTATACCATACTCTATGTACCATACCAATCGAAGAAAACAGATATACAATTATAATTAATAATCACATATAAATCAGGTAATAAAAATGTACATGCAAGTACACACAAATTTTTTTAAAATAGGGTAAAATTTAGAGGAAAATTGTAAATATAGTTAATTATGCAAAAATTCGAAAAAGAAACAATCTTAAACATTTTTCTTTTATAACAAAAGCGAAATACTTATTGTTAATCAGTCATTTTAGGTGATAACATATCATAGTAAACATAGTATTATAATAAAATAAAGAATTGTGGAAAGTTACGGTAGTACTTTTGGAAAGTACGCCAACAAATTTGAACAAGAAATCCACAATCTTTTACTTAAATTACAGAAATTTATTTATATATAAATAGTGATAACATTTTTGGATAATTAAAATTACATTATCATTAATAATATGTGGTTGTTATAACAAAATTGTGGCGATTTACGGTAGTTCTATGAAAAGAACGCCTAAAAATTGAAAAAAAGCGCCACAATCTTATCAAACAATACCTTTTTGAGTTATAATTATAATTACCACGATATTCCATTTAAATATCGGTAATAAAATCAAGAAATAATAGTTATTTAATACTATTTGAACATTGGTAATAAAATATAGAAATACTATTTAATACCATTTAAATATCATCATTTAAATACTGGTAATAAAATTCAATAGACAATAGTTGCTTCCATTTAAATATCATTCAAATAATGGTAACAAAATTAAGAGATATTTCCATACTATATCATCATAATAATGGAAATAAAGTTAAAAGATTTAGAGATTAAGTTGCTTCCATTTAAATATCATTCAAATAATGGAAATAAAGATAAAAGATTTAGAGATTAAGTTGCTTCCATGCTATACCATTATAATATTTATTATTGACAATAAGAACAAAAAATTACAATAACTTTATACAATCCAAGTTATATTGGATGAAAAGAAAATTTTAATTTATAGAATTATACTATAAATTATTTTTAAAGAGACATTTAAGTTTTACAATCATTCTTGTTGCATTGATAATTAATTTAATTTAATAAGAAATAATTTTTACTTTTAACCATATTAATTTACAGGTTAAATATCATCAAATTACAATTTATAAGAAGAAAAATTATACAATAATTAATTAATATGCACAATTAAGAGAAATCAATATGTTTATATTCATATTGATTAAGTATTTATTTGAAAAACAACTGCGAATCAACGTGTAAAATATGACTATTCATTATGAATATACATTTATTAGAGAAAAAAGCACGATAAAATTCAACAGGGTTAATTCAATAGAAATTCTGAGAAAGGTACCAAACATATGGGTCTGAGAAGATTAAGCAAGTACTAAACTGATATTCCCTTCGCCCCAGGTCCCAGAAGGCAATTACAGGCTACAAAAAGAACACAATCCAGTACTAACTTGTAATTTATAAACATTTACACTTGTAAAATATTTAAAGAGAAAAAATATATTCGAAAATATGAAAAAAAAGAAACGCCCATATATTTAGTGAGAGGAATAACTCGAATTAGGGTTTTCAACTCGACGGTATATACTAACTTACCATTTAGCAAGCTGTCCGTACATTTATAATTAATAGTTAACATAGCAACAAAATATTTAGTTGAGTTTGTGGTCTTTTGTGTCATTTACCGGGATTAACGCAATGAATGGTTCAGTTACTCTCAATAGCATCGAACAACATTTCCTAAACGATTAGACATACTACGACTAATAAAACTATCATGATATTCGCATGATAAACAAAACAAAACCTTCACCGAGGTTATTATACATACAAAAATTAATCAACAATAATGTTTCCAGTTTTAATTGGCTCGGACATCCCTAACTATGGCCCAGTCTTCATGACTACACTATTCTAACATACCATACAATTTTTCGTTACTCTCATACATCATCTACGGCTTCTATTCATCATCTTTTATAGCTCCACCGGTTAGTTAAGCCAAGATCAATCAAAACACAAAAACAATCTCTAAGTCTTTTATATTCCTCCTCTAGATTCAACTGCTTTAACTAAAGAATTCAGCAAAGTTGCTGGATCGATCGGAAGGTATAATTAACAAAGAAATTAAAAAAAGAAAGCTATGAAAATATCATCTGAACCCACAAAAATAATCAAAAACATTACATTAAACGTCCGAAGTTAATTTGTAATTAAGTTTTTGAATTCCACCAGCGAAATTCGAAGCAACAAACACTTTGTCATGTTGTTACCTCTTTGCAAAGAACGAATTTAGTGACACAAAATAAGAAGCATTCAAGCCTCCACCATTGCCTTTTTACAATAAAAACATTTCGAGCAAGAACCTAATTTAGTGACCAATTCCCAGGCTTGTTTCCTATTCTGAGCTCGAAAAAATAGCATACCGTGAGATCACGTAATATATGCCCCATTGAGCAAAGAATCCCCTCTCTATGTTCGCAACTCAATGGTAAGAAATAGAATCGTTGCAACCTAATAAAATTTTCGCGATTTCATAAGCCAACAAACAATCCATAGAAAATACACGAAGGCGCTGGCTAACATAAGTTACACCAGTCTATCCGACATGCCGAGCTACCTCGTTCAATAAGGTTAAATAACTAGAAATTATCACCATGAACGAGAAAAAAGAGAAAAAAAAATACCCATGAATCTAGATAACTTCATCAAGCTCTCTACTCTCAAAAAAAAACTTTTAGCAGTATTAAAAAATATAAAGAAAATTAACCCATAAGCAAAATTAAACCTTTCTCTCAGAATATAATGTAAGTTATAGAAATAATCCAAACAATATTAGGATTATAACAGTATTGTTAATACAAAACAAAAAATTGACAATCGTACCTGTCAGAATCCACGCAGAAAACCTCTCAACAACCACAACCAAGCAATTAAAACCGATACCTGTCAATATACTGAAATACATTATTTTATAAGTGTTTTTTATACATTCATTAAGCAAAGTATACCATTTTTTAGGACAACAATTTGTATCAGGTTGCAATTCCATAGTCGAAGCGCCGGAAAGCTGTAGCCTTGAATTCCACAAGTAGACTGTACTTCATTCATAGTACTTCAGGATCGACATTATCAACCTTGAATAAAAAAACAAAAATATGTAGTTTAAAACAGTTTAAACAATTTACGTAGAAGATTTATTTAATTAGAGTTAAACCATATTAAAAAGTTTCTATAATATATTGAATAACGGAGAAATGATAAGGTAATTGTTGCAAAGCGCAACGATTATTACAAAAAGAATGATAGTTTTGTTTAATAGACAGACTTTTAGTCTTTGACATCAATACATACACAAAGAATTGTTAGTAATACAAAATTACTTGTATTTAGTAATACAAGATTACTTGTATTAACAATGAATCTAAAAATTAAGTGTCTATACAATGTATAGAGTTACCCCTTTTGTTGAATAGAAAGGAATAAATAACTTTCTTATTAAAAAATATAGTAAGTTCATTTAATTTAAATAGTTTAAATCATTAATTAATGTATTCAATCATTAATTCTTTAGAGTTAAATTAACAATTAAATACTTTTTTTAATATCTTTTATGTGGAATTTTCCAAGTGGTCTTAAATTCATATCTCCCAGAATATACATTACAGGTGAAATCTTTTTAAGTACTATATTTTTAACAAAGCGAGGTGCTAATTTCGACGAAAAGAAATCTATAGCGCTCGATTGAATGAAGTTTTTACGGTAAACAATGTCACCAGTATTATATTGAACAGATTTTTTTCTTAAATTGTAACGTTTTGCATCGTTATTGAAATTATTAAATAATTGCTCCTGAACAATATCAAAAATAATAGGAAGTTCTATTAATTTATTACTGAAGTTATTATAATCAATAGAAATAGGTTGAGCAGAATTTAAATTATCAGGAATTTGATGTGGAAAATGAAATCTTCCATCAAGAATGATTTCTCTACCGTGCATAAGAAAAAATGGCGTATATTTAGTTGCTAAATTGACAGTAGCGTTAAGTGCTGTTTGAACATGAAGTAAATTATCTGCCCATAAACGTTGATTCTTACCTACGAGAATGGCTAATAATGTATTTATAGATTGATTATACCTTTCCACTGTGTTACTTTGTGGTGAATAGTACGCGTTTAGAAAAAGTTTGGGAACATGAAATTTTAATAGAAAACTCTTAAATTCTTTGGAAATGAATTGTCGTCCATTATCGGTGATTATTGTATGAGGTACGCCATATTTTAAAAATACTTCAGATTCTAAAAAATTAATTATAGGTTTTGAAGTAGCCTTTTTCAAAGCTTTTAGCCATACAAATTTTGAAAAAACGTCAACGATTGAAAGAATAAACGTAGAACCATTAATTGCCCTTGGAAAAGGTCCAATCAAATCTATGGAAATTGTTTGTAACGGGCGATCTACTACTTTTGGGTTTGACATTAATCCTGAAGGAGCAGAAGTACAATGCTTGTATTCTTTACAAATTTTACATTTATTAATAAAATTGCATATGTCGCGGAACATACTTGGCCAATAATAATACAACGAAATTCTTTTGAATGTTTTATACATTCCTAAATGCGCGAAATTTACGTCAGTATGGATATCATTTATAATTTTAATTCTCTCAGTTAATTTTACACACTCCTTCCAATTATTGTCATTAAAAGGTAGATCACTCGCTTGAAATCTAAATAACTTATCATTCACAATTTTGTAACGATGAAATTTAATAGTACCGTCACGACAACCTTGATAAGTGGAGTCAAACCAGGGGTCGGTAACACTATCAGGATTATTAGTTAACGCTGAAATTTCCTGAATATTTATTCGTGACAAAACATCAGGTACAATATTTAACTTACCGGGTCTATGTTTAATGTCAAAATCTAATTGTAAGAGCGTCGTAGACCATCTAGCCAATCTACCAGAAGCATTTTTTAATGAAATTAACCATTTTAAACTTGAATGGTCAGTATGAATAGTAAAGTGACAGCCATCTATGTATTGTCTGAAATGATGGACTGATTCTATAATAGCCAAAAGCTCTCTCTCCGTCACTGTGTAATTACGCTGTGCTTTGGATAGAGTTCTTGAGAAGAACGCAATCGGGTGTTCGCCATCCTCAAACTCTTGAGTTAAGACCGCCCCTATGCCGTAATTACTTGCATCAGTATGTAAAGAAAACTCCAATTCAAAATTTGGACAAGCAAGAACAGGTGCTGTTATAAGTGCCTGTTTTAGTGACTCAAATGCTAATTGTGCATCTGGTGACCATTTAAAATTAGAAATACCACCTTTTATACCAGTTAGTTTAGTTAAAGGTGCAGAAATAGTAGAAAAATTATTTATAAATCTTCGATAATAACTACATAAACCAACAAATGATTTAATATCTTTCGAAGACTTGGGTATTGGAAAATTCTTAACACAATCTTATTTAATAGGATCGCACTGCAAACCTTTTTCATTTACAATATAACCCAAAAATTTTAATTCTGATTTACAAAATTCGGATTTCTTAAAATTAATTGTTAAACCAGAATTTTTTAATTTAGCATACACTCGCTCAAGCAAAACCAAATGCTCCTTAAAATTATTAGAAATTATTAAAATATCATCCAAATAACAAAATACTCTGTTTTCGAATTCCGGACCAAATAATTGATCGGCTAAACGTTGCATTATGTTAGCTGAATTACGAAGGCCAAAAGGGGTTGTTATAAATTCGAATAAACCACGTCTCGGTACTACAAATGCTGTCTTCTCACATGAATCAGAAGAGAGCGGCAGTTGCCAAAACGCTTTTGATAAATCTATAGAGGAAATAAATTTAGCATCACGAAGGTGATCTAATATTTGAGATATATAAGGAAGTGGATAGTTATCAGATTTAGTTACACAGTTCAATTTTCTAGAATCTAAACAAAGACGACCAGAACCATCTTTCTTTGAAACAATTAAAATAGGATTAGACCAACTAGACGAAGAATGTCTCACGACTCCCATCGCCAACATCTCATCTAATTGTTTTTCAACGAGTTGCTGTTTTACAGGTGATAAAGGATAATAACGTTGTTGAATTGGAGGACCAGTTGTAATAATTTCATGTGAAACAAGGTGAGTTCTACCCAATCCAATCTTTTCAAATGAAATTGAATGAAATTTGTTTTTAATAGCTTCTAATTCAAGTAGTTGCTCATTTGAAATTGTTATGTTATTTAAAGTACATACAGAATTTAATATATTTATTTTGGTTATTTGAAGAATATCGGGTCCAATGTTAAACGTGTGCCAGAAATCAATACCTAGAATTAATTCTGGATAAATATTTGGCATTACTATGAATTTAAAGTTATGAGTATTATTTTTATATGTAATAGGTAACGTGATTTCTCCTTTAGCACGCTGAGAACGGCCATTAACTGCTTTAATGTGCATTCGAGAAGGTAAAATCTTTTGCCGAAAAGCATTTAATTTTGACAAAATACTTTCACTAATACAACTTATGGTGGCACCGGAATCCAATAATCCAACCAAAGTTGTATTATTCAAGGTAATTTCTATAAAAGGTCGAGGATCAACCTCTTTTTCAGGAAAGAATGTTGCAATAAAATTTGTATCATAAAAATTAGTGACTTGTTTTAACCAAGATGTCCACTCCAATTTTTGTTGTGCTAAGGTTGGTTTGAACCTGTTGCACGCTGATCGTTTTTTGAATAAGTTTGAATTTTTGTTATACCCTTTGCTAAGCAATCTGGGCAATTTTTAGATGTTGTATGCGTTTTCCTGCATACAAAACAAATTGGATACTTAATTTTATTACAGCTGGTAAAATGGTGTCCTTCTTCAAGGCACTTTAAACATTTAATAATATAGTTAGCTCTGCCAGAACCATTCGCAACCTCTTGATTATTTACTACGGCAATATTGCTTTTGAATTCATTGCTGTTTTTAGATTTGTTTGGTGTCACTTTTGGACCAATTATCAAATCAACTTTTCTACAACTATCAATTAGCTGCAAATAATTTTGTACATTGCTTGTCATCACAAAGTTTTGATATCTAGGTAATAATCCCTGTTGAATTATTATCAGTGCCTCTTCAATAGTCATGCGATTACTTAAGCGACTTGCCATCGCTCTAATTTTTAGAATGTAATCAGAGACTAGCTCATCGCTACCCTGTTTGGTTAACTGGATAGTATTCATTAGTTCACTAATGACGTGAACACTCTCAAATTGAACATAAAGCGCTTTCTTTAACTGAGCCCAATCTTTGAACTCGTCATTCGCTAACCTGAACCAGACGGAAGCGTTACCTTTCAAAAGGTCAGGAAAACATGACACTAATATATGCTCCGGAGTTTTTCTACTTTTAAGTAGCTCCTCGACACGTTGAATGAAATTATGTACGCTCGTTTTTCCATCATACGAAACGTTATAATTTTTAAGTAAATATTTTTCGTGATTAATGGAAGTTTCATTTTTCACTACTTTATGAGATAATAAAGAATTGTTCCAAGACTCAGCTTGTTCCTGCATTAAAGCTAATTTTTCATTTGGTACTAGACCTCTATTTATTAAAGCTAATTTTAAAATTTGAGCCTTCCAGGTTTGATTCATTGGAATGGCCAACTGTTGGTTCTCCATATTGATTTAAGATCAGTTTTATTAAAAAAAAGATTTAAAATTAATTATTTCAAATATTCTAAAGGCAAGAAAAAAGATTAAATTGGCAGCACTGAACAATAATCAACGTAAGATAATATTAAATAATAATTGTCGATAACGAAAAATATAGACAATTATAATTTATGCTTAAAATTAAGACTTAGCATTGGTTAAGCGAGCGTATACAGAATTATTTATTGTACTGAATATATGTACAATATTATAAAATATAGCTGTGAAACACTTCGTTTCACAACAGCTTGGACAAACCTATTCAAAAATATTGAATAAAATTGGTTCATACACAAAAAAAAATTAAAATATTTCGCTGGTTGTCAATTATTAAGTAGGTATATAAGCTGAAAATTACAATTTTATTTATACTACATTAATAAAATCTGTTGAAATTGTTTAAATGACCAATGGACGTTAAATGAATTTCAATATAGAATTAAAATCACAACACTTAAAAATTTCAAATGTGAATCATAAAAAGAGATAGATTGTAAAACTATCAATAATTAAACAAACAAATATTATTTTGCTTGGTAATTTTATTAATTTATTTTAAATATGAGTAAGTACTTTTAATGTTGAGAAGAAGAAAAAAAAAATTTATTATAGCATTACTAAAAGTTCAATAAAAACAATTCCAATCAATTCTATTTCAATTTACTTAGCTTTTTCAGTTATTTTTCATCCAGTTGTGCTGAGAAATGTAGATTTTCTCTTCAAGATCGAAGATCCAATCAGTGCAGAGAAATGTAGAAGTGAAGTGAAGTAAAGAAGTAGTTGTAGTATCGATGTCGATGATCTCGTTGTCTCATCAATCACAATACGGACAGTTGAAAAACCCTGAAAACAGTATTTGGCATAGCGTTTTTCAGTGATTTGTAAAAAATAACGAGTTTTAAATCATTAATTTCAAAAACACTAAAACAATATAAATTTACAAAAAAAAATTTATTAAGAAGTTACTTTAAATAATTTGAATTTGTTTAGATAGGCATTTTTTGCTTTAAAAAAAACATATAAATACTCCATTATCTTGAAACAAGATTATAAATCATTCCCATATCTAAAAAAAAATAACCAAACATTTATGATATGAAAAGAAATCAATCCACAAAAATAAAAAATATTATTTCTCAAACACTCACTTATTTGTGTGTTTGGGATAGCAACAAGACATTCTATGTACTTGTCGGATTCGGCCGGGTTTATTATTTACTATTTATTATATACTAGCTCACTAACCACATAGCATATCGAGAATAAGTACGTACAAATTGCAAGATTCTAATTTCGAATTTAATTATCATAGGATAATTTAGAAGGAGACAAAAAAAATACTGTTTTTCTCTTTCTAAAGTATTTTATAATTTATGTAAAAATTTATGTAGGTATATACTATGGAACAAATTTGGCAACATTGTAAATTGGTAATTTTCCATTGAAATAATGGCATTTTAACAAATTTTAGGTTTTGCAAATGGCGGAGTTAATTTCTCTTTTCTGAAAATATTTTAACAAAATTAATAATGAATTTTTATATATCGACTGATTTGAAAAAAAATATGACTTTATTTAACCGGATTACTATGAAATTATATCTGTTTGATCACTTCCCCAAAACACAAAGATAAGATTTAATGGTTTTTCTTAATTTATATCTTTTTCCAAACAAAAAATACTTGGAAGACAAATCGAGTAGGTACAACTAACAACAAAAACTAAAAACAAGCGGGAATTCATGTAAGTAGGTATTATAAATGCTTCTACAATGAACTCAACAATATCGTTTGCATAATATAATTTTGTTTACAAGAAATATACGCATATAATGCGTGATTTGAAGTCAATGCATTATTTCGACACGGGTATTGAAAACAACAAAACAAAATACGTTTTGAAACAAAGATCAATCTTCTTTGGTTTGAAACAATTTGAAATACAACGTTTTATTGTGTGGCGCGTCGTATTTCACAAGACAAAAAAAAATGCGTAAATATTAACGAAGTCGTCAACAAAAAATTTATTACGTTCAAGTCTCGGCGTTTTTTATCGCGTGAGAAAGAATGACTAGGTAATAATAAGAATGAACAGAAAGAACTATAGTCTATAATATTATTGAATATTATGAAATATAATATAGATTTATTTAATTATAGTACTCACCGTGAAATTTCTTGAATAAAACAACAAAATTGACTATGCAAATTGTAGTGTTTTGTAAGAAGGCACAAACTGAACTGGATTCATAACCAAAATGGCGTATGCTTTTATAATTATAATATTACTAATCATAGTAATTTTAGTTCAGAAAATGGCTACCTCCTTATTAACGGAAATAGCTTTAAAATTTTAATGGCAGCTATGAACATTACCATAAATTTAGTAATTATATCATATTTAATAATAATACTAAAATAGTTGAAAATTAACTAATTCTTATCGAATTTGACAAATTTGAATTAATTTAACAACCAGTTAACATTTAAATCAATTTACTTCATACTTTTCATGTTTTAATGAAAAGTATGTAGCAAAACAAACTTTATAATAAGTTTTTATAAGTAGGTAGGTATGCATTGAATGTCAAAAAACGTAAAAGAAATACGAATCACATAAAATTCATGCAATAGGTAATATACAATAATAAGCAATTGTCAACATAAATGAAATATAGCATGGAATATAATATAAAATATAATACAATATAATAGGTAATAATTAAGTTAAAAGTATTGTACCAAGTAACACATCTCAAAGTTTAAAAGTCGAAACAAATTTACAGTGACATTTTATGAAATGAAAAAAACTTTCCTTACACAAAATTATTATAACAGAAACACGTTTGTAGTAAATTTTATACTAAAAAGTGCCATTCGCGTTGTCGCGCCAATTGTCAAATTAGAAAATTGGGAAAGGAGTAAAATGTATATAGTAAAAGAAGTTTAATAATTGTAATGCACAATTATTAAACATAAGAGTGCCAACTAATTCAATCAATAAAACATGAAATATTTAATACTATTAATCTCACAGCTCATAAGATTCGGCTTTCTGCCAACTTAACCCTGTGTAAAGAATGCCTTATAAATCATTTATCTACCTCAAATAAAATGTCATTTGTAAACTCGTTGAAATATTAAATTATAATTTTTGGGCGCCTTGAAAGATGTGTAATTACAAATTAAATATAACAGTATAAAAATAAGAACACAGCTAATCGTGAAAAGTGTTATTTAATTACACAAACCATTGAAATTTAAAAACATACTAAAACAAATACAGATTTTTAATACAACGTTGAGAAGCGTTTACTTGGTATGGACATAGAGCATTTGTTGGAAGATGGTAATTATTACTTAACTTTATGTTTAAATTGTGATGGCTGGAACTTCATCTTGGCTGGAATTATGAACTGCGAATCCTTCTCCCTGTCCGAAAGGAAGTAACTACAAATGGCGTTGAAACTGTATCTAATTGTTTAAACAAGCACGTCCGATCGGTACTGAATCTAATCTCGGAGTGAAGATCTTGTGGGCGGAAATAAGTTATTTGTAAACAAGACGCTTTCAAAAAGGCGGGAAGAAACCCGATTGGCCTATTTTTAACCGTCATTGTCTTGGAAACAAGGGTTGACACACACTTTTTAACAAGGTCGTGCCAAATTTTGTTATTTAAATTAACATTATTTATTTTAATATCTGCGTTTGAAAAGTAGACATGTCACGTGAAATGTAACATGACAATTGTTTTAAAAAGGTTATTCACCAACATGTCTTATTTCATGTTTTATAAGATTACCAAGTTGCGAGCATCTATATGAACATACATTGCATTTATAAGGTTTTTCACCAGTATGTGTCATTTTATGTCTTTTTAGATCTTCGAGTCTCGAGGACCCATATGAACATACATTACATTTATAAGGTTTTTCACTAGTGTGTGTCATTTTATGTGTTTTAAGATCACCAGATCTCGAGGATCTATATGAACATTCATTGCAATTATAAGGTTTTTCACCAGTATGTGTCATTTTATGTGTTTTAAGATGACCAGATGTCGAGGATCTATATGAACATACATTGCATTTATAAGGTTTTTCACCGGTATGTGTCATCTTATGTCTTTTTAGATCATCGAGTCTCGAGGACCCATATGAACATACATTACATTTATAAGGTTTTTCACCAGTATGTGTCATTTTATGTTTTTTAAGATCAGTGAGTCTCCAGGACCCATGTGAACATACATTACATTTATAAGGTTTTTCACCAGTATGTGTCATTTTATGTGTTTTAAGCTGACATGGTGTCGTGGATCTATATGAACACTTTTTGCATTTATAAGGTTTTTCACCAGTATGTGTCAATTTATGATTTTTAAGACGACCAGATGTCGAGGATCCATACGAGCATACATTGCATTTATAAGGTTTTTCACTAGTAATTGTCTTTGAATATACTTTGTCATTTCTATGTTGCGAGCCTACTATGCTTTGATTTTGATCAGGAATCACGTCCATGTGCACCATTTTGTGAGTTTTTAGAGCATTTCCGGATCCGAAAACTGCGTTACAAATGCAGCAAATAAAATAACGTGCGTAATGGATTACTCTTCTAAGAATAAGTCGAATTTCTTTCGGAGCATCCCGTTTAAAGATTTCTTGTTTCATGTGATTCTCATCTATCGTCACTTCTGCATACTGTATCGCTCTATCCTGGATGCCATCGTCTGAGGATTGTTGACTTCCATCTGTATCGTGATGCCTCGTGAAAAATCCTTTGGTAGAAACCTAGAAAAATCGTAATAATCGATATCAATAGTATCAATAAATTATGACTTATAGTATTCAATTTGTTTTTTTGACGCTTTTGTTTTTCAGCACCTTCAGACATTATTAAATAGCAAAGTGAGAGTGAAATATTGTTACGGAATGATCCATAAGTGGGTCAAAACAATGCACTTATATGTATGTATACATCATCTTAAAGAACAATAATTATATCATGTTCAGTTTAAGTGTGTCGTTGGAGAGTGTGCACAGTGCCTGCCATGATCAAAGGCAAAGCTAGAAAATTATATTTAAACTTCATCAAGCAACCTCGATCATTGACAGTATTTTAATATTTCATACGTCAGAATTCCTCATGATTTAATATATTATTAACGACAGGTACTATTCCGTATTGGAGAAAATGTGGCCAATAATTCCCAGTAGAAACCTTTACTGTTGGTTTCAATATATCGTGAATTTGGAACATTATTAAAAATATTATCAATGTGCAAATAAATTAATAACGTTTGGCTTGCCCACTTTTGCGGCACACTTCACTTTTGTCTATAAATTATTGGTCGCTTAACGATAAAGAGTTATTCGAATACAAATTTCTATTAACTTTTATTTGTCTAGTCTGCAACAGATTAGGGTAAGAGGTCCAATCACTTATCCACACTAAAAATATACGCTGCAAGCAAGGAGAAGTGAACCAAGAATATCTTACTTCAGAGATGATTCTTTAATTACAGCACATGACTACACCCATTAAAGAAGGTATTTGTTTTTATAATATTAATAATTTATAACAAAGCATATGGGAGACTTCAAATTATATATCAGGAGAAATATTGCTAGTTTCATGAGTACTGTGTGCGATTTGCATTAAATGTCATTTACCTTTCTGTTTGTTTTGATTTCACAACTATTTTTTTTTGCTTTGCTTGCGATGACGCTCATTTTTTACTAAACGGATTGGTTAATAGACAAAATTGGCATATATGGAGTCCAATCTAGGTGAGACCCTACAGACTCAATAACATCAAATAAATGCACTGCTTTTTGCGGTTCACATGCTGGTGAAATCATAGAACTTTATTTATCAAAAAATGAAGCCGGCACTCACGGTCAATGGAGATCATTACGCACTGGACGTTGATCAATGATATTTGTTGCTGTTGCATATATGGATGACCTTGATGCGGATACTATGTAGTACTTACAGGATGAAACTACGTAGTTATAACTGCTACCGAGGATGTTATACGTAGTTAAAATATCAAGTAATTTATGGTTAATAAGTTGCTGATCAGCAATCACGTCCGTGTGAATCAGTTTGTTACTTTAGAGCCTTCCCGGATCCAAAATTGCGTTCCAAATGCTGCAAATCACATCACAACATCACAGAAGTTCCGGTGAACGGAAGCCGCGACAGTCTCTTTTCAAAGCATAAAAAAGAGCTGCGGAAACCCCTACAACTAGCCCGCCTCGACTTAAGCCGACGATTCTCATACCTAATAATCAGTATACCTCGCTCGGCAAATCATTATGAATAGAACCACGCTGGAACAATGCTAACAAAGTATCCGTATTCAGTTAGAAAATCCGTTAAAAATTTAAAAATACTTTTTTTTTATATGCCTTTAGGCCTTGATGCCTCACATTTACTATCGAGGTTTCATTCAGTAGTTTGGCACTCAAACTCCTCTACTTGATGCTAACCCAACTTATAACTGCATTTTATCGCAAAAATGCGTTTAGCGATGACGCTCATTTTTGCTTAACGGCTTTGTTAATAAGGAAAATTTCCTACACAGAAAAATAGCAATCTAGAAGGCTTCCTATAATTCATAACATCCTCAAAAATGCATCATTTGGTGGGGTTTACACGCTGGTGGCATCGCCGCACGATTCTTAAAAAATGGGACCAAAGCTTACGTTAAGGTCAATGGATATCCTTGTCGAACCATGACTAATACTTTGTTTTAAATATGGAATCATTCGAAAGAACAGTGATTTCAACAGGAAGTGATATACAGCTACCACAACTATCGCTTTATTTGAATCAAGATTTGGCGATTAATTGATATTTAGAAATCGACTTGTCAATTGGCATAGTAGATTGTGCGATTTGACATCTCTGGATTATTTTCTGTGAGGCTTCGTGAAGTCACTGTTATAAGCTGATAAACCAGCAGCATTTGACGCATTAGAAGTCAACATTTTCCGTACTATACGACCAGCAGTGACTTGATAAAAGTAGCCCGAATTGGGCGCCCAGAATTTGACTTCGGCTCATCGGACATTAAAAAAACATTTGTAATTAAACATACCTGGTCTAATGGCTTGTATTGTAGATTAGAGCAGCAAGGTTCAGTTAATTCATCACTAATTTGGTGAATAGCATTCTCAACTAATTCCTCTTTGATGATGACTGCCTCATCATTATTCTCATACTTAATATTTATCAGACTATTTTCACGCTTCTGAAAATAACATTATAAATATTAAGTAATAGTAACATCATTACAATAAGCCAGAAAAGGTTTGACCAATGTTTGACTTAATTTGGCAGGCGAATGTATAATCACCCAACGACATTCTAATGTTATTGGCGATCCGACAAAATAGTGCATTCTTGCAGTCATACTTGTTTGTTTTATTTCAATTAAGACTACATATTACAGATGGCTGGGTAAGTTTTTTTAAATGCATTAAGCCTTGCCTATACCAAACCAAAATAAATAAACAATATTCTTCCATCGATAAATTATCCAAAATTCTGTATGATTAAATCATGTAATAACATAATTTTATGGCTTGGTTCCGCAGGATTTTTTTTAAAACTAACTAACACCATCAGTAAATTATTGATTAATTAATTAAACAAATATGTATAACTGACAAAGTTTTGTGTGTACTATTTACGTAGGATATTAGCAGCCAAGTCTTCCTTTCGCCGCTGGATGACACCTATTGTGTATTACAAATATATATATATACATTTTTTTTCGACCATGTCCGATCCTAATAGGATCATATGGGCCTCCACAGAGTAGAGGTTGTATTAACAGATTTTGTTTTTCACGAGAAATTGATGTCAGCCACTTGCTCAACCTATTAGGTGTATTATGTGTATTTGCCAGACCCAGGATTTGAACCTGGGACCCACGGCGTGATATTCCAACGTTTAAGCCACCGTTTAAGTTAATAACTTCATTTGTAATGGCAACATATATTAGAAGAATAAAATTGGAGGAAGAAATTCTACAACTAATGAACCTAGCTAAATATAACGTGTTCAGACTTGTCTCGAGGCTTGTTTGGTATTTAGTAAGAGGTGAAGGGGGTCGCTACTTGACCGAAAAATAGAACAAAATGGATTGAATCGACTAAATGATTTTACTAAATAACTACTCGACTAAATTTCTGTTTTACTCGCCACCCAACTAAATTGATGGACTAATACAAACCGGCCTTTAATTTGAGCGATACAATTATTTTTTGTCCTTGTTGGTTACTATACTCGCAGATTCAAATACAAAATTATAAGAATGATCGTTCCATTGATACTGAATCAAACAAATCAAACCGGACAGTTGGATTTCGGACCATTTGGCAGAATTTCCACGGGAACGCGATTTCTGACTACCTACTAATTAGTGTTGCAGATACTCAAATTTAATTCAAGAATTTATTTGTCTCTAAAACAGCAACACATTTATTGAAATGTCAACTTGATATGAAATTTGAACCTATATAGCTCGGCGTGTACAATATCGCAAATTTAACTGTCGTATTCATTAATTTTAAATGTACAAAATATAAATAATGCTTCATGAATATTGTGACTCTGGCGAAAATCGAACCTAAATTGATAAACTTCGTTAGGTAATATAAAACCGGGTTGATTTAACACATTTTGTAGTTTAGAATCTCTGTTACAAAATATAAATAAAATGACAATAAATTAGGTATTGGTCTGACATGATAACATGGGTGGTTACCTAATGATATTAAATCGAACTCTTTGCATAGAAAATATGGCTGGAATTTTGGGATAATAAGACCAAAAGCGATTTTTTGTTCGCGTACCTATGGAAACTTATGAATAATATGTAGGTATTGATTATTAAGATATACCTAATTCAAGTGAACTATGGTGTAAATGTCTAAAATATTAATATGAGCATCTCACGATATATAAATACCGACTAAGGCTTCTCAGCACTTTAACGTTAACATATCGTCATTAGTCTATGTAGGTATCGTAAGAATTGGTTTGACGTTTCATTCCAAACCATTTCTGACAGTTTGGAATGGTTTGATTTTCAATGGAACACTGAAGCAAACGTCAAATCTCAAACCGTATCCGGTTTACTTTCTACCCACCTAAAACAAGTTAATGCGCTCACACAAACGAAATAGCTTAGGTATTTAACAAAAAAATAACATACAAACTATGGAGTGATGGTGAGTTACAAATGTGATATGAAAAAATCTTAATAAATAGTCATCAGCTTCTTTAGCACACACCGGTTCAACGATTAAATACTAAACTAATTCAAGTACTTACTTATATGAATGTAGGTCCCTAAATAGAGTTACCTCAAAGATGAAGTGACATAGTTATAGTTATAGCTGACCCAGAATTGAGATAGAATGCAATGCGGTTGCCGACCTTCGACAGAATACGTCACCGAGGAGATGAAATCTTTACACGTAAAATCGGACATACCTGTTGTACTGGTCTGTAATCTGAATACGAGCATCCTGGTTGAGGATCTTCATCATAAAATGGGTGTACTTTAGCTTCGACAAGCTCGCGACTGACGTCAACAAACCCACAGTCAGTCTCAGGTTTTGCAGGGTACTGAAAGGAACATAATACTAGGTATACGATCACAATATAATTTAAATAGTAAAGCCCATGTATCGTTATATTTATGATATCTACGAGAATTGGAGTGTATGTTATAATAGACAAGTTAGCGTACGTTTCCTTAACAGAGTTTAAAAAATAATTACCTACCTATGCAATGTTTATTAATTTAATACAAAAATTTGAGTAGGTGTAATATGCTATGAAATAATAAGAAAGTCAAAAACAATCACGAAAAGTGTTTGAGAGTTAGCTATATTCGTTTAAAATAGCAGTATCTTTTAGTAAGATACACCTATATAACAGCATAGGTAGACCAATAGTGCCTGTACACGTGCATGGATTTATTTGCAGTAATCGTGACTATTTTAAACATCAATTGTTTACACGTAAAAGTGTTAGCGGTGTAGTTTTTTTTTTGCCGGCGGGTTCGCCACTATCGTTCTACTACGCTAGCGCAGATCGTAAAAATCCCAACTGTCGCATGAAAATTCAGAAGCTTCCGGACTTTTTTGATTAATCCATGCAATTTTGCAACTTGCATGACAATACGTGTTTACACGTACATTTTCTTATACTTAATGGCCGCGATAATATGTACTGTCAGCAGTAAATCCATGCACGTGTAAACGGGTTATAAGCCTAGCATGTACTTACATAATGGTGGATAATTATTACTAAAATAAAATAATAATTGCTGTCGAATTGAATGTTAGAGGGTAATTGATTAAACAAAATTTAAAAACAATTTAAATAGTTTGTAAAATATGAAAACATACTATACTCCATACTGGTGTTTTGCAATAGTATTTGACAGATTGATAAAAAAAACTAACCTCAAACTTGTAACCTGAATCATCAACATTCTCTTGCTTTATGGTGGAGGCGTCCGGGACGTTTGGGTTCGTAATTATTGGTACTTCAAACCAAGGCTGCACTTCCTCATCAGGATCGCGCTTGATAATAGTAGCCATGCTTCAATATTTGGGCTTTGGTCTGCGTATATCAATCTACGGCCCTGCTCAGTGCCAGAAAGCGTCCTCGTTCGTGTTGCCATAATATAGAAAATAATATTTTGTGAAACGAAGTATACCTACATGAGATACAACATAAAATCACATAATATTATGTAATAGAGTTATTTATTTTTTTATTCATTTTTTATTTATCATTTATTCGTATTGTTTAATAATTGTAAGATTGCTAAGGTTAATCATTATATCCTATATGTATAGTACTATAATAATTTTGCCGCCACCAGTGACGTCCCTGGACAAAATGCCGCCCCGGGGCATTTATATCATTATTATAGGTAGTATACATATAAGATATAATAAATAACCTTAGGAATCTAACAAATATTAAACAATATGAATATTTGTGTACTGTTTAGCATAATTTTATTTTATAAAAATAACCGTTGAAAATATAAAGCCACGTGTTCAACAAAGAAAGACTTTTCATTTATTATTTAATTTTGTGACTCCTGGGTTCAGCCAACATCTTGAGAAGAAGCCAATAGAACCCGGGATAATAAATCTCAGTTGGTACTTATTATTTTATTATTTTATATGATGAATAATTAAATTGATTTTAACAACAGCTACTTACTTTGATTTTTTTTGATATAATATATCAATGATTGTACCTAACTCTATTAAAAATATATTATCTGATTTTATGAAAGTATCTCATGTAGGTATACTTCGATTTGTCTAGGGACTACACTGGTGGCGGCAAACTTATTATAGTGTACAGTACATAGGATATACTAAATATCCTTAGGAATCTAACAATTAATAAACAATATGAATTAATGATAAATAAATGAATAAAAAAATAAATAACTATTAAAATAATATTATTATCTGATTTTATGTAGGTATACTTCGTTTCACAAAATATTATTTTCTTGATTATGGCAACACGAACGAGGACGCTTCATTTTCCTTTCTGGCACTGAGCAGGGCCGTAGATTATTATACGCAGCCCAAAGCCCAAATATTGAAGCATGGATACTATTATCAAGCGCGATCCTGATGAGGAAGTCCAGCCTTGGTTTGAAGTACCGATAATTACGAACCCAAACGTCCCGGACGCCTCCACCATAAAGCAAGAGAATGTTGATGATTCAGGTTACAAGTTTGAGGTTAGTTTGTTGTGAATCTGTCAAATACTACTGCAAAACACCAGTATGGAGTATTTATAGGTAGTATGTTTTTATATTTAACAAACTATTTAAAAATGTTTTCAAATTCTGTTTAATCAATTACCCTCTTAACATTCAATTCATCAGCAAGTATTATTTTATTTTAGTAATAATTGTTCGGTAAGCACATGCTAGGCGTATAACTCGTTTACACGTGTATGGATTTACTGCTGACAGTACGTATTATCGCAGCCGTAACAAGAAAATACACGTATTGTCATGCAAGTTGCAATATTGCATGCATCAATCAAAAAAGTTCGGAAGCTTTTGAATTTTTATGCGACAAATCTGCGTCAGCGCAGTAGAACGATAGTGGCGAACCTGTCTGCAAAAAACAAACTTCACCGCTCATTTTGAGGTGAACCGATTTTTTTTTTACCGTGAAATGATAACATCGCGTCTCGCTCACTCTGGATGAATGAGATTGGAGAGAGACATACTTTTACGTGTAAACAATTGATGTTTAAAATAGTCACGATTACTGCAAATAAATCTCTACAGGCGCTATTAATCTACCTATGCTGCTAGATAGGTGTATCTTACTAAAAGATACTGCGATTTTAAACGAATATAGCTAACTGTCAAACACATTTCGTGATTGTATTTAATTTTCTTATTATTTCATAGTATATTATACTCAATTTTTTGAATTTAAATAATAAACATTGCGTAGGTATGTAACTATTTTTTAATTCTGTTAAGAGCATACTTCAGTGAAACGGAAAAAAAATAATTTTCAATAATATAGGTGCGACGAAATTTCGTACTCGCTGGCAATCGGATAGCGAAAGTCGAGCTGTCAACACGTAAATTTGTTATGTGATGGCGTCGGGGGAATTAATTCTTAGATCGTGTAAAAGTGACTAAAAAACGTTACCCATTTACTTAAAAAAGAATACATTTCAACGAATATATTATTATTACTAATAGAACAATTAACATAACATTAAATGGACGCATGTCGAATTTTTATGACAAATTATGTTTTTTTCTGCACGCGTTGTTTGCACAATCTTCGCGACGCGTAGTCTCGGTCATTTTAGACCGTTCCCCAGCTGAAGTATAGCCTTAAGGAAACGTACGCTAATTTGTCTATAATAACATATACTCCAATAAATTCTCCTACAAAATATATCATAAATATAAGATACATGGGCTATACTATTATATTATATTCTGATCGCATAGTATTATGTTCCTTTCAGGACCCTGCAAAACCTGAGACTGACTGTGGGTTTGTCGTCGTCAAGCGCGAGTTTGACGACGACACAGTACACCCATTTTATGATGAAGATCCTGAACCAGGATGCTCGTATTCAGATTACAGACCAGTACAACAGGTATGTCCGATTTTAGATGTAAAGATTTCATCTCCTCGGTGACAATTGCATTCTATCTCAATTTTGGATCAGCTATAACTTTGCCACTCTCTCTATTTAGATAGATTCATATAATTACTTGAATTAGTTTAGTATTTGATCGTTGTACCTGTGTGTGCTTAAGAAACTAATGACTATATTATTAAGATTTTTTCATTACTTATCACATTTGATACCTACTCACCATCACTCAAAAGTTTGTATGTTCATTTTTTGTTAACTACCAAAGCTATTCCGTTTGTGTGAGCGCATTCACTTGTTTAAGCTACCCAATTACCCTTTTTCACACACTATAGTACCTAAGTAAATTAGTTTTCTGGAGATAAAATTTGTTGGGCTCTTTGAATTTATACAAAAAAAAGGTCATTAATGTATCACCACAACATATTTGTGACTTTGAATAATTTACTTTGTAGTATGAAGGTTAATTTATCATATTTATGACGTATTGATGTATTATAACTGTTACAATAAGTTAGTCGTCTAAACTGTCTATATCGCTCTAAAAGTTAACACAGTCGAGAGAAGGGCTGCTAAAACATTCACTTTTTGACAGTTTGGTCGGTTAACTTATTGTACCAATTAACTGCCTCAATATATTAATATAGTAAACCATCCTCGATAGCAGCTTTTTGTATAGAATAGATGGGCTGGGATGCATGAAGACTATTTTATCATCATCAGCTTGTATCTATCTACTGCTGAATGAAGGCCTCTTCAAGATGATTCCACTTGATTCCACTTCGATCCAGCGGCCTCTAGGTCTACCTTACGGACATTTTGTACCTCTTGGGTATCACTGAATGACTACATTTGTCCAACGATTGTCCCTTCTTCGAGCTATGTGTCCAGCCCATTTCCATTTGTGGCCTTTAGCGAACCATATTACGAATGAAGACTATTTAAAACTTATAAATTCTGGCAATGAATCTCATAGTAAACAATTTCAAAGTCGTTGAGGATTTTTTTTGAATCAACATCAAAATGGAGAATTTTTTTATGTAAGTGCATATCTTATTAAAATATGTATCATTATTACTATGAAAAAACTGCCTAATTATTTCAATAGATGTGGATAATATCTACCATATGCATGGTTATTATATATTAATATTCTACATTTATAAATACTGTCGTGTTAATATAAATATAATTAATAATATGTAATTCCTAATTGCTTTATGATGATAATATATCAAACTTTTCAATCATGTATTATATTATTATTGTATAAAAGGAAAACTGTTAAAAAAATAAATGATAAGTATTACATGCGTAAAATAAATATATCTGCATCTCTGTAAAGTTAGTTTCATCCAGTATATAGTAATACTTTATAGTTGTCTGGCAACACATATTGCGTTCAGTGATCTTCACTCTCTAGTCAAGAATTTAGTCAGTCGTATTGTTATATACATTAATAATACATCACACCTATTTAATTTACAATGCTATTTGATTATAGCATCATATAAACTTTAAGTTTTTAAAGTAAACAATATAATATAATATAAACATTTATTGACCCACTTGAATGTGTCAAACTTAAGAAATATTCAGAGTGATCTCACAGCATTCAAATCACCATTTAAAAGCAGTAAATTAACTAAAATAACGCATTAAACCAAAAGCGCATCTGCAGTAATAAATAGAGTGATATATGTACCTTTTTACACAAATGACACTTCAAAGTGCTATTAAGGAAATCTCTCAACAGGCTGCATCTTTCTCACCCCCTTTTAAAATACTGACACGAGTTAAGTAATACACTTAACTGGCATTTATTAATATTATTTACGAGTCATGCAAATCCGTTCTCACCCTTTTGGAGTAAACACCTGCAGATAACTATGTCGATTTAAACAGATGTATCATTATGAAATAAATCTCACGCTTTGCAAGCTTAGAGACAAACCAGAAAGAGCACTTAACTGGTAATTATCAGTTTATTTACGAGCTTATGTTTTATATTTGAAGTAAAGCAATTTGTTATCTACATTAATTACACAAATGTGCATCCCTTTTTTGGATTAGTTCAGACACTTATGAACACCTGCATAGTCAAATAATGTCATAAATGTTATTTCTTGTTAATGTAAAAGCATATATCATAATGCACACGTGCAGTCTGTTCAAGTCAAAAACCCATTAAAGAGAATAGTATAAAACCTCAGGAAATGTCACCCCTGTTGTCTTTAGTCTCCAACCATAGTACTGTACGTAACTTATGTCTGTCAAACACTTTGTACTAAAATTATTACTGAAATAAATAGTAATGTTTTACTTCGCGTAAAACCCTATTCTTCATCGTGTTCATAATCAATTATAAACGCCCACCGCTCAAGCATCCTAAGAAGGTAAATCCCCTGACAAAAACTACCTTCAAGACGTACAGTCTATAACCGTACAAGAAAACTGTGAAGAATTACATCAAGGAGATTCACAGAGTGTCCCGATTCTGGTAAGAAACTTAAGGAAGGTTAATATCATCAAACCATACAGGACCTGCCAATCCAGATCTCCTACTCCATTAAGCTACTCATCACTGGGACATAACAGTATGACCAATAATGACTGACTTCTGATTCCTCATGATATTGTATTAAATTCCTAATAACTGACTTCATCCAGTTTCAGTACCTCAATATTATTATAATAATGTTTTCTGATAAGTAAGGCATATTATTTTATTTGATTTATTTTTGAACAGAGAATTTCTTACCTAGTATAAATATCTTTTAGTATGATAATTAACATCTGTAGTATAGTTGTCAAGGGGTGAAGGGTAGTAGTAGGCTGTTGAGATCAAGAGAAAAATAATATTTGAGAAATTTTGGCACGCGTACGTGAAAAGTTCGCCAACCCTGGTATCTTCTTCTTCTTCGCCCTGTCACGTCCCACATTGGGACATAGGGCAAGCACAAGTTGGCGCCACTTCCCTCGGTCCATCGTCAACTCTTGCGCTTCCCGCCATGATAGACCTGCAGCACGTAGGTCACTCTTGTAGTACCACTGCAGGGTGAGGGAGGGCCGGCCACGGTGACGGAACCCTTCAGGCTGTGCCACAAGGGTACGAAGTGCCGCACTCTTTGGCGGCATTCGGAATACGTGTCCCAGCCACGTAAAACGTCTCTTCGTGATAACTTCAATCATCGAAGGCTGTTGTGTCTGCTCACGAACTCGGGTGTTTGTAACGCGGTCGGACCAATGTACCCCTAAGATTCGGCAGAGACATCGATTCTCAAAACTCTAAAGCCGACTCTTGAAGCTTAGTTAAACTAACGACATTTGGTCCTTACAGAATACAGTCTTGACCTCTATGCGACTCCAAGTTGTTTGAACCAGCCAGCCACACCCATGAGTATTCCAAGCTCATTAGAAATACCACCATCATCGGCAACCGTGGCACCCAACTATTTGAACCAGGACACCACAAGTATAAGGATGCGTTCAGTTACATTTTTGTATTGTTATTTTCAGTCCACAACCACAAGCTTCACCAAATCTGAGATTGGTTATGAAAAAGTCGATGTCAAAGACGAGTTTGTCAATAACACTTTACGCCAATTTCACAATGAGGACCCTGAAGTTTATTTTTCTTCACCAGAAGGCAGTCTGGAAGATCGGGTACTTGCAATTATATGTATACGGCCAGCGCCATCTTTAGATTAATAAAGCCCGACCATATCTTTTTGCACAAGCAACGATTGGTCCACTGAACAGCTGTCAAAATTAGATCCCAGATTGTTTGACACATTGGTTTGCTCTTTCTCGTTTCAAATTGAATTATAAAAAATTGTCAAATCAAGTATATTATTAACTATCAGTGTTATGTATTTATCAATTATATTCATTTCTGTTGTTCAACAGCTGTTAAAGTCAGAATAGTATCAGCATTGATCTATGCATTACACTCGTAGAAGGTGTGTTAATGCTAGTGTATTATTTATCATGTAACCCATCTATCAAAATCAAACCATTCCATGTGTGAACATGACAGTAGCGTCAGTATGAGCACTCTATAGAACAATGACATGGGATGACAGGTCGTCCATTGACAACAACGGCAGGGGCGGAATATGTAGGACCAGTCATTGAATGTATCGGCTTTCTACTTGAGTCGGCAATGATATGACCCAAAAGTAAATAGGGTGACGCACCCAATTGTTGGCACTCCACCAATTATCAGCACCCTTCAAGTAAACGTAAGAATATAAGATATGTGAGCATAGTTAAGTTTGCCAAGTATAAAAAATGTGTTCAGCAATTAATATTGTTTACGACAAGCAACATTCATCACACCAGGATTAACAAAATAGCGGGAAAATAGTGCGTCAAAAGTGCTCTGTTGTGTTTTGTGATTTTTTCCGCCATTTTCTTTGTGCCACGGTAAGAAAATGTTTCAATAGCCTTGCTGTTTTGTCTACATCTAAGTGTTTATCAATAAACTGACGATTTAAATGATTGCGGGATAGAGCCAGGCATTTGAATTTTAAATTTAATTTAAGGTTAATTGTTCGTTGTCTTTTTTTAAAGGGTGCCAACATTTGGTATCGTGATTGAGTAGTTTTCCTATTATTGGCACATGTGCTAATAATTGGTTATTTTGATAAAGTATTATTTTTAACAGATTTTAATTTCTATAGCCTATATCATTAAGGCTCTAAGTAATTCCATTGATAAAAATGTGTTACACTCGTTTTTTCCAAATGTTAGCCCCATGCTAATAATTGGTTTTGGCTTGTGCCAATAATAGGGTTAAATTATAGCTTGTGTCTTTATTTTCAGACTGAAGTATTCAAAATGGATCCAGTTAATAAGAAAAAGAGGAAAGAGAAGAAGAAGACTCTCGACAACACAATAATAAAAAGAAAAATATATAACCATGATAACTTGGTAAAAGCACTTGAGGCTGTAAAGTGCGGTATGAGTAAAAAACTGGCCGCAAAAACCTTTCATGTGCCGAGAGGAACTATTCAGTTCAGGTTACGGAAAGTAGATCATCAAGACCTTCCAGGACCAAGTACAGTATTAACCAAAAACGAGGAAGAGACTTTGGTGAAATGGATTAAAGACTGTTGCCGCAAAGGATTCCCTAGAAGAAAACTAGATGTTCAATTGAGTGTTGCACATTTCATAAAGAAAGCAAATAGAAAGAATCCATTCAAAGATGGAATACCTGGTAATAAATGGTATCAACTCTTTTTGCATCGTCATCCCGGATTAAGTATACGTGCACCTGAGGCAGTCACAGCATCAAGTGCGGCAGTGTCAGAGCAAGATATAAGAAACTGGTTCATTGGAATTGAAACCTACTTAAAAGACAACAGTTACTTTACCATTCTCTCGGATCCAAGTCGCGTGTTCAACGGTGACGAGTCAAACTTTCAGATATGCCCAAAAAGTGGAAAGGTTATTGCAATGAGAGGTGAGAAGGATGTTTATGAAGTAGACCATGCATCTGCCAAATCTGCTCTAACAGTTCTATTCACGTTTTCTGCCAATGGAGATACCACGCCTCCAATGATCATATTTCCGAATAAAAGGTTACCTAAGGATATAACATTAAATGTGCCAGGAGACTGGGGTATTGGTTTGAGCGATTTGGGATGGATGAAGGCAGAGGTATTTTATGATTATATAAAAAACGTTTTACACCCTTATCTATTGAAAACAAAAAGACAACTCCCCGTTTTACTTTTTGTTGACGGACACAAAACGCACCTCTCTCTGGAAGTGAGTGAACTGTGTAAAAGCTTGGAAATAGTTCTGGTAGCTTTATATCCAAACGCAACAAGATTGTTGCAACCAGCCGATGTTTCAGCATTCAGGCCACTTAAGCAAGCTTGGAAAGAAAGTGTATTGAAGTGGAGGCGTGAAAACCCCTTAGCTGCACTCACAAAAACAGATTTTGTTCCTGTGCTCAAGGAAGCTGTCGTAAACGGCATTAAGCCTTCTACTGTTATAAATGGTTTTAGAACCACCGGTTTATGTCCATGGAATTGTGATGCAATCAATTTTAACAAATGCCTAGCACGTCAGAAAACTGTTGAAAATTCAAATACCGAACAGAAGAACAATGACAATTTCAAAGAAAAGTCTCTATCAAAAGATACGTTTTATAACATAGTGGGAGAGAAAAAATTGAATGCCTTACAAACTCTTACCGAAGACTTTCTAATAGACAGTGAAAAAATCCTGAAAAAGCTTTTGAACTATTTCCAACATGATGAAAAGCACCAAGAATCAGAAATATCACATGAGGACAACCTTACAGAAGAAATCACTATAGAAGAGATGCCAATTTTATTTATGGATATCCTTGATAACTCACAGTTTGATTTAGTTACTGTGCAGAAATCTATTGAAGAAATGGGAAAAAACAAATTTGAAAGAAAAGAACACAAAACTTTGTTTGAAAGTGACTTAGTTACTTTAGATAAAAACGAAATGGAGATTCCAGAAAGTGATTAAACAGCAACGTGCAAAGAACATGTAGTTAAAGAATGCGAGATTATGGATATTATTGGTCAACAGAAAGAATATTTAACCCCTGTAAAATTAAGTGAAGTTTTAGTAAAACCGAAAACACCTCAAAGAAAAGGCGTTAAACAAAGTGAAAGAGTTTCCTTTGTCTTAACTTCAGACGAATGGCAAAGCAAGGAAACCCAGAAACGGAGAGAAAAAAGTCTTAAAGAAGAACAAGTCAAGAAAAGAAAAGAGGAGAGAATCCAAAAACAAAAGGAAGTGAAAACTAAACAAGGAGAAAAGAAAAACCTTACAAAAAAAACAGCAGCAACGTTAATAAATAAACAGAGTAAGAAAATGCAGTTCGGACCTGTGCAAAATACAACTAAAAGAGAATGTCAAGTAGAAAGAGAACCTAATGTAAAAAAAGAGAATATGATACCCGAAACGAAAAGAATCAAAGTACTGGCCGATATAAGATTGAACAAGCCTCTGGTGCCAATAGTTAACCAACAAGTCTCAAATCCCATAGTTGATGAAGACAAGAAAAATGATGGGATTAGAGATCCTTTTGATAAAATTTTAAGCAGTCTTAAGAAATCATACACGCTGGAAGAACTTGAAGCCATTTTAAATGATGATGATTAAATATTTAAGCGGTTAACATCATAAGAACTTACGTAATTAATTTTAGACACCTAAATATTTTTTGAGAATCTTTTGATCTCAATTAGTTCCTGAATTTATTTAAATATAATCATTATTTCTTTTGAGGTTTTTTAAAAATAATGTTACCTAATAATAAATGTATGAATAATAGTGTAAAACGTGTTTAATTTGCATGATTAATACACTTTTTTGGATCTCTATTAACTGTGCCAATAATTGGAAAAGGTTGTGTCAATAATAGGAAAAAGTATGCCAATAATTGGAATAAAGGCCAAACTCAGGAAATATCACAATTGTGTGCATATGCACAATACAAAAGTGTTTTTGGAAGTATTCAAATAAAACTTAAGTAAACATATTATTTAAATCAGAAACTTAGAAACTTAGAAAGATAATTGATAGAATACTGTGCGAACTTGAACTGCTCAGTTCCCTTAAAGTGCCAATAATTGGGTGCTTCACCCTATGTCACTGTAAATATCAGAATTGTACCTGTAGTATTCTGTTGCGGCGGAGGATAGGTATTGCAGATGTAAGACAGTAGTAGTTCTTCGCGATGATGTAGAAGACGAGAATTTATTTACTATTTCGAATAACTACAAGGGTACAATCTATGCAATACAAAAAAACATTACGCCAATTCGGTGCGATGTGTTTTTAACGGAAACCTGCTATCGAGTGAGATGTACATTCGATTCTGACCGGCTTACTATAAAATAATATGTTGAAATCATTATGAAATAATCTCTGACGACCATGTGCGATCCTGATCTTGCGAAATGGATGTCTGCCACTTGCTCACCCTGTAAGGTCCATACTCTGACTCAGCGCTGTCCAACTTCTTTTAGGCCGTGGTCCATTTATTCTTTAGCACCATTTCGGGGCCAATGGGGATAGGTAAATGAAAAGTTAGTTAATGTCAATTCAAAAGATAATTTTGTAGGGGTCAATACCCTACCATCCACATGACTCGGCAGGAAATTAATTTATAATTACAATGTACCTTGCAACATAACAATGTTGAAATAGTAGAACAAGCGATTTATGTGAATCAATCAATTTTTAACAGAAAGCTAATTTAGCAAAATAATTCAATAATTATATCAAATAATTATTTATAATTTACAAAACACATGATATGCACAAAATTGTTTACATGAAAATCAATCTTGCTAATTATTAAAACTGCTTAATTGACAATTTACAAACAAGCCATGCATTGCAAAATAAACCTAGTAAGCAAGATATCACAATATGCAAATAGTGACAACAGCATTTTCTATTGTATCGAATCTGTATAAAACACTCAATTACATGACATCAATATGTCAGTCAGTTATCAAAGATTTAACCGTAAGGTTATCGTTCCACTTCGCCCGATCGACTTCGCAATTTCTTATAACGCACACACGTGCTTTAATTCTGCTAAATTTTAATCTGTAAACTTACCTGTAATAATTAAATTAATATTTATTTGGAAGGAGATAATAAAACCAGGGTTCATTTCATTCACGCATCAATCTTCTTATTATTGGGGTCAAACAAACCTACCCTCCGGTTCCTTATTCCATCTCACTTCTAAAATTTTTATACAAAAAAAAAAATCAAAAATAACACAACTAGAAATAATTAAAACATTAATATTTTAGGTTTTTTTTTGTAAAATTTTTATTCATCATAATGCCCGGCGAATAAAACTAATAAGTCATATTTATTTATTTGTAACACAATATCTAAATTCTCATCAACAAACTTATGATTTTATTATGCTTGAAAATTAAGCAGTACATTTCTTTGTTTTGAAAAAGTATTTTTAATATTTAGGTATTGTTATATTGAAATGTTTTCATATTTTAATGTATGATGGGTGATTCTCTCCCCAAGTATTGATATTGTACGTAAAAAAATTATATTATATAATAAATAATATTATAATATTGAGATCTGGGTTACAGGAATCCGACGACAGCCACATTGAACTTAATTTGATTGAAAATAGATAGAAAATTTTAATTTTATTTATTGATTTTGATATAATAGTAATTTCTTTATAGAATTCTACCCTAAGAATGGTCACAGAACGCTCCAATAATTACGAAATTCGATTGAGCAACATGGATGTAAATACATATTTCAAAGTGGGTGATATAGGAAATCACTCGGAACCCACATCCGAAGATATTCAAGAAAGGATGATACAGCGCCCTGAGATAACTACAGATGAAAAAAACATGAAGCAAGAACACACCGGTGTAAAGCAATATCATTGCAATGATTGCTCATTTAAATGCTGGCAACTCAGTCAACTTAACATACATAAAATGACACATAGTTTTGAAAAAGCACATCAATGTCCTGTTTGTCCCTTAAAATTTGCTTTTGTTAGTGCGCTCAAAAGACATACAATAATTACGCACATTGATGAAAAGCCTTATCAATGCGATGTTTGTTCATATAAATGCACGCAAAGTAGTACTCTCAAAAAGCATAAAAGGACACATTCTGGTGACAAGCCATATCATTGCAATGTATGCTCATATCAGTGCTCGGACGTAGGTAATCTCAAAAGACACCAGGTAAAACATGTCGAAAAAACAAATCAATGTGCTTTTTGTTCATTAAAATTTACGTTGGTTAGTGATCTCGAAAAACATAAAGTGATACATACTCGTGAAAAACCTCATTAATGCGATATATGTTCTTACAAATGCACGCGAATTGATATCATGAAAAAACATAAAAGGATGCATGCAGTTGAAAAAGCAAGTCATTGTAAAGAAAGTTCATTTAAATGCTCAGACATAAATACTTTAAAAACGAACGAGAAAACACACATTGATAAAAAACCTTATCAATGTGGTTTTTGTTCATTAAAATTTACGTTGGTTAGTGATCTCGATAAACATAAAATGATACATTCTGGTGAAAAAGCACTTCAATGTGATGTTTGTTCATTAAAATTCGCGTTAGCTAATGATCTCAAAAGACATAAGAAAACACATACTGTTGAAAAACCTTATCATTGCGACATATGTCCATATAAATGCACAAACCTGTGTATCCTTAGAAAGCATAAATTGGTACATTCTGGTGAAAAACCATATCATTGTGATGTATGTTCATTTAAATGTTCGCAGATAGGTAATCTAAAATCTCATAAAATGACACATTCCGGTGAAAAACCTCACAAATGCGATGTTTGTGGATCCAAGTTCACGCAACTTTATACTCTTAAAAAGCATAAAAAGACACGTCATACTAATAAGTAATCACAATTATTGTCAATACTAGCACACAACAACGGTGACGTAGAAAAACAACGTTGCTGGATATTTTGTCAATGGCGTACATACAAAATATATAAACTATTATAAATATGTAGAGTAAGTAGTTTTTTTTATATAATAAAAATATTTCAGATAATAAATTGAAGATTATAGTGTCAAATATTGGTCTGTCTTGTTATAGGACCCTGATCATATTATGAGTCCGCTCGTAAATGGTTCAAGCCTCTGTGGACTCCTCAGTCATCCTCAAATGGCGAAAATTTGGAGTTGTGGCTTTAACTACATGTCAATTAATTCCATTTTCCCCAATCGGGCTTCTAGCAGACGTCAAAACGCCTTTGGCTTCCAAGTTCTGTAAGTTTTCTTGAGCAGATTTTTCTCAGTAATTTATCATGTCAACTAAATATACGTTTAATAAACACAATGCAAGCAATTCCTTTACTTGCTTTAGTAATATAAGGTATGTAATGTATTATATTGTCATTTTTTCAATGTATGGTGATTTGAAACCAACGCAGTAGCTACATATTATTAATATTCTTTTAAAAATTAGTGGTAGTAAGTATAAAAATAATTGTAAAACTATGTTCAATAGCTACGTAATATCAATAAATGTTGTTTTAAAATTATTCATTATAAATTTTTCATTCGGTATAAAATACACTATTTATGTATATTGTTTCCAATCCCGATATTCTGAAAATTTAGAACTTACATGTCTGCGTTAATTTGGCCGAAAGCTGTTTCCTCATGTAAGGTTCACCAGGCACCAATAGGGAGGGCTGTGCGGCTGGTCAATGCACTCCCTAGAGATGTTAGAAATTTTAAGCGATGAACTCTGTTTTTTAAATTTTATTGTTGAATTTGTATTTTTTTTAATTATTTTTATAACTTTATTTCTTTTCTATAAAATTATTTTGTGCTTTGTTTTTTTTCTCTACCTCTCGTTTTTTTGCTTGTACTTTTTATTGTAATTGTCGTTGTGAACGTCTTGAATTAATATTTCTTTATATTCTCAACCTGTCATTTTAAATAAAAAAAAAAAACTTTTCACATGAATAATAACGTTCAATTATTTTGTATTCGCGGAGTTTCGGAATAATATACAAAAAGTCGTTAAATAATTTAAAAAAATAATTGTTTCATCGTGTTTTATTTCTCACTAAAATAGGTACACAATCTACCTGCATTAAGTATTAAGTACAGAAATTTAATGCGCATGAAAAAAAAGTTACTAATTGCATTTTTTCTATACATTTAAAGCTGTTGGACGCATCGATATGAACTAGCTAAGAGTATGGGATAGAGACCAAACACCAGCGCATGTTTTAACCAACGGAGTACCTAGGTACCTAAATATTACAGCTGATGAGCATCGCAAGTATAAATAATTACAAGAGAAAAAGAACTTTTTATATACAACGTTTTTAATTTTTTTGTTGAATTATTATATTCAATATGCTCAAACTTGTACTTGATATGAAGTAAAGAAAGAAATATAGAAAACTGAAATGTCATATTGATTTCCATAGTAACGCACGTATATATTAATAATTTAGTTGCTAGAACCACCCCTTTAGCAACCATTAATAGTCCAATATACCAATTCATACAAAACAGAATTAGCTGGAAATGAATTTAATTCTGCTTAAAGATGGCTAAAAGTATTAAAAGAATGCACTGGCATCGTGTTCTGATACACCTATTCTAATAGTTACAAATGTCTAGCTACTCGGGAAGTTAGTTAAAAATCGATTGCAAGATTTGTATTGGGTAAACAACCACCGGACAAACAAGAATACAAGCTAAGAAAAACGTTGTAAAATAAAACACAAAACGTTGCAATGTAGTAATTTAGTATTAATGAGGTCACTGATTTCTTGCCTTGTAATCTCAATTTTGTTTCGAAAAGAAAATTGGAAATCAATACACATTCAACAATAACATGGCAAAATTCAGGTATCACTGTTCAAAAGTAAGGATATGTTTAATGCCAGCGTTCCATTGGCGAGCCAAAAGTCCGAGGACAATACATCGTCCGATTTGTCAATGCTCTGCTACTAATCAACGAACGAATAAAAAGTCAAGCTGTCAAAATTTGCGATTATCGTTATGTCTTCCGATAATCCTATAATTTAGTGTTATTTATATGTAGACTTGCATACAATAATATAGCAGTGAAAACAATACAATTTTTATTTATGAATATCATAAATACAAATTGGTAAATAAAAATTGGTAAATCTCTCATTTTATAATGTGTAAATTAACAAATTGATCAATGAAAATGTTTCGGTAAGAATTATCGCGCAATAATGTCTAATCGAATTTGCATAGTGATCGAAGGACGAAGTCTGGCAACTCGGAGAGTAAAATATCAGATATGTTTGAAATCCAATGAGCCGAGTCTGCGAATTAAAAGACCGCAGATCTGGGGTGCTCCACGCGAAAAAAAATCCAAAGACTGTAAATCATCTGACTTGCGTGCCAATGGAGCGCCGGCTTTATACCAATAAACAAGAAAAAAATATTGATTTTTACAATGAAATAATCCACTGGGAAATGAGATAATAAATTGAAGTTTTAAATTAAAATATGTTTAGTAACGAATTTAATTAAAGCGGATTTTGAAGATATTATGCAAATTAAATTAATATTATTATTTCACTATAGATAATAATATACCATCATAAATGGCCCGGTGTTCGAAATTAGAACTAAGTTCATCACAGTATAACAAGTATTGAATGCTATGTCAAACGTTAGCATGTGGTGCCCTCACTCGGCAGACAACTTATACTGATGGAGCTAAGTAACTTTTGCTTGACACCCCACGTCGAGTACTTTTAAAAGGCTTTATCTGAGGTGTGGTTTTTTTAATGAACATTTCTTATATTATTATCTAGTGTGTTTCACTTTTAGCTCACAATTATTTTTTTTGATTAAAATAATCAGTTTACCTTAATTATTCCAGAATTAACTTGTATGGACTTGAGTATCATTTAATAAAATAAGTGATTCGATTATCAACAAGATATTAGATATTAATTTAGGGATCAATCTTTAACTGTCAGCAGATCATTGATCGGCGGATATTTTCACGATATCTATATTTTATAAATGAAACTTTCATTTACAATATTTTTGTGTGAGGACTGTGCGGGGATGAAAACATGTGTGCAAACACATTTAGTAGGAACATTGCTCGACACAAGAGCAAACATTAGAAATCGTATTTCATAATACTTGAATACGCTCACTTGATAGATTGTTTTTAGTCAGAAGCGTCAGAGTATGTGGTTTGAAGTACCTAGGTATTGAGTCAAAATTATTTTTTAACACATGTTTGAATTATCATAATTTTTCCAATTTTTTATCCAGTTCCCATTCAACACAGATACAAGTTAAAACTATGATCAAAATTATTAAAAAATTTTCTAATACGTTGTAAAGGCATTTTTTTTATATTGTTATATTGTACTTAATAAAAGTACACACCGAGTTTTTTTCAATTTTAATTACAGTCTATTTAACTTTTAAATCGATGTTTCTTAAATTTGAAAAAAAAATATATAAAGATATAATTATTAAGTAATTGCAGTATTTGTTTTGTGATCAAATTCACAATTGTTGTGTGACATAAATAATGGATTTATGTATTTTTTTATCGTAATTTTCATATTAAAACTTGCATCATAATACTACGCCAACCTACATAAATGTATTGAATTGTACACGTATTTTCGGAATGTTCAGCATTCCGTAATGCTGAACTCCATTATAACTTTTTTTTTATCTTTCATTACTTTTGAATATATATTTATCCATTAATAAACTTTTCTAGCTATTTTTCGATAACAACTTTACTTAAAAACATCACCTGGTGGAAACGCTCATGCAACGCGCGATGAAGTCTAGACTAATTATCCGCTCCAAATGCTTGGCCTGTCCCACGTAGGAGCGTCCTTTACCAGCGGTTTGAGCCAGTGGCACGTCACCTTTTCAATATAAAAATTTATTTTATATATTTAAAGAAATCGAGAACCTGAACAGAGTTGTTTGGATTATAACCAGAGGGTATTGTATGATCTTTTTGTAAAATACCCACATTGTTTGTAAACTGATATCGCTTAACAAATTCACATTAAAAACATTTGTAAGTCTACGCACGTATTCACCTGCACACATTGTTATCAATTAAATGTAGTCTGGGCAGCCCGTATCATACAGATTTATGAGATTTAATCAAAACAACATTCGTCAAGACCACACGGCGTTACTTTTAGTGAAACAAAATCTGTAGACACGTCCACGCTCGCATGTTTGTTTGTGCGTTTGCATACGTTTTCTATTCGTGGCGAAATACAAAAAAAATGCACATTTGTTTACAATAGTATCTATGAATTGTTTTTATACAAATGTTTGCAAACAATTGATATGCAACTTTAAAACTGTTTATATAATGTTTTTTTATTTATCTTGATTTGGGACTTGGCATAACTCGGCACATGATGGCGGTTCCACAACGTTTTTAGTATTGGTGAATTTGTAATCATGTAAGAATTATTGCACCATCCATTCTGCCCTGAGAGAAGCGGAAGATCGAGAAGGATGGAAAGTCTTGGTCGCTCAAAGGAAGACGAAATTCAAATTTGGTCACGATCCTCAGCCATGAGTGTACGACCAAGAAGAAGAAGAATTATTGAGATCTTGACTACACTCGCCTACGTAAACAAGTGTGTATTTTTATAAAGTGTTCATTTTATTATACATGCAAAGCTAAATATGGAAAATATTATGTAAATAAACATAAATAATTTACATAGCCCGACAGTCACTAGATCAAAATTGATAAAGGTTTATGTATATAATTCCCCACACAGAAGCGGGCTTTATTTGGATTTGTAAAAATCCCGTATTTCACAAAAACAGTGAATTCTCAGCATATCTATAAGATTAACCGAACCAGAAAAAATGCCGAACTACTAAAAAAAACAATAAGAATTGAAAACTTTGAAATGTTTAGTAACGCACAAGCGCATTTTTTGAAACGTTAATAATAATCTAATATATAAAAATTAATATTTGTGTGTTTGTGTGTTTGTTTGTTCGTATTTAATGCGCGGCCATACCGTTCATCCGATTGCGATAAAACTTTGTAAACTTATTGCTTGCACTTGCGGGAAGAGTATAGGCTATACTAATATATAAAAATGAATGTCTGTCTGTCTGTATGTCTGTGTGTCTGTCCCGTATGCGTTCCTATACCATTCATCCGATTGCAATGAAATTTTGGTAAGTGGTTATTCGTATGGTCCCTATACCATTCATCCGATTGCAATGAAACCTTCATCAGTTGTTGTGGTAACACCCGCAATGGTTTTTTTTAATTAGTACAACCATCTTCTTCTTCTTCTTCTATTCTATATTCTTCTATTCGTATGCGTTTCTATTCCATTCATCCGATTGCAATAAAATTTTCGTTAGTAATTGTGCCTACACCCGCGAAGGTTTCTGAATTAGTACAACCATCTTCTTCTTCTTCTTCTTCATTCTATCTTCTTTTATTCGTATGGTCCCTATACCATTTATCCGATTGCGATGAAACCTTCGTCAGTTGTTGTGGTAACACCCGCAATGGTTTTTGAATTAGTACAACTATCTTCTTTTTCTTCTATTCTATATTCTTCTATTCGTATGCGTTTCTATTCCATTCATCCGATTGCAACAAATTTTTCGTCAGTAATTGTGCCAACACCCGCGAAGGTTTCTGAATTGGTACAACCATCTTCTTCTCCTATTCTATCTTCTATTCGTATGCGTTCCTATATCATTCATCCGATTGCAATGAAATCTTGATCAACTGTTGTGCTCACGCCGCAAAGGTCTCTGAATTGTTACAACTATTTTCTTTTTCTTCTATTTGTATGCGTTCTTATACCATTCATCCGATTGCGATGAAATTTTGACCAGTTGTTGTGAGCACGCCCGCGAAGAGTTCTAAATTAGTACAACCATCTTCTTCTTCTTCTATTCGTATGCGTTCCTATACCATTCATCCGATTGCAATGAAACTTTGGTGAGTTGTTGTGCCCTTGCCCGCAAAGGTTTCTGAATTACTACAATCATCTTTTTCTTCTTCTATTTGTATGCGTTCTTATGCCATTCATCCGATTGTGATGAAATTTTGACCAGTTGTTGTGCGCAAGCCCGCGAAGGTTTTTGAATTAGTACAACCATCTTCTTCTTCTTCTATTCGTATGCGTTCCTATACCATTAATCCGATTGCAATGAAACTTTGGTGAGTTGTCATGCGCATGCCCACGAAGGTTTCTGAATTAGAAAATCATCTTCTTCTACTATTCGTATGCGTTCCTATACCATTCATCCGATTGCGATGAAACTTTTGCAGTTGTGTGCGGTTTCTAAATTATTATTATATAACATACAAAGTTTGTTGTTTGTTTGTTCTATCCAATTTTGATTTTTTTTTATTACATATTTATAACATTAATAACGTTTTCATATTTTGGATTCGATTTTAATTTAGTGTTCTTATGTTTGACCTTGTTTGAAAGAAAAAAAAAAGATGACCATTAAAACAGTAGAATTAGTGTGGACATTAAAAAATTAAAATAACAAGGTAGTCACCGGATGAGCTAAGCAGACCCTATTTTAAGAATTTATAAAACATTGCCCACTTATACTCATCCTGACGCAGGTGAAATATGTAAATATCTAATGTGATTTGGTTGTACAAACTTATTGCCCAACAAACAAAAAATGGTTGCACTCGATTTCTAAGATAATTATCAGAGACACGCAAACAAATATTACCAAGAAGTGCAGAGTTTTCATTTACGTATAAGTCGGAAAAATATGTAGCTAAATAAAAATACTTCTAAACTTTAGGGGGTACATGCTCAGCGTAGGTCAAAATGGAGCTTTTATTGCATTTTCAAACCATGATACTGGACATTCCTTAAACGTGGTAGATAATCTATTTATATAATTTTGAAGCCGTATTATCATTTATATTTATCTTAAACATTTGATTATTTTATAACATAAAATTGTATTCTTTTAAGCCTCTCGCTCTAATGTTTTAGAATATAGTCATATTTCGGTACATGAATGTGCAGTGGTGTTAAGATTCTTTACATTTATTAATTTTTAAACGCAATTATAAAACTATTAGTATAATTAATGACGAGATAATTTTAGTAAAATATTAACGATAAAAAATTATATTGATAATCTCTGTTATCCCAAATTTGACAAGAATTAGGCATTTTATTATTCAAAAAAAAGGCAAGATTAACACATTTGAAGATAATTCTAAAGATACTAATTATAAGCTATGTTTTTGATCATTTAAGTGTGATGCACATCCTACGAATAATGATTGCTTTATAATAATTATTGACATAAAAATAAGGTATTGTTTTTTTGAAAAATTGACAAACTAAAACTGAAGTAGGGAGTAAGATCATGTTAACGCGCGTGTTTGAACATGTACCGTTTTAAAAAAAAAAGATTTTTAATTTAATTATTTTTAATTGATTTAAAATAAATATAAAGGATAATAAGGCTTCAAAATCATATAAATAGATTATCTACAACGTTTAAGGAATGTCCGGATCATGGTTTGAAAATACAATAAAAACTCAATTTTGACCTACGCAGAGCATGTCCGCCCTTAAGTTACAGTATGTGAGCATACCTAATGATCAGTATACCTAGCCTCGCAATTCTTCATGAACAGAACCACTCAACCAACAAACAATAATAAATTATCCAAATTTACTTGGAAAATCTGTTGTCGATTTACGCAACTTATAACTTCAATTTACCGCAAAATTGCGTTTAGCGATGACGCTCATGTTTGCACGCGTTTGTTAATAAGGAAAATTGTCCACACGAAAAAAGACTAATCCAGAAGACTCCCTAGAATTCATTACATCTAGAGTAATGCACCATTTCATGTGGTTTACGCGCTGGTTAAATCGACGCACAATTCTTCAAAAATGGGGCCAAAGCTCACGTTAAGGTCAACGGAAATCTTTGTCAAACCATGATTAATATTTTGATTTAAATATTATGGATTTATTTAAAAAAACAGTCATTTATTTTCAACTAGATATAATAAAAGTAGACCAAATTGGGGACCCAGAATTTGGTTAATTGAGAATACTAAGGCCACATGCCCGACATCACTTTCTGTTAATGCCATGAAGGTATCGATTTTTCGAAAAATAATATTTTTTTGTAAATTGTAACTTGTAGTTTTTTTTACAATTCAAAGTTTCATCGGATTTAAAAAAAATAACTATGTAATGTAACATACCTGGTCTAATGGCTTGTATTGTAGATTAGAGGAGCCAGGTTGAGTTAATTCAGCATTAATTTGGCGAATTGCATTATCAACAAATTCTTCATTGATGTTGACTCCCTCATCATTATTCTCATACTTAATATTCATCAGACCGTTTTCACACTTCTGAAAATAACAACATTATTAATATTATGTAACAGTATCATCATTACGATTAGCCAGAAAGGGTTTCCCAGAGCTCTTTCTTTCATCGCTGGCCCCCAAATTATGACTTAATTTGGTAGGTATGTATAATCACCGAACGACATTCCAATGTTATGGCAATCCGACAAAATAGTGAAATCTTGTGGTCATTCTTGTTTGTTTTAGTTCAATTAAGAGTACATATTACAGATGGCTGGGTTAGTTTTTTAAAATCCATTAAGCCTTACCTATACCCAACCAAAATAAATAAAAAATATTCTTCCATCTATAAAATATCAAAAATTCTGTATGATATAATATATTGAGGCTTAGGTTCACAGGGATTTTGTTAAATTTTAAAAACTATCAGTAAATTATTTTGGTGTTACTTTAATGAAAATAAATACGTAGATACGAACGATGAAGTTTTGTGTGCACCATATTTATGTTGAATATTAGCAGCCTATTTACACCCTTTGCCGCTGGATGATACCCATTTTGTATTACAATATATATATATATAAGTTTAGTATAGTATACAGATACGTATCAGATGACAATGTATTATAATACATTATATACCTTACAACAATAATCAAAATAAATGAGCATATGGGCATTTTCGCCAAAGTTTGTACATTGCGTTTTTGGCATGTCCCATGACTTTGATTGATTTTTTCATAGTTATTATATTATAAAATGTTGGAAAGTTATGTACTTTTAACATGCAAATTTATTAATTTACTCTATTCAATCAGTTAAATACAACTATCTGACCTGTATATATTTTTAATTGATTATTTAGATCGAAAGGTAGTGCGTTTTTACCATGTCCCACCCATAAATTCAAATAAACAAAGTCTGATTTCGTCATTAATTTTGAGTGTGTAAAATTAAATTCGTAGTGTTTTCAACAGCTTACAGTATATATTTTTGGAAAATATATAGTTTTTTCGTAAATTTGTACCAATATTGAAAAAAAATCACGTTTAAAGTGTGTCCCAGGATATTTGAAAAAGTGGAACTCCACATTCCGTTACCACGATTTTAGCATGAAGGCGAAAAATTTTCACTATAAATATGTTTTTTTTTAATGTAGCAACATTTTTGTATAACACTGATCGCCATGTACACTTTAAATTGTTGGTGTGTGTCGGTATCGCTATCGGAACAGGTTGCTTTCTGGGTTGGTCATTTAAGAAGTTCCACTACTGTTACCACGATTTATAAGGTAAGAAAACACATATTTCTATTTCACATACTACACATATGGAGCTTATCTTTCATACTACAGATATAATAAAACATATCGCAGGTTTAACAATAAAACTAAGCTAAATTTTGGCTTCAAACACTTCTGAAACAGAATCCGTTACTTCCACTCCGAAACTATATTGGTGGTAACGTATATGTGGAATGTAAAAGTAACGAAATGGCATGCATAAAGTTGGGTTTACAGTGTGTGTTTAGTTCTTCATAGATTATAAAAAAAATTATTTTGTCTGTTCGTATGAAAAACAAAAATATTTTCATTAAAAAATATAAAAAATAACCTGACTATAATATAATAATATAATAAAGATTAAAAAAGTATGTGATATGTCTGAATACGCAAAAATAGCGCACATAAAAGTATGGAGATAAAAAAAAACAACAGAAGGAAAAGAAAAAACACCAGACTGAAATAATTGCGAGACAGGCACTGGCTCTGTCATACTCTTTCTGTTATACGCCACCAAAATTTTAAAACTTCTCCATACATTTTAGGCATAGAAATTTATAAAAATGTATGAAAAAGTATTTTTTTGTCACGTTTAACAGAAATGTGTACTCGATTAGATTTAATACCTAGAACTGTAGGTATTCACGAAATGTCAGAAAAGTACGTCTTGATTACAATCAACCTGTATAGCTACATTTTATGTTGATGAATACAATTAAATTTCAAGACAACATAAAGTCGAACTTGGTTATTACGAGGAAGATGGGACCGACTGAATTTGCTTGTTATAAGCGTTACTCGTTATATCAGAGAATAGGTATTTTTAAATGAGCATGTCACATTACACAAAAAGCCGAAAATAAAAAATTTGGAAACCATCGTAAAAATCCCCGAAACGAGCATGGCATTCATAAACTACAAAAGAAGTTGTTTATTGTAATTAACGCTGGTAGGTACCTACGGACTTCACAAACCTTGGATTTTTCAACCATATGCGTGGATACTTTTTTATTATTGTCGGTGAAACACCAATAAGGTAGGTACTTAGACACTTTACTAGTGTCATAAACGTAATCCGACCCCGGCGGCATCCTGTCCAATCGGATTTTATTGCTTAGGGTCGAAATGTTTTAAAACGGTCGACACATTAACAGTATTTTAGCTCGGTATATCCGATAAGTTGCTCGTTATAACAGTGAAAGAATTAAATGTATGGCGAAAATCATAAACCAATTGTCAACAAATGTTTCGTTATTACATCCGAGATCTCGCTATGTCAGAGATCGTAATAACCGAGTTTGACTATAATTATTTTCGTAAAAGTTATATACTCCGTGCCGCGCTAGGAACTCGCGTCTGAATCCCTTGCTGATTTTTTTTTTCATATATTGTTAATTTGCTTAAAAATATTTTTTATCTGAGTTACAAATAATATAAATGCCAAATAAAGTTATGGTAATGTATAGTGTGTCAAAATTATTACCTACCTTATTTTACAAGTATTGTGAAATTTATTATAAAATATGTCTATTTTAGTGATTAAGTTTGATTTGTTTTGTTATTTTGACGCACGTTGAATATTTATCTGTCTATCAAAAAATTCAAATAAATTTCATAAAACAAAAATTTGTTTTTATGGTAACATGTAACTTAAGCTTTACAAATTACACTCCGTTACCATTTCGTTCCATTCCGAAAATGTCCCCAAAAAAGTTGAACGTTAACTATTTTTCATTTGATTATTAAATAACGAAACTTATTTATTTTTCCAATAAAATTTAGTAAAAGTGATTATTGTCTTTAAAAAAATAGCAGAACGAACATTGATTGGTTTTTTCAAATACTAAAGGAAAAATGCTCTGCCATTATAGACATAGGGTAACGGAGGGGAACGAAATGTGCCCAAGAATTAAAATTCAATAATATTTTTTGACTATTTGTAGTTTTATTTTGAAGTGTATGGTTTTTTTAATCTAATAGAGCTCTTTTAAGTGATAAAAAGTGTTTCATTCATGTTTTAAAAGCTAAGTTTCGTAGTCACGGAACGGAAACTTATTATGCCCAATTTCATAATAAAAATGATATAAATATTGTATTAATCAATATTTTGCTGAAAAATTGCTATCACCAATTCAGCAATAGAACAAGGAATCTGCTAGCTATATAAAAATGGTTAATTTGAGTGAAAAAATAATATTACCCAAATTTCAAACATGTACAAACTTTGGCGAAAATGCCCATATATATTAATTATATGAGTTACCTGTGAACCACTGCCAAACGTTGACGCATCAAACTTTTCATACAAGTGACTGCTTTTGTCGACGGCTTGTGCGCATGGAAAAGTCACTTCACCTAAAGTCAGCGACGCATCGTGCATACGTTTATGGTACTTCAAAATGTGCGCAGTTGAAAAAAAATTACAACACACGTTGCAAACAAAATTTCTATCGAAAAATGAAGCTCTGTGTAACCTTAGACGGACTTGTTTCGCAGAAGTAAGCGCTATTTCCTTTTTGATGTCCATTTCTTGCACTTCAATTTCACCAAATAACTGTGCAGATTGTCTCTCAAAGATATCAGGTGCTATCATACAATACCTACATGTCGCGGTTTACGAGCGGAGTCTGTCAAGAAATAAAATACAAACATAAATCAATCAAAACATTTACACTAACAATATAAAAAATCAAACGACATAAAGAATGTAAAGTTTCTAGACTATGACCACCTAGAAGAGCAATTTTTTACGAAGCAGTATCGAAGTCATTGTATGAGAAGGTGATTAGAATGTATGAAAAATTTAATTTCTAATTAGATTTTGACAACCGCGTCTGAAAGTGGCGGAGGCTTTTGAGTTTCATAAGCTTTGACGGTTGAGGCGCGGAGACGCATGTCGGAACGTAATGTTAAAGGCTCTTTATTGATTGTTTTTTGTCTTTTACATATTACCGTTGGAAGTGTTGTTTTGTATTTAAATTTTCATAGGAATGGATAATAATTTTATTAGAACATTATAAATAGGATAATTAAATATTATTACACTTAAAATTAGTTAAAATTATGAAATAAAACCCTAAACATATACTTTAAAATTGCTGAGCTGCATCCTATACCGTGTGATACAGCTGAGAGCAAAAAATTGTACACAGGTATATATTGCATTTTATGCAAATATACCTAGTGTGGGACTTGCATCCAGGATATCAGCACTCGAATGTCGAATGGCCATCCTAGAAGCGAGGAAGATGGGAAGATGGCCAACGTTGTCCAAATGCATCTCATCGATCGGTTTCGGGACATCATTTCTCCTGCCTGCTGGTGGCTCTGTGTCTACCTGCGATGTCGACATGTTTCTTGGCCGACCTCGTGCTGGCGGTGTTAAAATGTTGGCTACCCGACCTTCATATCGAAGCATAGCTTTTGCTAATCTGATTTGATACGACAACAGTCCCATAATTTCCGTTCGGGGTAATTTTTCTGGTTTGCAGTTCTGCATATACATCAACCAACAATTTACCACCGACAAGTCCACAAAGTTGTTAAAAACCCTCACAGGCCATTTGCATGTCTTCATCGCAGTCCTGTAATAAGCAATCATCCGATCGCAAAGATCAATGCCACCCATGGACATATTGTGGTGTGCTTTACAATGGCCGGCTGAGTGAAATTGATCTTCCTCTTTACTTCCTTCGACCATCACAATATGCAGGTACCAACAGGAGTACTGCCGACCTCGGTGGAAAGTAATAACACGGATTTATTATCTTCCCACTTGACTACACAGACTTTGTCTTCCTGCTAAAACTTCTCATCCCAATCTCCCCTCTCCATTGCCTTATCGTTTTTTAATTTCTTTATGACATCGCCGATTCTATTACCTACTTTTGACAGTTCCAGTTAAGGATAGTTTGTCTTGAAGTAACGAATCGGCGAGCTATAAACTGGTGAAAAAACTATCAGTACCTATAGACAATGCAGGAAGAGTCATTGGCGAGAGTCCGGCAGAGTAACTTGACCACACGTGCGCCCAGGCCGAACTGCTTTATATCTCCATCCGATACCTTTCCCTTCTCTACATTATATGTGAAAATCTAACACTAATGCATCTCTGGCCGCGAGAACAAAATTTTTAAGACCAACATGATTTGGCTTATTAGGCACAAATTGTCTGTGTTCACAGCGGCCAGTGAACGGCATCATTTGCCCGTCGATGGAGCTATGAGCAGGTCTGGGCAAAGTATGGCATTTTTTTAGTAGCTCACTCAAAAAGGGACTAATCTTCCAAAGTTTATTTGTGCAGCCCGTGCGGTCAGCAGTATTATCTGCAAAATGCAAGTGATTCCGCAGTTCGAAGTACCGGTCTCTGGGCATTGCTTAATATTAAGTAAATCAGGTTTATAATGTCTAATTTTATTTACAGTGTTTGACGCATACCAATAAAGGCGCAGTACCTATTGTTTGAAACTCAACGAGTGGAATCATTCGGTCATAATATCATATTAAATGAAATGTGGTCAATTCACGTCGTAGGTTATTTGCGCGTTTTAACACATGCCACGCATTGTTTCTTCTTAAAAAAGAGGAAACATAGCCACAGCGCTACTGTCAGTGTATTTGAATACCTATGTTTACTGTTCGCAGTAAAATACAATATATTATACTTATGATTATGATGATCTGAACATAGCAATGTTGGCATTTAAAAAAAGTACTGTGTGATTAGGTAAAACCCTTTTTCTATAAAAACTTCAGCAATTTCATATCACAAACCTTACCTCAATGACAAACATACCCCTGATAAAAGTTTGCAATCCCTGATAAATATTAGAAAATAAATAACATTTCTTAAACGATTTCTGCGAGAGGCGACCTTCGAGTACCTGCCTGCGCCCAATGCTATTGTCTATCCCTAAACCTCGGCCGAGCCAAGCTCGCTTCGATCCAAAGCAACGGTGAATTTTCCAAACCCAAAAAGACCTGAGAATATTCGGGAATTTAGCTATACTATTCAGACTTTCTACGCATCTCCCTTCCTTCCGTCACATGATAATAATTAGAGACATTTTCCAATCAGTATGAAAAAAAAAACTGCGAAGCGGTGATACCATCCAAGGGTCCGCTACCCACGCGGCGGATATACCATGCCAACAGAAAACCACACTTGTTTCAACATAATAAATCAGTGTATCTCTTGTGTGTTATAATAATTCATATAACCACCTTTCAAGCAGCCCGTGAACCTAATAAGGTGGGTCAGTGTTACTCCAGATAATGTACCTAAAAATTAATTATATAATATTCATATATATATATATATATTATTGGTTAATTTAATAAAACGCAAAACTTCTAGTGCTTCATCAACTTCCGACTCAGAGAGACATATCTAAAGTTGATAATGTCCCTCTGAAGCGGACGAAACCGGTCCAGATTTATTAAAAATAAAAGTAAAATATGTACTTATAATCTTGCGATTTATTAAATTAATAATACAATGCAGTTCCACAATTTATTAATACTAAACACATTAAAAGAAATTCCAAAATGTAATTGACATAATTCATTATTAAAAAAAACATTTATTGTTTTTCCTTGTTAGCTAGACACCACACTGCACCTTCAGGAATACACGTCCCTCTGAAGTTCTCTTCCAGGTCAAACCAACATTTCGTAGGTGCACTCTATAGATAGATGTTATGGATCTACTTTCCAGGAAACCAGAATCTATTAGGCTGGAAGCAGGATGAAGTTTTTTCTCAAAACCCAGTAAAGCTACCTCCAGCCTTCTTGGTACCTAGTTTTTTTTGCTGTCACGTGCATCCTCCAAACATTATGAATCCAACGGGCTTAAGTGTGTACCTGTGGGCATTTAGTGCTCCGCTCTTTGGGTACCATTGTAGGACGGCATTTGTCCAGCGGTTATCCACTCACTGAGAGACATCTCTAGTCTATTAAAATTTTATCAGCTTAGCGAGCTCGATCACATCGCGTATTTTTGTCTGTTTCCTTATCAATTAGCTTTTCTTGCAATCTTTAACCATTGTGCCCAAGAAGCACTTTTTCATGTCTAGTTGCGCAAGCTATCCATATTAAAAATTTTATCTTACATTAAGAGTTCATGTTTCAGATACTTACGTGAGCGTTGGTAGCACAAACGGGTTGAACACTTTACGCAAACACAATGCGAGGTAGGTCACTTGAAGATACTATTCAGGAATGTGAAAAGGATCACCTGCATAATATGAATAATATTGTTTTAAAAAGGTTTTTCACCAACATGTCTCATTTCATGATTTATAAGATAACTAATTTGCGAGTATCTATGTGAACATACATTGCAATTTAAAGGTTTTTCAGCAGTATGTGTCATTTTATGTGTTTTAAGATTACCAGATGTCGAGGATCTATATGAACATACATTGCATTTATAAGGTTTTTCACCGGAATGTGTCATTTTATATTTTTTAAAAAGTCTTGAGGACCTATATGAACATATATTTCATTTGTAAGGTTTTTCACCAATATGTCTCGTTTTATGTTTTTTAAGATTACTAATTTGCGAGCATCTATACGAACATACATTACATTTATAAGGTTTTTCACCAGTATGTGTCATTTTATGTTCTTTGAGATGACTAATTCGCGAGAATCTATATGAACATATATTGCATTTATAAGGTTTTTCACCAGTATGTGTCATTTCATGATTTTTGAGACAACTAATTTGCGAGCATCTATATGAACATACATTACATTTATAAGGTTTTTCACCAGTATGTGTCATTTTATGTGTTTTAAGATTACCAGATGTCGAGGATCTATATGAACATACATTGCATTTATAAGGTTTTTCACCAGTATGTGTCATTTTATGTGTTTTGAGATGACTAATTCGCGAGAATCTATATGAACATATATTACATTTATAAGGTTTTTCACCAGTATGTGTCATTTCATGTTCTTTGAGAATACTAATTTGCGAGCATCTATATGAACATACATAACATTTATAAGGTTTTTCACCAGTATGTGTCATTTTATGTGTTTTAAGATTACCAGATGTCGAGGATCTATATGAACATACATTGCATTTATAAGGTTTTTCACCGGTATGTGTCATTTTATGTTGTTTAAGATAACTAATTTGCGAGCATCTATATGAACACACATTACATTTATAAGGTTTTTCACCAGTATGTGTCATTTTATGATTTTTAAGTTGACCAGATGTCGAGGATCTATACGAACATACATTGCATTTATAAGGTTTTTCACCGGTATGTGTCATTTCATGCGTTTTAAGATCACTAGATCTCAAGGATCTATATGAACATTCATTGCATTTATAAGGTTTTTCACCAGTATGTGTCATTTTATGTGTTTTAAGATGATTAGATGTCGAGGTACTATGTAAACACACACTGCATTTATAAGGTGTTTCACCAGTAATTGTCTTTGAATGTACATTGACATTACTATGTTGCGAGACTACTATACTTTGATTTTGATCAGGAATCACGTCCATGTGCACCATTTTGTGATTTTTTAAAGCATTTTCGGATCCGAAAACTGCGTTACAATTGCAGCAAATAAAATTACGTGAGAAATGGATTACTCTTCTAAGAATAAGTCGAATTTCCTTCGGAGCACCTCGTTCTAAGATTTCTTGTTTAATGTGATTCTCATCTATCGTCACTTCTGAATAGTGTATCGTTTTATCCTGGATGCCATCGCCTGAGGATTGTTGACTCTCATCTGAATCGTGATGCCTCGTGAAAAATCCCTTGGTAGAAACCTAGAAAAAGCGTAAAAATCGATTTCAATATTATCAGTTATGAGTTATAATATTCAATTTATTTTTCAGCACCTTCAGACATTATTATATAGCGAAGTGAGAGTGATTATATTGTTACAGAATGATCCATAAATGGGTCAAAGCAATGCTCTTTTATATATGTATACATTATATTCGAGAACAATAATTATATCGTGTTCTGTTTTAGTGTATCGTTGGAGAGTGTGCACAGTGCCTGCCATGCAGAAAGGCAAAGCTAGAAAATTATATTTAAATTTCATCAAGCAACCTCGATCATTGACAGTATTTTAATATTTCATACACCAGAATTCCACATGATTTCATAGATTATTAACGACAGGTACTATTTCGTATTGGAGAAAATGTGGCCAATAATTCCCAGTAGAAACCTTTACCGTTGGTTTCAATATATCGTGAATTTGGAACATGATTATTTAAAATATAATCACAATTATTAATGTGCTAATAGATAAATAACGTTTGGCTTGCCCACTTTAGCGGAACACTTCGCTTTTGTCTATGAATTATTGGTCGTTTAACGATAAAAAGTTATTTGAACACAAATTTTCATTGACTTTTATTTGTCTAGTCTACAACACATTAGGGTAAGTGGTCCAATCGCTTATCCACACTTAAAATATACGCTGCATGCAAAGAGAAGTGAACCAAGAAAATCTTACTTTAAAGATGAATCTTTAACCACAGCACATGACTACACTCATTAAAGATGGTATTTGTTTTTATATTATTAATAATTTATAACAAAGCACATGGAAGTCTTCAAATTTTATGTCAGGAGTAATATCGCTAGTTTTAAGACTATGCGGTTCAATTTGAATTAAATGTCATTTACCTTTCAGTTTGTTGTGAATCCACAACAACTTTTTTTTGCTTACATACAGCTTACGAAAGGGTTAACTGTCAAACAGAGCTGTGATACTGCGCATACTTTTGGACATTTATGAACAATATTTAGACAGGCAACCAAGAATAGAGTAACGATCGAGCACTGATTCCAAATTGTCAAAATAATCTTTGACTAAACGGATTGGTTAAAAGACAAAATTGACGTATATGGAGTCCAATCTAGGTGAGACCGTACAGAATCAATTACATCAAATAAATGCACTACTTTTTGCGGTTCACATAATGGTGAAATCATCGAACTTTATTAATTAAAAAACGAAGCCGGCACTCGCGTTACGGTCAATGGATATCATTAGGCGCTGGACATTGATCAATGATATTTGTTGCTGTTGCATATATGCATGACATTGATGCAGATAAGATGTAGTACTTACAGGATGAAAATATAACAGCAATCACGTCCGTGTGAATCAGTTTGTTTCTTTAGAGCCTTTCCACATCCAAAACTGCATTCCAAATGCTGCAAACCACATCACAACATCACAACATCACAGAAGTTTCGTTGGACGGGAGTAGAAGAGTGCGGAAACCCTTACAACTAGCCCGCCCCGACTTAAGCCGACGAATCTCCCTACAGAATGACGCCACCGGACACGGAATGGGGGCCGTCCTCTTCCAAGATAGGGACGACGGCGATCGACACATTATTTTATACGCCAGCGGTTGCATATATGCAGTGGAACGCAAGTACAGCAGTAATGAACAGGAGGCCCTCGAGATCATCTGGGTTATTAAACGTTACAGGGTCTGCCTAGAAGAACGAGAGTTCACCCTGGTAACCGACAATATGGGGCTCGCCTGGCTCTAACAAGCGAAAGACCAAAGAGCGAAACTAACCCGATGGGCGATCCAATTGTCAGAGTTTTATTTCACCATTACCCACTGTCAAGGGAAAAATAACTAACTACCGGACGCTTTATCTAGGAACTGGAACCCCCATGGCTTTAGTGCTGGAGTTACCAGACCTGGCGACCGGCATAGTACAAAATCAACGAGACTATCCGTGGTCGGCCGAGATGATCACCGAAATACCCACTCCAAGAGACGACACCGAGAGTGACGATCGAACTACAATGCACGACTACGCCCTATGTCGAATAGTAAAAGGCAGACGCCTGATAATAGTACCACGATCGCAGCAGCGGGCAGTCATTAGGGCGTACCATAACGACCATAAAGCATGTCACCCCGGAGCGAAAATGACCAACAGGGCAATCGCACGACTATATTTCTGGAAGAAGCAACGAAAAAAAGTCGACGACTACCTCCGCAGGTGACGGACCCGCGCCACCAGGAAAAGGGGGGCCATACAGACGGCAGCTACACAAAGGTCGCATACAGAAGCGCGCCGCCCATGGGATATAGCAACCAATACCACTAAGAATGGCAGTTTTAATTTACACTGCGTATAAGACAGAAAAAATATGTTGCAAATTAAGATCCTTCTAAACTTTAAGCTACAGTATGTGACTGCATACATAATGATCAGTATAGCTCGCCCGGAAAATCTTTATGAATAGAACCACGCTGGAACAATGCTTATAAAGTATCCGTATTTACTTAGCAAATCCGTTGTTCATTTATGCAAATTATAACTTTTTTTTCTAGATGCCTTTATGCCTCGCATTTACTAGAGAGTTTCATTCACGAATTTGGCACTCAAACTAATCTACTTGATGCTAACCCAACTTATTACTGCATTTTATCGCAAAATTGCGTTTAGCGATGACGCTCATATTTGCTTAACAGATTTGTTAATAAGGAAAATTTCCTACACGGAAAAATACCAATCCAGAAGACTTCCTATAATTTATTACATTCACAAAAATGCATCATTTGGTGCGCTTTACACGCTGGTGACATCGCCGTACACTTCTTAAAAATGAGGCCAAAGCTCACGTTAAGGTCAATGGATATTCTTGTCGAACCATGATTAATACTATGTTTTAAATATGGAATCATTCAAAAGAACAGTGATTTCAACAGGAAGGGCTATACAGCTACCGCAACTATCGCTTTATTTGAATCAATTGGAGATAAATTGATTTTGGAAATCGACATGCATACAGGATTGTGCGATTTGACATCTCTGGATTATTTCCTGTGAGGCTTCGTGAAGTTACTGTTATATGCTGATAAACCAGCAGTATTTAACGCATTATAAGCCAAAATCTTCCGTACTATACGACCAGCAGTGCTTTAATAAAAATAGTCCGAATTGCGCGCCTTGAATTAGACTTCGGCCTATCGGACATTAAAAAAACCTCATTTGTTTTTAAACATACCTGGTCTAATGGCTTGTATTGTAGATAAGAGCAGCCAGGTTTAGCGAATTTATCATTAATTTGGTGAATTGCATTCTCAACTAATTCTTCTTTGATGATGGCTGCCTCATCATTATTCTCAACTTTAATATTCATCAGAGAGTTTTCACGTTTCTGAAAATAACAACATTATTAATATTATGTAACTGTATCGTCATTACGATTAGCCAGAAAGGGTCTCCTAGAGCTCTTTCTTCAATAATTGGTCGCCTATGTATGACTTAATTTGGCAGGTGAATGTTTTATCAACGAACGACATTCCAAAGTTATGGGCAATCCGATAAAATAGTGCACTCTTGCGGTCATACTTGTTTGTTTAGTTCAATTAAGAGTACATATTACAGATGGCCGGGTTAGTTTTTTTTAAATGCATTAAGCCTTGCCTATATATACCAAACCAAAATAAATAAAAAATATTCTTCCATCTATAAAATGTCCAAAATTCTGTATGATTTAATAACATATTATCGCTTGGTTTTTGTTAAATTTTAAAAACTAACATCATCAGTAAATTATTTTTGGCTTAGTTCAATGAAAACAAATACGCAGATACGAACGAAGAAGTTTTGTGTGACCTATATTAGTTATTAGTTGCGTTTTGCTTCTTGTTTGCGTACTGCTTCGTTCAAAAATTGCCCTCGATTGAATAGGCACGTCAATGAGGTTTGACCGATTCACTGTTGACCAACTGTTTACTAATTAATTACCACATTTAAATATCATGATAATTATATCATATGACCAACTAATGTAAACGTGCCGTCGCGTTCTTAGGACTAAATGAGAACACAATCAGTGCTCACCTTGAACTTTTAATTACCACACTTAAATAACACGTTAATTATATCGAATGGCCAAGTACTCCAACCGCGCCAGTCGGGGTGTTAGCACTAAATGAGTTAAGGCCGGTTCGGATCAGGCGAGAAATTTAGTAAATAAAAGTGTACGAACAGACAAATTGAGTAGCGACCCCCACCACCTCTCACTAAATACCAAAGTGATGATATTGAATCGAACTCTATGCATAGATAATTTGGGTGGAATCATGGGACAATACGACCAAAAACGGTTTATTGTTCGCATATGGTTACTAATTAATAATAGGTATCGGTTACTATGCTATAATATACCTACCTAATTCTACTGAACACCTACTGTGTACATGTCTAAAGATTTATATGAACATCTCACGATATATAAGTGCAGAAGAATCTAAATTTTTCTTAATCCTAAAAATATTATATTGTTCATAGGTAACGCAAAATTATGTAGAGAATATGACATAGGTACGGAATATAATAAATGACTATCATTTTTAGGTTAGGTCCTGTCTGGACAGTTATTACTTTGACAGATCGTGAGAAGTGGTTTGACGTTTCAGACCAAACCACTTCTGACGGTCAGAAAATGGTTTGAAGTTTACTGGTAAAGTGAACTAAACGTTAAAACTAAAACTATTCCGGTTTGCTTATGTGCAGTGCGCCAGTTTTGACATGTCAAACTGTTTAGCTGGAACGCCTAAATTTATGTTGTCATGCAGCATGGTAGTGATTTAAAAAAATTTGAGGCTTACACCATTAAATGTTTACAAAAAGTTTTGAAAATAGAATTATTGGTCTATTCTCACCCCATTTCCCGTAGATATTGCTTCTGTTAATGGTATTTTATGGCTGTAAGTAGTTTTTTTATAGACAATAGGCTTAGATTGTATTACCTACCTACCTAAAAAGGACTAACGGGCGATTAATTTTATTCAACATACAAATGATCACAATTTTAGATAATCGCATTCACTATTGCTTTATATTCGAATTTATTGTGATATATATATATCACCATATTTAAATATACCTTTTCAAAAGATTTATATGCCTAGGTACTCAATACTGTCTCAGAATATCTGTTTTAGCAATCGCCAATAGTTCGAATCTGCTTCGCAATTAATAAACGAAACAAGTTTGGCCGAATTATAATATAATAGTTCCTTATGAAGTTTCAAAGATGCCTTAAAAAATCAAACCTTCAATGTAAGACGGCATCAAGGGAAGAAAACGGCACATATACCTACGTACAATTGAACGTACCTGATGTATTGGGCTGTAATCTGAATACGAATAACCCGGTTGACGGCATTCATCATCATATAATGGGTGTGGTATATCTTCAATAACCTCGCGCTTGACGACAGATGGTTGATCATCAGATGTTTTATCAGAGAGTTCCGCTATAAGGTACTGAAAGAAGCATTATTACATTTTGTAAACACAGTAAAACCAGTTTCAGTTCACGAAACGTCCATACAACGATGTATAATAATTATATTTAACATGAACTAGTAGATAACCTAACTTATATCACACGTATGTACCAATCATAGCTGTCAAATTGTATAAACATGTAAGTAATTTTTTGAAACAAAGTTTAATATCAGCTTATGTTCCTACATTGTATGTAAAAAAGCCACAGTTTACAATATTAAACTAGCCATTGTTATTCTCAATCTAAAGTGATTGTAAAGGAATTTAGTTTTCAAAAACTAACCTCGAAATTGCAACTTAAAACGTCCGCATTCACTTGCGTTACATGAAAGCGAGGATCCGGGTTTTTTGGATGGCTAGTCAGCGTGTCAGACAAAGACTTGCCTTCTATATCGGAGTGTTCTCCAGCACATTCTTGCTTTACATCCATGTTAAGGGTTTATATTCCAGAAGCCACGTGTTACGTGACAGACAGGATCCATTCGTTAATGTTAGAAAAGTGTTGCCACAATACTGAAAACTTTTTTCCGTCAAAACTAATATTTATAATAGGTCATTACCGACTCAAGTAGAAAGCCGTTAATTCACAACGACTGGACCTACTTTTTCCGCACCCCCCCACCCGTTTTTTGTCTATGGATAACCTCTCATTGTTCTATAGAGTGCCTATACTGATGCGTCTGTCGTGCTCACGCCACAGGGAAAAGTTTGATTTGAATAGTTACGTGACAAATAATACACTAGCATTAAATACACTTACAAAATGTAATGCATAGTCGATGCTACATTTTTTTTGGAAATCGATATTACCACCGGTTTTTTTGTGAAGGACTAGTCTGATTTTGACTTCTAATGAATAATGTGAATGTATATTATTTATACCTAATTTATTTGAGATTTTTAAAGTTAATTCAATTTGAAACGTGAAAGGGAGAATCACTATGTCAAGCATTCTGGGATCTAATTTTGACAGCTGAACAGTGGACCACTAGTTACTTGTGCAAAAAGATAATATGCTCAGGCTGGATTAATCTGAAAATGGCGCTGAATAGGTACAATAACACTTGACACACTTCAATATGAATTAAGTATTTGTATGTTTTGTTGTCAAAACAAAACAATCATAACGAGATCAGCGCATCTCAATATTCAAATGGCAAAACGTTGTTAAATAGTACAATAATAATCTTCAACGTGGCAAAAGAACATATCTGTCAGTGCAATACAAACCAAACAGTGACGTCGGTAGACAAAATGCCGCCCCTAGGCAGCGTCAAAATGCCGCCCCATTTTTTTTATCATCCTTTCATTACTCCAATATCTAAGAAATGTGTTGTATGAAGCATGGCCCCCTCATCCTGAAGCGGGCCCCATGTTAGGATCTATGGCGCCCCCCCTACCTATTGCTAAGGATAAAAGCAGTGTGACGCTCTACAGTAATGTTTTCCAAATGGTGTACGCAGTAAAATTGATGTGTATATTTAGTGTTTTTTTTGTATATTTTAATACATACACTTGAATTATGAAGTTTTTGAGTATCGCTACACAATTATAAATTGTATTGTGTAACCACATAATTTTAAATAATATTATTATTGAAGGAAAATAGCGCCGCAGGCGAATTTTTTGCTATTAGAGCAAATTTGTGATATGTTTTTATCTCACTTATCGAGCCCGGGCCCCAGGCTAGAGCCCTGTCAGCCCCCCCTTGTGGGGGGCATGGAATGGATACATTACTAATAAAATATACACCTACCACTAAGCTGAAACATACAAAATTAAATTTAGATAATATCAATAAATAAATAAGCGAATAAATATAATATTAGTTAGACACTTACCCAAATCACCAGAGTCTGAGATGCCATTTGGTTGATATGTCTGACACATTTGGTTTGTATCATTTAGTAATACCTACGCAGATGTATTATTTTCACACCATTTTTTCTATGCTATTATTGTACCCTACAATATGTAAACAAAATAATTTTCCTCATTATTTTTTTTAATATAAACCTAAATTTAATCATAAATACACTTTTAATTAATAGTCTCAACATTCAACCGTTGATGATTGAAATAAACTACAAATCCACACTCTCCACAATCTCTCAGCAAAAAATATGTTTACAAAAAAAAAACAACTTAAAAGAAGGTATTGCACAGTATTGTATTCACAGCACGATAAATATGATATTATAATCTAGGTAGGTACTTACTAGTGTACATTTTCATTACAATTAGCTGTTACTTAACGTAAATACCTATTATGCACGAATGCTGATTGATTATGTCAAATGTCAGTGGATTAATAATCATTATGAATATCTATTTTGCAATAGGTACATCCAGCAACTTTTAAATCTCACGAGTGACTGGCAAAAATATTTGGATAAATTAAAAAATACGGAAGTATGTACCTACCTATAAATCTATATAATTTATTATTTTGTTTCAATACCTTCGTCTTCAACCGTCGTTCATTCGGCGCCACCGATGGCGCGACATAATTGGATTTTTCGCAGCATACCTACATAATATATCACTGTTATGAAAGGAACTCTTTAATCTGAGTAAATGACATTATTCGAATTTGACTCTGAAGTCCTTGAGATAGGGTTTGCTCTTTCTTCTTCGCGTGAGGATATATTCTACTAATTTATTTTCCCTTTTCTTGTCGTTGGTCGTTCCTGTTTTTATTTACTGGTCATACCCGCGCGTAAATTTTTTATGTATGTAATTTGGGATTCTTTTGTCTTCATTATGGATTTGCCTTTTGACAGTTTCAGATGTAGCCTATGATTTGACGTTTCTAATTATCAAAAAAATTATCTTGGACGAAGGTTAAGTGATAGTTAAGTGAACGTTAAGTGATCAGTGATTATGGCGCAACATCTGAATTACCGTGAGGAGGATATTCTAAAGCAATGGACAACAGACGGCGAAGCAGAACTGCTACAGGAGGAAAAGTTCAACGTAGGTATGAGCGTCGATTAAGATGCTAATGTTTGAGGTATCCTCGTTACGTACCTTATTTCAGCAGGGGGACCAGCAAGGAGTGCCACAACGCCCAAAAAACAATTCTTGCCCCTACGGTCGTAGAGTTAGATCTAAATGACAAGTTGCGTCGGTGCGACCACTCGTCATCAGCTAACCATCTGACGAAGAGGACCATCGCGGCCCTCCAGAATGCGATGTTTTCCCATCGGGACAGCTTCTGAAAGCGTATGCAAGGGTAAGTGGATTTGGCAACCAATCCTCAAAAAATCATAACAGCGATGAGCCTGTACCAAAAAATCGAAGGGGGTTTTGGGGACAACACATAATAAAATTTGCGAGAACATGACTCAGATCCTTACCGGAAGGATACCTTCACTCAGGAAGCACTATCAAGGATTCCTCCGAGCTTAAAGCCCGGAAGGCCCTCAAACTCAAATTATGGCCGGGGTACTCCCAAGGGGCGACGTCCTGTGGGAAGGGAGTTCTCCATCGGAGGTACGGGCTCCACCAGGGATCCGTACTCTAAGCGAAGGTGACCGCATCTGGACGACCAATAACATTGGGGACCGCCTAAGAGACTTTCGTGGAGTCTGGATGGCGTAGTGTAACCCCCCCCCCCAACATTGGTAAAAAATAATAGCCGTAGCCCGCATACCTTTTGTGCGGATACCACTATTGGTAAGTCCTTCTTTACTTTTACGAAAAGATTTTAAAACGCAACAATCAGCAGAGGTCACTCTCGAGATCGAGGACTTAAAGAACTCAGGGGTTCTAGAAGAAGCGGGTCAAACCCCTAGTTTTTCTCTCAACCCTGTTTCTGATCAAGAAAAAAGACGGGGCTCTATGCCCTGTTTTCAACCGAAAGCGTTTGAATGCGTTCCTACAGCCAAAGCCATTCAAACTAATTCACCATTACGAGGTTGCAGCCGTCTTACAAACAGAAGACTGGCTAGTAATAATAGATCTAAGCCAGGCGTCCCTCCAGGTACCAATGGCTTCTCAACATCGTCGATTTGTTCGACTAGCCTATCAAGGGGAGCTCCTACAATTCACGTGACTCCCGTTCGTGCTGCCAACCGCTCCGATTATGTTGGCATCCCTGACCAATTGGGTCGCCGAACGCCTACGAAAGAATGGCTGAGAATATTCACTAACCTAGACGACTTCTTAGTAGCCAACCAATACGAGAAACAGTCTCGGTTCAGGTGGAATACAGGATAACCTTCCTACAGTCTTTAGGGTGGTTAATAAATATTAAAAGATCCTGTCTGAACCCAAGCCAACAATGAGGGTCCCTGGACATTACGTAGGACACACACACCAAGCGGAGGTTCCTGTCGCCGGAGAATTGTGTAGCCTTCCGTCACCATCTGCTAATGCAGGTACAAAAAGGCAGTTGGTCCCTCAGACAGGCACATATCCAATCCCTTCTGGGGCGACTCAACTTCACATCCTACCTCCACGAGGAAGGTTGCATTGCCGACGGCTACAACGCTCCAGTCATCAATATGGCCGAGGTCCCATCCTCGCCAATTGATGACAATCCCACCACAGGCCCAACGGGACATCACGTGGTGGCTCTAGGCGATAGGATCCTCAGAGTTGACATAACGCAGGTACAAAAAGGCAGTTGGTCCCTCAGACAGGCACATATCCAATCCCTTCTGGGGCGACTCAACTTCACATCCTACCTCCACGAGGAAGGTTGTATTGCCGACGGCTACAACGCTCCAGTCATCAATATGGCCGAGGTCCCATCCTCGCTAATTGATGACAATCCCACCACAGGCCCAACAGGACATCATGTGGTGGCCCTAAGCGAAAGGATCCTCAGATTTGACACAACGCGGGTACAAAAAGGCAGTTGGTCCCTCAGGCAGACACATGTTCAATCCCTTCTGGGGCGACTTAACTTCGCATCCTACCTCCACGATGAAGGTTGCATTGCCGACGGCTACAAAGCTCCAGTCATTAATATTGTCGAGGTCCCATTCTCGCCAATAGACGACAATCCCACCACAGGCCTAACAGGACATCATGTGGTGGCTCCAGGTGATAGGCTCCTCAGAGTTGACACACATCAATCACTTCCTGATGACAGACGCAGCTGACACAGGCTAGGGAGCCCAACTGAATGAACACCACCTATCAGGTACGTGGGAACAAGACCAGTTACCATGGCATGGCATTCCAACAGGAAGGAAATGTTTGCAATTCAATCTCAGGTACAATCAATCATAGGATCAGATCTGCTTCTGCAGACAGACAACAAAACAGTGGTGCCATACATCAACAACGAGGGCGGCACAAAATCTGTCACCCTCCTAAACCTATGCCGACAGACACTAGTATTTACCAGTCTAGCCAACATCATGTTTACTACATTATACACAACTGCGTGGCAGATCATCTCTCCCGCAGACAACTCATTCCCGAATGGCACCTCATCAACACCGCAACCACCCCCCTGTTTCTGTTCCCGAGGTGGATTTATTCGCAAGCGAAACAGCACATGTCATTGCAACGTATGTGTCACGAGACGTTACAGACAGTGGCGCGCTGTTTCACGACGCCTTCAGCCGAGTGTATGACTTCAGATTGGCGTGAATATTTCCCCCACCAAACTTAATTTCACGAGTCCTAGCGCACCTGAACTCAGAAAAAGGGAAGTACTTACTAGTGGCACCGAGCTGGAAATAATGCTTTTGGGGAGTGGACTTACGAAAAAGGGCGATAGTACCTCCTTATACAATGCCGCACCTACATACGACACTAGTAGGTATGGAGACCAACCGTCCACCTCCAAGGACCCAGGACCTGTTCCTTCAACTATGGCTAATTTCGGGTGGGGTGGAAATAACATCAAATTGAATGGTGGAAGAAAGGGCACTCCTTACTTTCAGATGGCGGCCTTCGACTCTAAAAACTTACAAACCAGCTTGGAACAAATGGAAGACAATGACATGAGTAACAAGAACCTAATGGATCATAATAGCCCTCAACGAATGGAATTGGCCAGATACCTAGGCAACATGCACAACAAAGAGGGTTTGTCGTACAACACCATCCTGGTGCATAAGTCAGCCATAACCACTTTTTGCAAACCGATTATCATTGTAGATATCAGCATCAACGTTGTAGTACAACACAATATGTTACAGGCAATTAATTTCGGTACATAAAACGAAACCCGTCAAACCACCGGTTTGGGATCCAGGACGAGTGGTACATTTAGACAGCTACCTTCCTCAATTATATAAAGAAGTATTGTTATAAAATAGGTACGCGAGCTCAAAATTGTTTTTTTATATGATTACAAAAATGCATAACGTTTCTTTCAGAACCAGGCAACGCGTCTCACTGAAATTAATCCCGAGATTGACCTCCAGCTGGTTGACGTTAAACGCGAGTTCGTTGCAGACGCAAAACACCCATTCCACAATGAAGATCCAACACCTGGATGTTCGCATTCAGATAACGGACCAGTACAGCAGGTAATTGTATATTATGCGATATTTTCTTCCATTGGCTATGTATCCTATCACAGCTTTGTGACTAAATTTCAAAAGGTGCATATTATCCTCATCTCGGTTATTCACGCTTCGTACAACTATTTCACTAACCTATTTATCTGGTTTAGTGTGAATGGGTGAATTGACCTACAGTATTTGAATGTGATGTCTGTCACTGATGATTACCGATCGACCTCTTCTCTCAGAAAGTACTTTTGTCATAGCATTATTGTTTGTAGGTAGCAGAATAATGCTGCGATGACATTATGCCACGTCTCATGCTGGCATGGCGACAAAGTAAGTCTGTGGTTTCGTCATTCTGCAGAATATTTTGAATGATGTAATTTCAATGAACCTAAACAGTTTATACGTGTGCGTAATTTAAAATAACTTGCGATATTGAATCCATACATATTATTGTGAACAGTGCCAGCAGCCATCGTAAGATACATAGCTTGAGCATATCTTTTTGTACACGCATCTCTCAAACGAGTGAACCCACTGTTCAGCTGTCAAAATCAGATTTCAGATTGCCTCCAAAACAACATAATTATAAGGTCTTTCTCTTTTCGTATTGAATTATTATAAAAAAAATCGCAAATCAAATCTATAACCTTTCTGTGTTTTTTTTATAAATATACATTCCAGTTATTTGTCAATTATCAAAGTCAAACTATTTCTTCATGCAAAAACGGTGGTAACATCGATTTCCAAAAAATGTCTTATGTAATTTTGAACTATACAATACGTTTGTGGAAGATGTGTTAATGTTAGTGTAGTATTTATGATGTACCCCATCTATCAAAATCAAACCAATCCCATTTTCAAGACAGCTGCAAACCAGCAGACAATAATAGATTAGGGATAGGCATACATGAGGTCAACGAGAACCTCATTTTGGATTTTCATAATTATATAAAGTACCACACCATAGTCACGTTCTCACATATATCGAGTAGGTTTATAGAAAGTGTTAAATGACATTACAATAATCAATTTGTTTCTGATAGAAAACGCGTTTTATAAAATGATATAAGTATCTCTTAATAATTATGATTATGTTAAGCGTTTTAAGATTGTGCTTGATTTAAATTGAAGTATGTTCGGGACTCCAAAAATCGAAGTAAAAACAAAGCTTATGTACCAATTTACACTACCCAGTACCACAGTCGGTTTTAATCGATCGATCACTCCGCGCCTTGTCAAGTGCTAGCCTTGGCATTCGGAAACGAGTGGTCTTACCTCTCCTGCGCCTCCCACTGCTGACCAAGCATTATTCTATAGCAGTGATGGTGAACCTATGGCACACGAATGTTTTATGTTGAAGGGAAAAAAATATTACCTAATATAATATTAAAAAAAAACAACAAAAAGGTGATACAAATAAAAATATAAGTACTTAGGTATATACACTATAAAAAAATAATGATGACACAGCCGTGCGTAATTTCTATATATTTTTTTAATTATTTTTAGCAGTGGTATTTACCAATCGATGCACAAGCGGAAACGACGTGCATACTCGTGCATAATCGTTATACGATCTGTCTATTGCATAAAAAAATAATAGGCAAACACTCTTCTAGAATTTATGTTTAACGTAAATATATATTTAAACAAATCGCTCCTAATGCATGAAAAATAATATTATCGCAGTCACCTCATCAGGCGGCGGAGGAAACCTTTCCGCGAAGTTCTGATTTTAATCGATTTATAATGCTTGAGACCACTGTGGCGAGAGAATGCCTCATCTGATCGCAGCAATTCTGGTGTCATTTTCTGTGTAAATAACCAAGGTAGATAATACAGTAACAAACATTTTATTTGGCACCAACAAAAATGACTGTACCAAATAAGAAACAAAAACTTGGTGGAGCTAGTTGTAGTAATTCTGACAGACAGTGAAAAGGGAAAACCGTGCAGTTATAGGAAATCTATAAAAGAAGCATGGTTAAAATGCTCCCACGGGTCAAAAGGTTCACTAACACCGTGTCTAGGTACAATATATCTACCTGGATCTTATAATGAACTGTTATTGAAAAATCTCATAATTTATTAATACCTTTTAATGTCTTTTTTAGATTATCGCTAGAAGCTCTGTAGCGGCCAATGCTACGAGTCTCATATCGTCCTGGGACGTGACTGAAGCACAAGTGTCTAGCGAAGACCTACACATTGAGGAACAGTACATTAAGCTAGAACTCAAAGATTATATTGAAAGGTTCAAAGATGTCGCCAGTCGCAATAGTAAACGTGATATTTTTCAATCGAATAATATGGTAAACACAGAATTATTAGTGGCTGTTATACAACTGGAAACAAAATCGTTTCATAAAGAAAATTTTGTGTGCTGTATCTGTTTTGATTTTTTTTCTTCGTTCGACCTAATGTCGCTTCACAAAGCGACACATAAAACCTCAATTGCGGAAACGACCGATTCCGTTGCAAGGCCGGTTAAATGTGACGATGGTCATTTTTCAAGATTTCGTCCTGTTCACGTCATGAAGTCACTCAAAATGACTTATTCTGATGAAAATCCATTCAAGTGCGATATTTGCAATTACTCATGCACAACGTCTAGTGTCATGAAAGTGCATAAAGAGACCCATTCCAGTGAAAAGCCATTTAAATGTAATATCTGCAAATACTCATGCAAACGATCAGATTACATGAAAACACACAAAATGACCCATTCTGGTGAAAAGCCATTCAACTGTGATAATTGCAATTATTCATGCACGACGCCTAGTAAGTTGAAAACACATAAAATGACTCATTCTAGTGAAAAGCCATTAAACTGTGATAAATGCAACTATTCATGCAAACGATCAGATTACATGAAAATACACAAAATGCGCCATTCTGGTGAAAAACCATTTAAATGTGATATATGCAATTACTCTTGCAATCGATCAGGTAGTTTGACAACACACAAAATGACTCATTCTGGTGACAAGCCATTTAAATGTGATATATGCAATTACTCATGCACGACGTCTGGTAGCATGAAAACACACAAACTGACTCATTCTGGCGAAAAACCATTTAACTGTGATAAATGCAATTACTCATGCACAACGTCTAGTTGCATGAAAAAACACAAAATGACTCATTCTTGTGAAAAGCTATTTAAATGTGATATATGCAATTACTCATGCAGACAGTTGGGTAACATGAAATCGCACAAAATGAGTCATTCTGTTGAAAAGCCATGTAAATGTGATATATGCAATTATTAATAAAACTATCAGATCACATGAAAACACACAAAATGCGACATTCTGGTGAAAAACCATTTGAATATGATATATGCAATTACTAATGCAATCGATCAAGTAGATTGACAACACACAAAATGACTCATTCTGGTGACAAGCCGTTTAAATGTGACGCACGCAATTACTCATTCATAACGTCTAGTAGCATGAAAATGCACAAACAGACTCAATCTGGTAAAAAGCTACTTAAATTATAATTACTCGTGCATAAAATCGCATATCATGAAATTCTATAAAAAGACTCATTCTGGTGAAAAACCATTGAAATGTGATCAACAAAATGTCTCATGCAGACAGTCAGGTACCATGAAAAAACACAATACTACTCATTTTCGTGATAAGCTATTTAAATGTGATTTATTTAATAATTACTCATGCATTGAATCTGGTAGTGAAGTCATTTACATAATTATTGTGATAAATGCAATCACCCATGCATATATTTTAATAAGATAAAATTACATGAAAGGACTCATTCCAGTGAAAATCCATTTCGTGTAAATTATTCTGCGCATGCTAATTGTCTGTAAAAGACACTAAAATAAAAGACACTGGCTGTGCTTTTCAGTGAACTGTAAACTGTGAAGGAATGATTTGGATGCTGGGAGGAGAGCGTATGTCCAGGATGCCAGGCACTGACCTTTTATGCTATTGACGCTGACTTCATGGCCTGGTTGTCAATACTGGTCGTATTTTCAGTCTCGCTCGGTATTGTTCATAGGGTCATCTGGTGCGTGGCACTTAACGGTTTAGCTTAGGTAAATGTTTATATGCGCACGGTTGATGTATAACTGACCGTTATTTGTCGCGCCAGGCAAGGGTTCAATTGTCAAGTGGGTTGGAATTTATCTGTTGTATTTGGGCCACCCTAATTGGCGTACTCAGACACGGCCATTTGAATGTGATATAATTACTCATGCATAACTTCTGGTAGCATATTTCACATTTTTAAAAAATCCCGCATTTTTGGGACATAATTTCAATATTATACCAATAAAGGCGTTGGCTATCCGTTCACTAATTAGCTAGGATAAAGTATCTGTAGTTAAGACTTTGAAATAATGGTCAGTCGAGAAGGGGCCGAACGCGCGTACGTCATTTTTATCATCAGCCGATAACGTAAACAATTAATATTTTTGTTGCCCATTCTATAGCGACATAATATTATGTAACCGTATGTAATATTATTTTAAACCATACAATAATAATTATTATCTCTGTGCTTAATACAGTTTTTGAATACTTTAAACCCACTTGCTCTAAGAAATCTCGTTTGTGTCATTTTGGATTTGTGTAAGTGGACGTTAGGTCTTAGTGACATAAATTAAAGTGTATCGAACTCCACTACCGTAAGCTTGTTTTTTTTTATCCATATCCAATCCTAATTGGAACACATGGGCCTCCAACGGATTTTGTTTTTACGAGAAACAAATGTCATCCACTTTCTCAACCTATTAAGTCCATACTCTGACCCTACACAAATTCATAAACAATATGTGTACATGCCAGACCCAGCATTTGAACCTGGGACCAACGACGCTATAAGCCGACGCTTAAGACGTGCGGTCATCGTGGGATTAGCTAGTTCATAGCTTTGTTTAGGGGATCCGACAATATTAACGAGTGGTGCAAGACTAGTCAATGAGCTCCCCAAACACGTAGATATGTTTTTTGTTTTTAAAATTTTATTTCTCTGGTTAAAATTGTACTAAGGGTCTGAAGTAAGTATGTTTTTATTATTTTTATTTTATATAGGTAGGTATCTATTCTCTTCTTCTCTCTTGTGAGGGTACCTAATATTTGTGATATTAGAAATCTCATGTTGTGTACGTCTTGAATTTAGATTTGTTATCTCCTCAATGTCTTGTTTTCTTAAATAAATATAAATAATCATATAATAATAATAATTAATTATAAGTTCCTACCTACGTCCATATTTATAATGATTTACAATTAAGAATTTAAACAATGTCTCACATTTATAAAAATAATTAGCCTGTATAAGAAATATAACTATAATACCAGTTAAATAGTGTGTTTAATTACTTCCACTAATTGAAATTATCACATCGTCCCCTATTAACATAAAAACGTACAACAAAAAGTCAATTTTTTCAGGAGGCAAAACAAACATTTTTTTTGTTCAAGCGTTTTATGCAAAACTAAGAATCGTAGAAAAATGAAATTTGGTTTTCTTTTTTAAACAAACTTTTTTTTTATTATATATTAAAAAAGTCGATCTACTTACGATTTCGTGTTGCCAACAAATTTTCAGTCCATCACTGGTAAATACTAAGGTTTCAAAAAATGAGAGTCATTATTTATTTTTCAAGTATGTTTATTATTAAAACTATATAGATTGAAATTATTTATATAGTTATTAAAACCTGCCTTGCCAAAAAATGATCGATTAAAATATTCTTATATCTATAAAATATCTAAAATGATTTAATGGCAACTTTAGATATTTTATAAACAAACTAATATTTTTTTTTTACTATTATCGTGGTACTGTGTCTTGGATCTACATATTATTGTAGTCATGGTGATTGAACTAAAAGAACATAAATACGTTTGACTTACAAAGTTTAGTGTGCAATATTTATATTGGACTTCAAAAGTCTACCTCCACCCTTCGCCACAGCAAAACACGTACATAAAATTGTGTAGGAAGTTAATCATAACATAAACAATACGTGTAAACATCGTTTTATTTATGAAACGATTTTGGTTTTAAATAATTTCCAATTCTTAACTTTCTTAAAATAACAATTCAGGTTTTCATAAACATACATTTTTCATAGTTTTAATTTATTCGAGTGGAAATTTCCAATGATTACAACACCACAACCAGAGTTGATTTAATTATCAATAGTCAGATACAGCCTCATACACAAAATGGCAAAATAATTAGGATTGAATTGGATTGCAACATAAAGATGCCACAAAACGACAGCTTATTGCAAAGATCTATATGACATTCACTACTGCTAGGGGCGCGAGTTAAAAATGCATATAAGTATACCTTAACATACATTTATAAGGGTTCGCACCACTATGAATCATGTATTTTAGGAATAAGAAGTTTCCAACGTGCATATTATACGTTGCAATGAAAAGGTTATAGGCTTTTCTCCAGTATGTCATTTCATGTTTTTTATGATCAACAAGTTGTTAACATCTATGTGAAAAAAGGGTGCATTTATAATGTTTTACACAATTATAAATTATGTCACGTATTTTAAGAAAGGGACGTTTCGATCGTCCATATGAATATACATTGCAATTAAAAGGTTAAACACCAGCATGTGATATTAAATGACTTTTAAGATTACTAATATGAAGACGCATTGAATTTATGAGGTTATTCGCCAGAATGTAATTTTTTATGTGTTTTAAGATTATTAGGGTGCGGAGGTCTATATGAGCACATACTGCATTTATATTGCTTTTCACGAGTATGTTTCATTTCGGGTTTCATAATTATGTTATCCAATTTGTGAGCAGCATCTATCTTTATGAACATACATTGTATTTATAAAGTTTTTCAACAATATGTAATTTTTTGCGTTATAATATAACCAAGTTGCGAGCAGCTGTAACAGCATAAATTGCATTTATAAGAATTTTTATTAGTATGCTAATGTTTTTTAAGAGTACATACTAAGTTGCGAGCATCTGTGTACACACATGCAATTAAGAGGTTTTTCACCAAATGCTTCATTTTAAATAAATAACTTAGTTGCGAGCATCTATATAAACAAACATTGCATTAATACGATTTTTCGACAGTATGTGTCATTTCATGGTGTTTAGGACTACTAAGATGCGAGCATCTACATTTGCATACCTCTCATTTATGACGTTTTACACTTGTATGTGTCATTTCATGTCTTTTAAGATTACTCAGTTGCGAGCATCTATATAGGCATACCTTGCATTTATGACGCTTTTCACCTGTGTGTGTCATTTCATGGTTTTTAAGATTACTAAGATGCGAGCATCGATATTTGCATACCTTTCATTTATGACGTTTTACACCTGTATGTGTCATTTCATGTCTTTTAAGAAGACCAAATGTCGAGCATCTATAAAGGCATACCTTGCATTTATGACGTTTTTCACTTGTGTGTCATTTTATGGTATTAAAGACTACTAAATCGCGATCATCTATATGGACATTCTTTCATTTATGTAGTTTGACACCTGTGTGTATCATTTCACGGTTTTTAAGGTTAACAAGTTGCGAGCATCTATATAAGCATACCTTGCATTTATGAGGTTATACACCTTTGTGTGTCATTTAATGTTTTTGAAGAGTACTAAGTTGCAAATATTTATATGAGCACACCTTGCATTTATGAGGTTTTTCACCTGTGTGTAGTTTCATGTCTTTTAAGATCACTCAGTTTCGAGCAGCTATATGTGCATTTCTTGCATTTATGAGGTTTTTCACCTGTGTGTGTCATTTCATGGATTTTAAGATAACTCAGTTGCGAACATCTATATGAGCAAACCTTGCATTTATGAGGTTTTTCACCTGTATGTGTCATTTTATGTCTTTTAAGATCACTCAGTTTCGAGCATCTATATGTGCATTCCTTGCAATTATGAGGTTTTTTTCCTAAGTGTGTCGTTTCATGGCTTTTAAGATCTCTCAGTTGCCAGCATCTATATGGGCATACCTTGCATTTATGAGGTTTTTCACCTGTGTGTGTCATTTCATGGTGTATAAGATTACTAAGTTGCGAGCATCTGTATGAGCATACTTTGCATTTATGAGGTTTTACACCTGTGTGTGTTATTTCATGGTTTTTAAGACTAATCAGTTGCGAGCATCTATATGAGCATAACTTGCATTTATGAGGTTTTTCACCTCTGTGTGTCATTTCATGGATTTTAAGACTACTTAGTCGCGAGCATCTATATGAGCATACCTTGCATTTATGAGGTTTTTCACCTGTGTGTGTCATTTCATGCATTTTAAGATAACTCAGTTGTGAACATCTATATGAGCATACTTCGCATTTATGAGGTTTTACACCTGTGTGTGTTATTTCATGGTTTTTAAGACTATTAAGATGCGAGCATCTATATGAGCATAACTTGCATTTATGAGGTTTTTCACCTGTGTGTGTCATTTCATGGATTTTAAGACTACTAAGTCGCAAGCATTTATATGAGCATACCTTGCATTTATGAGGTTTTTCACCTGTGGGTGTCATTTCATGAATTTTAAGATAACTCAGTTGTGAACATCTATATGTGCATACTTTGCATTTATGAGGTTTTACACCTGTGTGTGTTATTTCATGGTTTTTAAGACTATTCAGTTGCGAGCATCTATATGAGCATAACTTGCATTTATGAGGTTTTTCACCTGTGTGTGTCATTTCATGGATTTTAAGACTACTTAGTCGCGAGCATCTATATGAGCATACCTTGCATTTATGAGGTTTTTCACCTGTGTGTGTCATTTCATGTTTTTTAAGACTACTAAGTTGCGAGCACCTATATGTGCATACCTTGCATTTATGAGGTTTTACACCTGTGTGTGTCATTTCATGGATTTTAAGAGAACTCATTTGTGAACATCTATATGAGCATACCTTGCATTTATGAGGTTTTTCAGCTGTTTGTGTCATTTTCTGTCTTTTAATAACACTCAGTTTCGAGCATCTATATGTGCATACCTTGCATTTATGAGGTTTTTCATATGTGTGTGTCATTTTACGTGTTTTGAGATGATATAGTTGCGAGAATATATCGTCTTGTTTTTGATCTGTAATCACGTCTGTGTGAATTATTTTGTGACTTTTAAGAGCACTTTCGCATCCAAAAACTGCATTGCAAAAGCTGCAAATTAAATTACGTGAGAAATGTACTACTTTTCTCAGAATAAGTCGAAGTTCCTTCTGAGTTTCTCGTGCTGAGATTTCTCTCTTGATGTTTTGTTCATCTATCGTCACTTCTGAATACCGTATCATTCTACCTTGGATTCCATCAGGCGAGGATTGTTGAAACCTGTCCACATCGTGATGTTTTGTGAAAACGCCTTTAGTAGAAACCTAGAAAGACCAAAATAATTGATCCCATTATTATTATAAATAAGCTTACACAATGTTCTATTTGAGTATGCCTTTCAGCATCTTCAAACATTAAAGCGTCGTGAGAATGAAAATGACAATAAAAATGGTAATATTAGCAACATAGATATTAAATACAAACAATGTTACGGAATGATCCCCAAATAGTTTTAAAAAATTCACCTAAATGTAGCATTGAAAAGCAAAAAAGACAATGACACAATTGTGGTACTGCTCTTGGTAATATGTGTAAATTTATTATAGATTTGAATGCAAAATTTTAGATTGATGTGAATGAGATAGTTTCACATTACTGTGTTTATTTCTAATATTTCTCGATAAAATAATTTAAGACACCAGAATAACGTACATATTATGAGGCAGTTTTGCACCCTGTTCGATTAAAAATATTGTAAGCTTCGTGTAGTAACTATTAATTTCTTTGTCAGTGTGTTATAAGAGAGTGTGCATAGTGTAAGAAGATGTCGAAAGGCGATAAGGTCACAAACAATATTCAAATTGAGAGAATTTATATTCAAATTTTATCTAAAGTTACCTCGACCAACAGTATAAAAATTGATAAAAAGACAAAACAGAATTAACTGAACATGAAATCGATTCTACTTAAAGATGGCTAAAATTATTAAAGAATGCATTATCATCGTGTTTTGATATATTCTAAAAGTTTCAAATGTCTAGCTAGAGTTAGTTAAAAATCGTATAAATAATAAAAAAATAGTAGGGAAAGTTAAAAATTGATTGCAAGATTTGTACCGGACAAATAAGAATACGAGCTAAGAAAAACATTGTAAAATAAAAACATATTAGCGGCATTATCTAGAATAATATGGGGTTGTTTTTAGTCTGAATAATATCAAAGGCAGCACTGTGTCAAGGGACGTCACTTCATGTTCAATCTATTCACATAGCCACACCAGTTCTTCGTGTATATACAAGGCATGAAGATGATAGTGTAAATTACTAATAATATCATAGGTATAAGGTGACAATAGAACATATATTACAGTGGTGAAGGGTGAAGGTAGGCTGTTACGATCCGCCATAAATAAGCACACTAAACTTTGACAGACAAATGTATGTGTTTTCATTGAAATAAGACTACAGTTATAGAGGGTGTTGCTTAGTTTTTAAAATTCAATTAAACCCTGCGAAACCAAGCCATGATAGTTAATAGTACATACCTAAACATATTCGCTTATCTATAAAATATTTATAATCATCCAATTAAATCATACATAACTTTGAATATTTTATTGGGACAATAATATTTTTATATCTGTATAGTTTGGTTGGGCAGGACTATGAATTTAAATAAATGAACCGGCAATATGTGTAATATGTATTCATAATCCTAAGAAAACAAATAAGTATAATTAAAAAAGTGTGTACAATTTTGTCGTATCGCCCACCAAAACTATTATGGTTTGGTGAGGAAGGGTTGATTGATTTTGACTGACAAAGTTTAATGTCCACTATTTGAAACGGTTCTTAACTGCCTACCTCCACCCTTCGCCACTGATATAATCATAGCCGATACGACTGGCTGGGAAAATTACGGATATTTATTGAAATTTTAAGCGTAAACCTTCGATAAAAATCGGCGAATAGAGAAGCAAATGTTACAATATATAAAATTGAATATACCTTATGTCCGGGTGTGTTATCTGAATGCGAACATCCGGGTTGAGGATCTTCATCAGAAAATGGTGGCATTTTATCTTCAGTGAGTTCGCGCTTTATATCAGTCTCAGCTTTGATACCAGTGACACCCGTCACAGCGAACTGAAATAAACAACGTTTCATAAAGCATGTTGTCAATATTTACATATAACAAATAAAAATGTTATTATCTAGGAAGAAGTAGGCTGTTGAAATCCGACATAAATAGTGCACACCAAACATTATCAGGCATACTTATTTGTTTTCATTAAATCGAATTTTGTGAAAATTGGACTTGATCCATAATATTATTGTGAACATATTATAACTGTGTCCGATCCTAATAGAGTCACATGGGCCTCCTCAGAGTGGAGGTTTGTATTACCAGATTTTGTTTTTACGTGAAATGGATGTCAGCCACTTGCTCAACCTATTAGGTCCATAATCTGACTAATACACAAATTGAAAAACAATATGTGTACCTACATGCCAGACCCAGGATTCTAACCTGTGACCCACGACGCTATAGTACGATGTGACACTGTAAACATAAGTACTTATTACGTATTATTGCAGAACCCATTTTGTAATTCGAAGAAAAGACCACTGAAGGTATAAACCTTTTGTTCCTTCCGATTTAAAAATAATATTGTCCAGCAAGAAAAGACTAGCAATTTGATGGCCTAATGTTAATACCCCGTAAGTGACTTTTAACAAATTGTGCAGGAAGCTTAAAAAAACTGAATATTGAATATTGAACTGAAAAAAAAAGAATTAAGTATCCGTTACGTAAAAATTGGTCAAGCAAAGCATATAACAACTGTACTAATAAAATGATAAAAGCCAATAAAATGTGACATACTTTTTATAAAAATAAACATCCAAATTTGTTATATTACTTACTGTTTTACCTGTTAAATAATTCGAAAGTGACATTTTGAAAATGAATTCAACACACGTCATACAACACGCTTAACAGCTTAGAGGCAAGATACGGACTATTACAGGTTTATTCCTGCAATGTTCAGATACGGGAAATTACTATAATGGCTGTATCATTTTTGTTAAAATAATTACAGATATGGGAATTTCACATTCCATGAACAGTATTTATGTTGTTTTTAGTACTTACATCAAAAAGACATTTTCGTCATATATGTCGGATACGGGGTATTGACATTAGAACATCCAATAGTTAATTTTTTGCTTAATTCCGTTTAGAAATTGACTGCGCATTTGTCGACAAAATTATGAATACCTTCGCTTAAACAAACAAAGGATCTACTTACCACTTTTAAGGAGATAATATTGCTGTCGTCCTCGATATTTTCCTGTTTGACTGACACGTCAAATTGACCCTTGCCCTTGAAGTGATTGACGTCTTTCCATTGGTATGCACCGTCGCCGATTACCTCCGCCGTTTCATCAGGCAATAATTCATCGCTTGTTTCGGTTTTTATATCCATTTTATGCGGTATTTGATATCAGAATCTGTCAATAGCTTCACGACCACGTGCGTCTTGTTTTAATAGATAATATACAATGGCATAGACAAAATGGATTCAATCAAATTACCATAGACATCAGGTGATCGACCACAAAGAAAATTAATAATACTGACAATATTGAATTGAGCAGTAACTATCAATATAAATACAGTGATATTGCTGTAAAGATCTAACTTTAACAGGGGACATACTTACCTAAAATATTACTGTGATCAATTATTAAAAAGTTTTGGTGAACCCTACTTTAAATTATTTTTCACTGGTCCACCAGGTAAATGTACTAAATGTAGGTTGTACCTACCTACCACCATTAAATTGACATGGAAATGGTTTCATTTTTGCTTAAATTTTGCCAATCTTTCTCAAAGCACAAAACTCTTCTTTACTGTAAATAAAAAAAAATTCGCATTCGCTTCGGCATTTTTGTAAAACGGGGTAACTTTATGCCTAACATTGTAATTAGGTAGGTGCGTAGTGTAAAATAAAGTCATAATTAGGTACCTAGTTTATTTATTATTTTAAAGGTAATAAATAAGATAATATAACACGTCCAGCTACCTACTTTTACATTGAAATACCTACGGAAAATGGATTTAACATGCGAATTAGATGATGACCATTTTTTTTGTTTTTACCCAACAGCCAAGGCGCTGACTTTAACGTAAAACAAGAAATGCCAACGAATCCAACTACCTATAGTTTTAAGGTGAGTTTATCCTATACGGACTAGGTAGGTAGGTAGTTATCTAGGTACTCTATGACAACATCTTCTTGGCTACGTGTTAAAACTTTGAACTAACATGCTTCTCCCATTTTTAACCGCATTTCCATTATAAAATAACAAGCTCCTACCATTTAGTCGACAACAGCGCCTTCCTTCAACAGTATTCGTTTGTTGTATGTATCCGTTATTTTCTAATGCTATGGATCACCAGATTTAAACTATTTTATTTTTTCAATATGATGAATCACTCAATTAATTTTAACAAAAGCTAGTTACGTTGTTTTTTATTTTTACCTAAATGATTGTAACTGTAAAAAATATCTAATTTTAAAAGTATAACTTTACTCATGTGCCTATACTTCGATTCAAAAAATATTATTTGCTCTATTTTTATGGAAACACCAACCTTGACGATCCATTTTCCGACAAAATGCTCACACCATAGCCCAAATATTGAAGCATGGATACTATTATCAAGCGCGATCCTGATGAGGAAGTGCAGCCTTGGTTTGAAGTACCAATAATTACGAACCCAAACGTTCCGGAAGCCCCCACCATAAAGCAAGAGAATGCTGATGATTCAGGTTACAAGTTTGAGGTTAGATTTTTAAGAATCTGTCAAATAGGTAAAAACCAGTCTGGAGTATAATGTTTCCATATTTTTTACGAGCAATTTAATCAATTCGAAATCAATTAATATTTTATATTACCTAGTAATAATTGTCCACCATTATGTAGGTACGTGCTAGGCTTATACCCCGTTTACACGTGCAAGGATTTACTGCTGACAGTACGTTTTATCGCGGCCATGACAAGAAAATACACGTGTAAACACGTATTGTCATGCAAGTTGCAAATTGCATCCATGAATCAAAAAAGACAGTTGGGATTTTTCGAATTGCGCCAGCGCAGTAGAACGATAGTGGCGAACCTGCCGGCAAAAAAACATATTACACCTCTCATTTTGAGGTTCACCGATTTTTTTACCATGAAATGATAACATCGCGTCTCGCTTACTCTTGGTGAATGAGATTGGAGAGGGTCAGCACTTTTACGTGTAAACAAATTATTGTCACTATAGTTTAAAATACTCACGATTGCTGCAAATAAATCCATACACGTGTACAGGTGCTATTAATCTACCTATGCTGCTAGATAGCTGTATCTTACTAAAAGATACAGCGATTTTAAACGAATATTGGTTAAAACTTACTAACTGTCTAGCACATTTCGTGATTCTATTTAACTTTCTTATCATAATATCATAGCATAATTATACCTACTCAATTTTGTGTATTAACACTCCCGTTGCCACGATGGTCTCGCAGTTTAGAAATGACCTTAAATCATAGATACCCCACTTATTATTATGTATATAAACGTCTACTTTTAGCTATTTGTAGATAAAATATTTAGGCATAAAAAGAAAAATATATAGGTGGTTGAATTGAATGTTTTATATGTAAAATTAATCATTTTTCGAAAGTCTAATCAATATTTCGATAAGACAGTGATAGGGCTATCTAGAAAGATATACGTTAGAGAAACGCGCATAATAGTAATGTAAACATGAGACACTATTTTAAAATGTCATTTGTTAGTCAGAGATAGAAATGTATGTCTTTGTTCAACATAATTCTGTGAATAATGCAATCAGTTATAGCCTCCCATAATATATCGAACCTTGAAGTATACATTGTTCAAATACATCTGACGATAAACGCCAAAGCAACCCTTAACGCAATGTTATTAGTGTTCATTTTACCGTGTTAACTTCGCTACATGTGGCGTTTATTCATAAACAATTAACGAAAAGGATCCAATGCTATTGACCATTGTCTAGTCAAGTCATAAAACCTTTTTTCCCGGATTTAGAATACAGACCCTTGCTACAAGGTTTGTAAAGATTACATCAGTTTGTGGGACATAGGCAATTGAAAAAAATTCTCGAGCGGGCTAAATAAAAACAGCACAGCATGTGGCGTGGCGTATTCACATGTTCTACATGTTTATACTATTATCATATTAGGCAATGCAATATGTTAAATATTGGCAAGGGTAATATTATTTCATTCTGTTTTAGAATTTTAGGAAAATAATACAATGCGATAAATTTCATAATATTGATGTACCTACCCATTCAAATGTTGTATTCAAACCCAAATATTAAACCCGTTTAAATAAATACCCTGCATTGAAATCAGACAGCTACAGAAAATGTAGGTATGTTCTAATGACTAGCATCAATAATAATATATTTGTATCTATAGTTAACTGTAGCTTTGTAAATTGCGGTGCGGTGCGGTTAATACGATATTCTAAAATATCCTTTTTTTGACGATATTACTAATACCTACCTATATTAGTTTTTTTTAATTATAAAAGATTATAAATGAGACATTATTTTGTTGGTCCATGGTTGAACCGTAATAAATTGTATTGTCGTCGTAAATCACTAATAATAGCTTTCATCCGAAAATAATAATGAGTCAGCAAATGCAATTTAAGTGCAACTAGGTAGTACACGTGGAGTTTCTTTTGTTTATGAAGTAGACACACAGTTGCAAAAAATATTTTATAGTGTTTGCAGCATTTTTATTTTTTAATTTTACAAGTACCAATAATAAAATTATAAAGTAGGTACCTACTTACATACCTAATATGTAAATAAATAATCATAGTGAACCTGTTGTGTTTACATGATATTGTGTTATAATATTATATATTATTATTAACTATATATAATAATATGTCCATAATATCGGTGGATTGTATGTAGGTACAAGAAATTCATATTAAGATTACTGAATCATTCTAATTTCATAAGTACTTACCAAATAATATTATTATATAAATAAATATTATCATACTCAATCTGATGTAGGTATATACATAATAATATACTATTATATTATTTCTCAGTGGTGAAGTGTGGAGGTAGACTGTTAAGATCCGACATAAATAGTGCACTGTGAGTCATACGTACCTATTTGTTTTTATTGAACTAATACTACAATAATTTACATAATATGGTGTTATATAGTTTTTAAAAATCAGATAAACCCAGGCCGAAATAAAACCATAATAGTTTCGGTACGCTTTGGGCAATCCTACAATTTTGTGCACACTTTTTCATTCATACTTCTCTTTTCGTTAAATATAAAATACATATTATTATTACACGTCATGTTGTTGGTATTTTTAACTCTTCAAGTGAAGCGCCTAGTTTCAGAAGCCCTAAAAAGGTTTTCATAAAATTTTGAGTTTGATATATATTTAGATATATGTTTTTGTCCACTATATATTGGACAAAATGTAAGCAATAAAACTTAATGTGTTCATTAAAATATATCGAAGCCAATATTATTTCATAATATGCTAGGTATCTATTATTTTATGTGGCGAACGTAATAACGAACGCCTGCACACGTGTTATTCTACCTTACAACACCCTCGTCCGCTTCGGATGAATTAGCCATCCCCACTCTCCGTGAAATGACAGCGTGTGTTCGTTGTTCCATTTAAAACAGATCGAGACACACCGTGGTTTGGTTATGACGTACATTTATCGATGTCCGATTATTATACACGATTATAAGATAATTGCATGTGATATACACAGAATAACATGTTAAACGATGACTAAATAGTATTTAAAAACATACTTTACCTTTTGAAGCAATCAATTAGCTTTTAAAATGCCTTAAACTGCCAAATTTCTAGCGGGACACTGAGTGGACGGCATGGGAACGGGCGTAATTTTTTTACCATGGTAAGGGAAAGGTTAAAATAATAAACATTGCATGGGTAGGTAAATATTTTTTAATTCTGTTTGCAAACGTACGCTAACTTGTCTAAAATAACATACACTTCAATTCTCCTACAGATATCAGAAATAAACCGGTACATGGGCTATACTATTTATATTATAATGTGATCATATAGTATTATGTTCCATTCAGTACCCTGCAAAACCTGAGACTGACTACGGGTCTGTTGACGTCAAGCGCGAGCTTGTCGAAGATACAGTACACCCATTGTATGATGAAGATCCTCAACCAGGATGCTCGTATTCAGAAGACAGACCAGTACAACAGGTATGTCTGATTTTAGATGTAAAGATTTCATCTCCTCAGTGACGTCTTCTGTCAAAGGTCGGCAATCGAACTGCATTCTATCTCAATTCTGGATCAGCTATAACTATGTCACTTCTTCATTGAGGTAACTCTATTTAGGTACCCACATTCATATACGTACTTGAATTAGTTAAGTATTTGATCGTTGTACCTGTGTGTGCTAGCTGATGACTATATTATTAAGATTTTTGAATTTATACTTCTTTTGACGCGTTTGGGAAATCAGATCAGAGTGTATTTTTGACGTGTGACATGACGTAACACATAATTTATTTTTTCACGCGAAAAAAAACGCTTTCGATTGGATTCGAACCATCGATTGATCGGTTATCAGCCGAACGCACTACTTTTACATCACAGTATGGTCTGCAATCGTGACGATTATACAGTATAATATTATTATAGTTTAGAATTGTTCCGTTGCCTAGGCAGCGAATTTGTTATTGTAAGCCATTTGCAATTCCTTACGTAGACAAACGATTAATCGCCAGAGTGACCGTTGGTACTTTAAAAATAAAAACAACAAAAAATAATTATATAATTTAGTAATATAAGTTAAAGTTTATAGAAATAAACCAACGGCGTTCCAATAAGCGGTTCTGAGTGTGTAATTTAACAAGATAATAATTAACAGCTAGTCGAAGAATCTAGTTTATCACAAGTTTTGTTTGTGTTTTGATAGGCCAAAGAAGTATAACTTCTAACGCGCGTACATAAGTACACACATCGATTGTTTTTGATTACTTTTTACATTTGAAACCCACCATCACTCCATAGTTTGTATGTTCAATTCTATTTAAATACCAAAGCTATTCCGTTTGTGTGAGAGCATTCACTTATTTTCGCTATTCACCCTTTTTAACATACTACAGTAAGTAAATTACTTTGCTGGAGATAAAATTTGTTGGATTCTTTCACTTCATTAAGGGGGCACATGAACGTCGTAGGTCAAAATTGAGTTTTTTTTTTGTATTTTCAAACCATGATCCTGGACATTCCTTAAACGTTGTAGATAATTATTTATGTAATTTTGAAGCCTTATTATCCTTTATATTTATTTTAAACATTTTATGACTGCATACAGTATTTTTATTACATAAAATAGTATTCTTTTAAACCTCTCGCTCTAATGTTTTAGAATATAGTCATATTTCGGTACATAAATGTGCAGTGGTGTTAAGATTTTTTAGATTTATTAATTTTTAAACGCATTTATAAAACCATTAGTATAATTAATGACGAGATAATTTTAGTAAAATATTTACGATAAAAAATAATATTGATAATCTCTGTGATCCCAAATTTAACAAGACTTAGGCATTTTATTATTCAAAAAATTGGCAAGATTAACACATTTTAAGATAAATCATTATAAAGCAATCATTATTCGTAAAATATTTATCACACTTGAATGGTCAAAAACATAGCTTATAATAAGTATCTTTAGATTTATCTTCAAATGTGTTAATCTTGCCAATTTTTTGAATAATAAAATGCCTAAGTCTTGTTAAATTTGGGATCACAGAGATTATCAATATTATTTTTTATCGTAAATATTTTACTAAAATTATCTCGTCATTAATTATACTTATGGTTTTATAAATGCGTTTAAAAATTAATAAATCTAAAAAATCTTAACACCACTTCACATGGACGTACTGAAATATGACTATATTCTAAAACACTAGAGCGAGAGGTTTAAAACAATACTATTTTATGTAATAAAAATACTTTATGCTGTCATCAAATATTTAAAATAAATATAAAGGATAATAAGGCTTAAAAATTATATAAATAGATTATCTACAACGTTTAAGGAATGTCCAGGATCATGGTTTGAAAATACAAAAAAACTCAATTTTGACCTACGACGAGCATGTGCCCCCTTAAACAACATATGTAATTAATGACAACCATAACCTCATGTGACTGAATAATTTACTTAGTACCTAGTTAGTAGGGTAATTTATCATGTTTATGTATCAATGTAATAATTTTAGGTACAAAAAGTAAGCCGTCAAATTGTCTATCTCGCTCTAAAAGTTAATAAAAGAGGGGGTGTTAAAGCATATTATCACTGTTTGATAGTTTAGCTTCAGGCGGTTAATTTATTGTAACAATTAGCCGTCTCAATACATAAATATAAAAATACTACCCTCGATAGCCACCGATAACACCCTTTTTATAGAATAGATGGGCTGGGATGCATAATAATATAGACTATTTCTTCATCATCATCAGCCTGTATCTATCCACTGCTGAATAAAGGCTTTTCCAAGCTTATTCCACTTCTCTCAGTACTGTGCGTTGCGTTGCCACGTACTTCAGCAGAATTTTATCATTTCATCGATCCAGCGGCCTCTAGGTTTACCTTGTGTAAGTTTTGTACCTCATAGTACCCTTGAATGACTATATTTGTCCAACGATTGTCCCTTCTTCGAGCTATGTGTCCAGCCCATTTCAATTTGAGGCCTTTAGCAAACTATATTACGAATGAAAACAATTTAAAACTTATTAATTCTGGCAATGAATCTCATAGTAAACAATTTCAAAGTCATTGACGATTTTTTTTAAATCAACATCAAAATGGAGATTTTTTTATGTACGTGCATATCTTATTAAACTATGTATCATTATTACTATGAAAAAACCGCCTAATTATGTCAATATACGTGGATAATATCTACCAGTAGCGAAGACTCCATACTAGGCGATTACTTAAAGCCTACTTTCTTAAGAAAAATATTTTTTAATTGCATATTGACATATTTATATACTTAATCACTTCATTATTTTATGTTATATAAAAATAATTTATTTTGCCAATGAGAGATCTCGTATATTTCGGAATGTATTACAGGATTACACAGTTTACAAAACAATTGCAAATGTATTAAAAAATATACCACAGCGCGCCGTAGATAAATAATAAACGCCGCTACGTCTCGACGTAAATAAATCTCCGATTATGTGTGAAATAATTCTGATTTTTTTTCGTATGGACTTTACGTCTCGTAACCTCAGCAAACCTGCTGATTTGTACGAAATAAGGTAAGCTTCTATCGCAGAGCCTAAAACATTCGCGCACAATAATGTGGTCACGACTGCGCATTTTGTCCAGAATCATTAATAATTGGATAATTAAAAAAATAATTTCAACGGCGTTTAATGGAATATTAATAAATAAGTAAGTATAGATTGTTTTTATAAATAAAAATAAAGTTTATCCAATGATTTTTGATGGGTATACATGTTTTGAAAAATACGAAATTTAAACACATCGCTCATTATTATGTCGTCAATGAGTTTTTGAAGTTTCATTAAATAAGTGTGTCGTTGTCATTTACTAGTGTGTACCTATTCATTAGTAGTAAATATTGTACTATTGTCGTAAGTATACATGACAAGTGGGCTCTTTTTATCAGATCTCCACAGCCTACCTCTTTCCAAAAGTCACCCTTCGCCACTGAATTATCTACCATATGCATGGTTATTATGTCTCTTAATATTGTACATTTCTAAATACTGTCATGATAATATAAATATAATTAATAACATGTAGGTACCTAATTGCTTTATGATGATAATATATCAAACTTTTAAATCTTATATTATATTATTATTGTATAAAGGGAAAACTGTTAAAAAAATAAAATGATAAGTATTACATGCGTAAAATAATATATCTGCAGCTCTATGAAGTTGGCTTCATCCAGTATATAGTAATACTTTATAGTTGTCTGGCAACACATTTTGCATTCAGTGATCTTCACTCTCTAGTCAAGAAATATGTTAGTAGTATGACCAATAATTATTGATTTCTGATTCCTCATCATATTGTATTAAATTCCTAATAACTGACTTCATGCCGCTTCAGTACCTCAATATTATTATAATATGTAGTGTTTTCTGATAAGCAAGGTGTATTAGTGTATTAATTTATTTAATTTATTTTTGAACAGAGAATATCTTACCTAGTATACATATCTTTTAGTATGATAATTAACATCTGTAGTATAGTTTTCCAGGGGTGAAGGGTAGAGGTAGGCTATTGAGATCAGGCGAAAACTAATATTTGAGAAATTTTGGCATGCGTACATAATAAGTTTCGCAAATCCTGGTATAGTCCATTTTTATTAGGATGTGTGCAGTTACATTTTTATTGGTATTTTCAGTCCACGACTACGAGTATTACTGAATCTGAGACTGGTTATGAGAAAGTCGATGTCAAAGACGAGTTTGTCAAAATCACTTTACGCCAATTTTACATTGAGGACCCTGAAGTTAATTTTTCTGCACCAGAAAGCAGTCTGGAAGATCGGGTACGTTCAATTATATGTATATGGCCAGCGCCATCTTTAGATTAATAAAGCCCGAGCATATCTTTTTTCACAAGCAACGAGTGGTCCACTGATTAGCTGTCAAAATCACTTCCCAGATTGCTTGACACATTGATTCGTCCTTTCTCGTTTCAAATTGAATTATAAAAAATTCTCAAATAAAATATATTAACTATCAGTGTTATTTTTAAATAATATACATTCCTATTATTCATCAGCTGTCAAAGTCAGACTAGTCCTTCACACAAAAACCGGTAGTAATATTATTGATTTCCAAAAAATATGTAGCAATGATCTATGCATTACACTTGTAGAAGGTGTGTTAATGTAAGTGTATTATTTATCATGTATCTCATCTATCCAACTCAAACCATTCCCTGTGTGAACACGACAGAAGCGTTAGTATGAGCACTCTATAGAACAATGACATAGAATGACAGGTCATCCATTGACAACAACGGGAGCGGCCGAAAAAATAGGAGCAGTCGTTGTGAATGTATCGGCTTTCTACTTGAGTCGGCAATGATATGAACCAAAAGTAAATGTCACTGTAAATATCAAAATTGTACCTGTAGCATTCTGGTAGGGCAGAGGATAGGTATTGCATATGTAAGACAGTAGTAGTTCTTCGTGATGATGGAGGAGACGAGAATTTATTTACTATTTCAAATAACTACAAGGGTACAATCGATGCAATACAAAAAACATAACGTAATTTCGGTGCGATGTGTCTTTAACGGAAACCTGCAATCGAGTGAGTGTACAATCGATTCTGACCGGCTTACTATAAAATAATATGTTGAAATCATTATGAAATAATCTCTTACGACCATGTGCGATCCTAATAGGATCATATGGGCCTCCACAGGGTAGAGGTTTGTGTTAACATATTTTGTTTTGAAAAAAAGCAGCGCCTATTAATAAAATAATGTGAAAAGTACATTAGCAAACTAACAAAGAACTCAGTAAATAGATTTTTGTTTGCTTCAATATATCTTGCGTAGAAATCATTGAAATGTGGAGACATGGCAAACTTACTTTTTTGTAATTTTGATTTCCTAACTCCAATTTTTTTACGAATGCCTTGACTTTGTCTTTTTAAATCAGTGAATGCATTTTAGTAGTCCTTGCATTGATTTATTCACTCATTTTTTTTTTAAATTTTAACCAAATAGACAAGTTTCACAACAAAATTTTAGTTCCTAAACAAATTTGCCTCAAATTTCAACGTTATGATTATTTGACCCATTTATTTCTTTTTTAACGAGATAGCCAGCGCGCTTCAAATAGTAATATAAAAGTGAGGTACCTGGGGTGTATGTGGGTACTTGTACTGCGGCTGTATTTTTTTTTTGACCATGTCCGATCCTAATAGGATCATATGGGCCTCCACAGGGTAGAGGTTTGTATTAACAGATTTTGTTTTTTTACGAGAAATGGATGTCAGCCACTTGCTCAACCTATTAGGTCCATTCCCTGACTCACTCACAAATTACAAAACAATATGTGTACTTGCCAGACCCAGGATTCGAACCTGAGACCCACGGCGTGATAGTCCAACGCTTAAGCCGCGCGGACACCGTGGATGGCTGTATTAATTATGTTAAACTCCGCGCCACCCATTTTGGAAATCGCTTTTTTAATGTGTGATGGGTAATTCTCTCCCCAAGTTTTGATGAAAAATTTGCTGTACAGCTCGTGGGTCGCAATAAAATTATGGCGGGCCGCCAGTTGGACACCGCTGCTCTGACGCATGCACAATAATTAACTTTTTCAAATTGCAGGTTCGCTATCTCATAGCATTACTAAATCATTTTATATATGGGTACTGACTATTGTATTGACTACTGAAAAAATTTATATAATAAATAATATTATAATATTGAGATCTGGGTTACAGGAATCCGATGACAGCCACACTTAACTTAATTTAATACGTTGATTAACAATTGATTTTAATATAACAATACTAATTTCCTTATAGAGTTCTACCCTGAGAATGGTCACAAAACGTTCCAATAAGTACGAAATTCGATTGAGCGATGTGGATGTAAATACATCTTTCAAAGGGAGTGATATCGAAAATCATTCGGAACCTACATCCAAGATATTCAAGAAAGGATGATACAGCGCCCTGAGATAACAAAAGATGAAAAAAGCATGAAGCAAGAACACAGCGGTGTACAGCAATATCATTGCAATGATTGCTCATTTAAATGCTGGCAACTCAGTCAACTTAACATACATAAAATGACACATAGTTTTGAAAAAGCACATCAATGTCCTGTTTGTCCCTTAAAATTTGCTTTTGTTAGTGCGCTCAAAAGACATACAATAATTACGCACATTGGTGAAAAACCTTATCAATGCGATATTTGTTCATATAAATGCACGCAAAGTAATACTCTCAAAAAGCATAAAAGGACACATTCTGGTGACAAGCCATATCATTGCAATGTATGCTCATATCAGTGCTCAGACTTAGGTAATCTCAAAAGACACCAGGTAAAACATGTTGAAAAAACAAATCAATGTGCTTTTTGTTCATTAAAATTTACGTTGGTTAGTGATCTCGAAAAACATAAAGTGATACATACTCGTGAAAAACCTCATCAATGCGATATATGTTCTTACAAATGCACGCGAATTGATATGAAAAAACATAAAAGGATGCATGCAGTTGAAAAAGCAAGTCATTGTGAAGAAAGTTCATTTAAATGCTCAGACATACCTACTTTAAAAACGCACGAGAAAACATGCATTGATAAAAAACCTTATCAATGTGGTTTTTGTTCATTAAAATTTACGTTGATTAGTGATCTCGATAAACATAAAATGATACATTCTGGCGAAAAAGCACTTCAATATGATGTTTGCTCATTGAAATTCGCGTTAGCTAATGATCTCAAACGACATAAGAAAACACATACTTGTGAAAAACCTTATAAATGCGACATATGTCCATATAAATGCACAAACCTGTGTATCCTTAGAAAGCATAAATTGGTACATTCTGGTGAAAAACCATATCATTGCGATGAATTTTTATTCAAATGTTCGCAAATAGGTAATCTAAAATCTCATAAAAAGACACATTCTGGCGAAAAACCTCACAAATGCGATGTTTGTGAATCCAAGTTCACGCAACTTTATACTCTTAAAAAGCATAAAAAGACACGTCATACTAATAATTAATCACAATTATTGTCAATACTAGCACACAAAACGGGCGAGGTACAAAAACAACGTTGCTGTATATTTTGTCAATGGCGTACGGCTAAAATATAGAAATTATTATAAATATTATGTAGATAAAGTAGTTTTTTTTATATACTTAATTAAAAATATTACTGATAATAAACTGAAGATTATAGTGTCAAATATTGGTATGTCTTGTTAGACCCCTGTTCATATTACTATGAGTCCGCTCGTAAATGATTCAAGTCTCTGTGTACTCCTCAGAGACATCCTCAAATGGAAAAAAAATTGGGGTTGTGGCTTTAACTACATGTCAATTAATTCCATTTTTCCCAACCGGGCTTCTAGCAGACGTCAAAATGCCTTTGGCTTCCAAGTTCTGTAAGTTTTTTTGAACAGATTTTCCTCAGTAATTTAGCATGTCAACTAAATATACGTTTAATAAACACAATGCAAGCAATTATTTAACTTGCTTTAGTAATATTAGGTATGTAATGTTTTATGTTGTGATCTTTTCAATGTATGATTATTTGACACAAACGCAGTAGGTACATATTATTAATATTCTTTTAAAAATGAGTGGCAGTATAACAATAATTGTAAAACTAACTACAATAGCTACGTAATATCTATAAATATTGTTTCCAATCCCAATATTCTGAAAATTTATAATTTTTGTGCCCGCGTTAATTTGGCTGAAATTGTTTCCTTATGTCGGGGTCACCAGGCACCAATAGGGAGGGCTGTGCGGCTGGTCAATGAACTACCTAGGAATGTTAGACATTTTTAGCGATGTACTCTGTTTTTAAAATTGTATTGTTTAATTAGTATTTTTTTTTAAATTATTTTTATTATTTTATTTCTACAAAATTATTTTTTGCCCTGTTTTTTTCTCTACCTCTATTCTTTTCTCGTTGATTTGCTTGTACTTTTTATTCTAATTGTCGTTGTGATTGTCTTGAATTAATATTTTTTTTTTATTCTCACCTGTAATTTTTTTAAATTAATAAAAAAAAAAATACTTTTTACATGAATAATAACATTCAATTATTTTGTATTCGCAGAGTTTCGGAATAATATACAAAATCGTCAATAAATAATTCAAAAATAATTGTTTCATCGTGTTTTATTTCTCACTAAAATAGGTATACAATCTACCTGCATTAAGTATCTGATCGTCAGAAATTTAATGCGCATGAAAATAAAGATACTTAATTTATAGCATTTTTTCTATACATTTAAAGCTGTTGGACGCATCAAAGAAAGCCACAAGTCAAATGCGTTTTTTGCAAGCTAGACGCCTATCGACAAATGCTAGGTCTAGCAAACAAACGCTGTAGAAACTGTATCATGAATATGAACTAGCTAAGAGTATGGGATAGAAACCAACCACCAGCGCAAGTTTTATTCTACGGAGTACCTAGGTACCTAAATATTACAGCTGATGAGCATTGCAAGCTTAAATAATTACAAGATAAAAAGAACTTTTAATATACAACGTTTTTAAATTTTTTGGTGAAATATTATACTCAATATGCTCAGACTTGTACTTGATATGAAGTAAATAAAAAACAGAGAAATATAGAAAACTGAAATTTCATTTTGATTTCATAGTAACGCACGTATATATTAATAATTTAGTTGCTAAGACCACCCCCTTAGCAACCATTAATAGTCCAATAGACCAATCCATTCAAAACAGAATTAACTGAAAATGAATTCAATTCTGCTTAAAGTATTAAAAGAATGCACTTGCATCGTGTTCTGATATATTCAAAAAGTTTCGAATGTCTAGCTACTCGGGAAGTTAGTTAAAATCGATTGCAAGATTTGTATTGGATAAACAACCACCGGACAAACAAGAATACGAGCTAAGAAAAACGTTGTAAAATAAAACACAAAATGTTGCAATGCAGTAATTTATTTTATATAAATAAGGCATGTCATGATTCAAAGTTATATATTTGAATTACTGATAATTATTAAAACAGAAATCACAAAATTTAAATACTATTTTTTTTAAATATTTTAAAACAAGATCTAACAGTCTAGGTAAATTTAAAAAATTCGAAATTCCAGAAAATTATTAATCATTATTTCCAATAAGAGGTCATTCATTTCTGCCTTTTCATCGCAATTTTAGTTCGAAAAGAATATTGGAAATCAATACACATGCAACAATAATATGGCAGAATTCAGGTATCAAAGTCCAAATTTAAGGATATGTATAATGCCAGCGTTCCATTGGCGAGCCAAAAGTCCGACGACAATACATCGTCCGATTTGTCTATGCTCTGCTACTGATCAACGAACGAATAAAAAGTCGAGCTGTCAATAGTTGCGATTATCGAAATGTTTTCCGATAATCCTATAATTTTGTGTTATTCATATGTAGACTTGCATAAAATAATATAGCAGTGAAATCAACACAATTTGTATTTATGAATATCATAAATACAAATAAAAAAATAATTGGTAAATCTCTCATTTTCTAATGTGTAAATTAACAAATTAATCATTGAAAATGTTTAAAACAATAATAGATTTTTTCGGTCAGAATTATCGCGTATTAATGTCTAATCGAATTTACATAGTGATCGAAGAACGAAGTCTGGCAACTCGGAGAGTAAAATATCTGATATATTTGAAATCCAATGAGCCTAGTCTGCGAATTAAAAAGATCGCAGATCTGGGGTTCTATACGCGAAAAAAAATCCGATGACTGTAAATCGTCTGGCTTAATACCAATAAACAAGAAAAAATATTGATTTTTACAATGAAATAATCCATTGGGAAACGAGATAAGAAATTGAAGTTTTAAATAAAAACATGTTATGTACCGAATTTAATAAAAGCGGATTTCTAAGATGTTATGAAAGTTAAATTAATATTATTACTTTACTATAAATAATATACCATCGTAAATGGCCCGATGTTCGAAATTAGAACTAAGCTCATCACTGTATAAAAAGTATTGAATGCTATGTCAAATGTTAGCATGTGGCGCCCTCACTCGGCAGACAACTTATACTGATGGAGCTAAGTAACTTTTGCTTGATAATTAAAACACCCCACGTCCAGTACTTTTAAACGGCTTTATCTGAGGTGTGGTTTTTTGAACATTTCTTAAATTATTATCTAGTGTGTTCCACTTTTAGCTCACAATTAGTTTTTTGATTAAAATAATGTTTACCTTAATTATTCAAGAATATAGTTGTATGGACTTGAGTATCATTTAATAAAATTAGTGATTCGATTATCAACAAGATATTAGATATTAATTTAGGGATCAATCTTTATCTGTCAGCAGATCATTGATCGGCGGATATTTTCACGATATCTATATTTTATATATGAAACTTTCATTTACAATATTTTTGTGTGAGGACTGTGCGGGGATGAAAACATGTGTGCAAACACATTTAGTAGGAACATTGCTCGACACTAGAGCAAACATTACAAATCGTATTTCATAAAACTTGAATACGCTCACTTGATAGATTGTCTTTAGTCAGAAGCGTCAGAGTATGTGGTTTAAAGTACCTAGGTATTGAGTCAAAATCATTTTTGACCACATATTTGAATTATTATAATTTTAAGTTTTATCCAGTTCCCATTCATCACATATACAAGTTAAAACTATCCTCAAAATTATTAAAAAATGTTTCTAATACGTTGTAAAGGCGTTTTTTTTTTAATTATTAAATACAAACCGAGTAATTTTCAATTTTTATTACAATCTGTTTACCTCTAAATCGATGTTTCTTAAACTTGAAAAAAAAATATATACTTAATGATATAATTAATTGCAGTATTTGTTTTGTGAACAGATTCACAATTGTTGTGTTACATAGATAATGGATTTATGTAACTTTTTATCGTAATTTTCATATTAAAACTTGCATCATAATATTACGCCAACCTACATAAATCTACCGAATTTTACACCTATTTTAATACCTGCATAGTAATAACTATATGAGTAATTATTGTAATAATAATATGTATTAACAGTATATGTTTTAAAGTAAAGCTAAATAAGACTTAATTGAGACTTCGTAGCTTAATAAAAAAAAACTATACCTTAATACTATGAAACTTATATCTGACTCCATCATCTAAAATACATTGCATGGCATTACACACATATGCCATTTCATTTAAAATTAGGTTTTATAACGATGACATCGAAATTCTTATTCTACTACGGGTAAAATATTGTATTCTGTATTATCATTCACCTTGTTCGTTTACACAGCACAATCAATCACACGCACTATCAAAATTATGACTAACATTTTATTATCTAAATACGTATAAATTCATTTAGTGATTTTACAAAAAATAATCATTTTAACTCATCAATGAATTTGGGTATACGGTTCGTTTACCCAAGTGACTATTGGATGAGGTTATAAGTTTGGGCCTTGCAATTGTTCCGCGGTGGACGTTAATGGAGGACCAACGCCCCAGGATTGTATCAATATCTAATGTGAGACCCAATTATAACAAATTATCAAGGCTTGATACACACATTCGAAATAATGCGGAAATGTTCAAAAAAAGGCAGCATTCTTTTTCGTACTAACCAAGAAATTGCCAGAATGTTTCATTGAATGACTCAACTCGAATGATGCAATTTTATGCGTTTTGAGATAACTGAGCTGCCCACATTTATATAAGCATCCGTCACAGTGGTGTGACTTCCAGCAGAATGTTCATTTAATGTGTTTTGAGATGACTCATTTTAGTACATTTTATAGGCAAGCGTCGCCTTCTAACGGCTTTTCACCGGTGCATATCATTTTCTGAGATTCTGAAGAACTACAATACGTACATTTATTTGAACATAATAGAAGGCATTAAAGTTGTTTTTCACCAGGAAGTATACGTCATTTTACGTGCTATAAGATTACTAATTTGTAGAATTTTTAAAATGCATATCGCATTGATAAGGATTTTCACCATTATGTCTCTTTTTCTGTGCTTTGAGATACTTGATTTGCACATTTTTTTATTGTGGTTTTTACCAGAATGTTTCATTTTATGGTTTTAAAGAACGCTAATTTGACCAAATTTTTTAAAACACACATCGGATTGATGTTGTTTATCACCGGTATATGTCCTTTTATGCCGTTTTAAAGACTGACGCTCACAAAATGTTTAAAACACACATCGTATTGTTTTGGTTTTTCACCAGTTTGTCATTTTATGTATCTGAGATGTATTTTTGATGATATTTTTAAAACACTCATCGCATTGTTGTGGTTATTGACCAATATGTGACATTTTATGTTTTTGTAAATAACCAATACGCTGAAATTTTTATAAACACACATCGCATTGATGTGGTTTTTCACCAGTATGTGTCATTTTATGTGTTTTTAAATGACAAATATGCAGAAAATTTTTAGAACACACATTGCATTGATGTGGTTTTTCACCAGTGTGTGTCATTTCCGTTCTTGAGCCTTTTCACAGCCGATTTTATCTCGGCGTGCGTGGGCGGGCAATCGGAAATGTCGGTCGCTCGGGGAATGTCCAAAAGTAAAGCTTCCGCAGATATGTCAAAGGGATCCAAAGGGGGTGGACGGTTCAGCATTCCGCAGAAATGATTCTTCCAAATCTTCCTGACACATTCTGCGTCAGACTCTATTGCTCCACTGGGACCACGAATGGATTCGGCTATCGGTGAAATCGGCTGTGAAAAGGCTCAAGAACGGAAAGGCACCTGGGGGAGACGGGATTTATCCTGAATTCCTCAAGTACAGCCTGAGCGCAATCCTGCACCCTATGTTTCATTTGATGACAAAGGTGTGGGAAGAAGAGCGCTGTCTAAGGGACTGGGTGAACGGTGAAATCATCACACTTCATAAAAAAGGTGACCCTCTAAGCTGCGACAATTACCGAGGCATTACGCTACTCAGTGTTCCGGGAAAGATTTTGGCAAACATCCTCTTGATGAGAATAAGGGACCCTATAATGCACGTCCTCAGGAAAAACCAAGCCGGGTTTCTACCTGGTTGAGCGTGTGCAGACCAAATCCACAACCTTCGATGTCTTCTCCAGCAGAGCCATGAGCTGAACAGTCCGATGGCCTGCTGCTTTGTGGATTATGAGAAGGCGTTCGACAGTCCGCACCGCCCCTCCCTCTGGACGATACTGGGAGCATACGGGATCCCTCCCAAGATCATTGCCATAATCAAAAGCCTGCACGAGAATAGCGAATGCTGTGTCAGAATTGGAGACACTGTCACGGAATGGTTCAGGGTCACAACCGGAGTCAGACAGGGTTGTGTCCTTGCACCGTTTCTCTTCATCATTCTCTTTGACTTCATACTACGGAAGTCAATACCACCCGACCGAGGCATACCTGTTACCCCCACGGTGAAGCTATGCGACCTAGAATATGCCGATGACGCTGTCCTATTCGACAACTCAATCGAGGGCATTCAAGAGACAATCGACAGGTTGCATAACAACTCCTCTCGCGTAGGTTTGAAAATCAACGCGAAGAAAACCAATGTCTTGTGTAATAGCACCTGTCCTGATCCAGATTTCCCTCTGATTAGCGACGGACAAAACATCGAGAGCGTCGACAGCTTCAAGTACCTGGGGATACACATCACGGGAGATGGCATTTTGCAGAAAGAGCTCGCTATCCGAATGGGAATGGCTGGAGCAACATTCAACTCGATGCGAAATGTCTGGGACTCACGATTGTACTCGGTCAAAACCAAATGCCGCCTATTCGACGCTTGCATTCTGACGGTGCTGCTTTACGGTAGCGAATCATGGCACCTTACGAAGGCTCAGAGCAACCGTATACTGAGCTTCGAAAACAGATGTTTGCGACGAATACTGGGTGTGCGGTGGTATGACTTTAGGAGCAACGAGGAGATAAGAGAACGCACCAAGCAGCCTCTCATCACGCTGAAAGTGAAGAGGCGACGTTGGCCCTGGCTCGGCCACGTGCTGCGGATGCCAGAAGAGAACTTCAACCTGGCTTGCCTGTTCTTTAAGCCGACCGGATTCCGGCGTCCTGGAAGGCCGCTAAATACAATCTACAGAGTGTATACGGCGGAGCTACGGGATGCTGGTTTGACCTGGAACGAAGCAAGAAGACTGGCGAGCGACAGGGATTCTTGGAGGCGCCAAGTGGTGTCCATATGCTCCAGTTAAGGGGCGGATATGGCAAAAGAAGAAAGAGAGAAGAAGTGTGTCATTTTATGTTTTTTGAGTTTACTTTTGTTGATGAATTTTTTAATACATACACCGCATTGATGTGGTTTTTCACCAGTATGTGTCATTTTATGTGTTTTTAAATGACAAATATGCAGAAAATTTTTAGAACACACATCGCATTAATGTGGTTTTTCACCAGTGTGTGTCAATTTATGTCTTTTGAGTTTACTTTTGTTAATGAATTTTTTAAAACATACACCGCATTGATGTGGTTTTTCACCATTATGTGTCATTTTATGCGATTTGAGAGTACTAAATTGGGTAAAAAATATAAAACAAACTTCGCATTGATGCAGTTTTTCACGAGTATGTGTCATTTTATGTAATTTTAAATCACTATTTCTCAAGAACTTTTTAGAACACACATCGCATTGATGTGGCTTTTCACCAGTATGTGTCATTTTATGTGTTTTTAAACTCCAAATATGCAGAAATTTTTTAGAACACACATCGCATTGATGTGGTTTTTCACCAGTGTGTGTCATTTTATGTCTTTTGAGTTTATTTTTGTTGATGAATTTTTTAAAACATACACCGCATTGATGTGGTTTTTCATCAGTATGTGTCATTTTATGCGATTTAAGAGTACTAAATTGTTTAAAAAATTTAAAACAAACGTCGCATTGATGCAGTTTTTCACCAGTATGTGTCATTTTATGTAATTTTAAATCACCATTTCTCATGAACTCTTTAGAACACACATCGCATTGATGTGGCTTTTCACCAGTATGTGTCATTTTATGTCTTTTGAGATCACCATATCTCATGAAGTTTTTAGAACACACATCGCATTGATGTGGCTTTTCACCAGTATGTGTCATTTTATGTGTTTTTAAATTACTGATTTTTTTAGAACACACATCGCATTGATGTGGTTTTTCACCAGTGTGTGTCATTTCATGTCTTTTGAGTTTACTTTTGTTGATGAATTTTTTAAAACATACACCGCATTGATGTGGTTTTTCACCAGTATGTGTCATTTTATGCGATTTAAGAGTACTAAATTGGGTAAAAAATTTAAAACAAACATCGCATTGATGTCGCTTTTTAACACCATGTGTCTTGTATGAGTTGAGATCCTGAGACTTTATGCATGAAACGTAGTGATGATTTAGATGATTTACAGTTTCAAACACTCCACAACACTTATTGCAAATAAAGTTACGTGGAAAACATGTAACTCTTCTCAACTTAATTCGAACCTCCTTTGACAAGTATAATTTCTGAAATTCATGTTTGATGTTCTGTTCATCGATGGTTATTTCCGAATGCTGCAACATCATTTTTCTGTTTTGATTGATTGCGTGTGCTATTTTGTTGTTACTCGGGTCATTATCAACCGTATCTTTTTTAACGATATCCAATGGTTTACTCTTACGTACTGCAAAACATTTCTGGGTAGAAATCTACAAAAAGAATAGAAGTGTTAAAATGTTCAAAGCAATACTATTACAATCAATAAAATATACTTATGTTCCAATGTTTCCCAATATAGCACTGATTTTTTATCGTTTGTAAAGTGTTTTTCTGTCAAAGCGATATGTTACACTGCGCTCACTCGTTGACATTTATGATAAAAATCTTTTTTTTTTTTTAATATGGTAAACATTACAAATTATTGATATAAGACGTTCATAGCATGACATGGAGAAGGAAATAAACAATAAGTTCTAATGGATTCAAGCTCTGTACTATTCCATTTGATTCGTTTTTTGCGACCCGGATTTCGCCTTTCAACATCTTCAGGGGCCGTGTACACTCACCAAAGGTAAACACACACTGACAACGAACAATCTTAACTCAAGCTTATATATAAATAAATACATTAAAGTAGGTAAAAATTCCATAACCTATCTATCAAGTCAAAGGTCACAAAAATACAATAAAGAAATTATGAATAGTTGAAGGGTCAGTAAAAAACCTAATTAGTGTAAAACCCTATCGTATCAATAACAATACACCGGATAGCATATTTAAAAAAAACGTCAAAAACTAATTATAGATCATGTCAAACGTACCAGGTCTAATGGCTTGTACTGTAGATTAGAGCAGGCAGGTTGAGGTAATTCAGCATTAATTTGGTGGATTGCATTGTCGACAAATTCTTCTTTGATGGTAACTCCCTCATCATTATTCTCATACTTAATATTCATCAGACCGTTTTCACGCTTCTGAAAATAACAACATTATTAATATTATGTAACAGTATCATTATTACGATAAGCCAGAAAGGGTCTCCCAAAACTCTTTCTTCATTAATTTTTGGTCGCCTATGTATGACAAATTGGCAGCTGAATGTATAATCACCGAACAGCATTCCAATTTTATGGGCAATCCGATAAAATGGTGCACCCTTGCGGTCATACTTGTTTGTTTTAATTCAATTAAGAGTACACATTACAGATGGCTGGGTTAGTTTTTTTAAAATTCATTAAGCCTCTCCTATACCAAAATAAATAAAAAACATTCTTCCATCTATAAATTATCCAAAATACTATATAATTTAATAACATATCGTCGTTGTTTTGTAAAAAGGGCGAATCAACCAAAATGCTATTTTACAGGAGGAGGATTTTTAACTTTGACATTTAATTATTAAATACCTATGGATGATTATAAATTTCTAACAAATACATAATAAAGCTTAGAGGAACTACTGTCTTGATAATATAAAAAAATGTATAAATTTGTATAAAAAGGTCGGAAAAATCATTTTAAATGGATATTCGCCCTTTATGTGTGATAAAAAATACGGAACAGTTGCACGTGATTTGCCCTTAGATATGTGGCTTTCTTAGGGAATAAATATAAGGAAAGTAATTTTATTATGTTTATAATATTTTATTTAAACTTTTACAAGACAAAACAATATAATAGTGAAAGTTAAATTAAATCAAAACCATATTCTAGTAAACATTAAGAGTGTTTTGGTCCTTAAAAGGCATTATATACCTAATCAAAATAGTTATGGGACATCAGATTATTGTTTATTAAGTAAGGACAGATTAACTAGACTGGAGATACAAAATGAATAAAATTGTGTGAAATATTGTTTACACGCTGCGTTTTGGGGTTTTCAATAGTTATACTATCTGAAATATATTGTCTCCGTTCATCTTGGTTGCCATCGTTTTCACCGAGTTTCCAAAATTCCCCAAAAATCTATCATTGCATTTATAATATGTACATTTTCTGCAGAAAAAAATTAAATCGTTTCCTTTGTTGAACAACATTTCCCGCCGCAGATTTATACTCTTTTCCAGCGGCTCTCAGCTGTTTTTTTCTTTCCATAGCCTGATTTCCGGTATTTTATCTTAATGTATATTACATATCGAAACCAAAATTGCTTACCAATTGTACAATACGAAAAGTTAAACAAGAAAACTTACATCTCGCTCATTTTGAGGTAAAGTATGTTGTATCACTCGATGAATACTTAATATTGAATACAAATGCTGTTCAATTACGCATCAGTGACATTGAGCTACTTTATGAGTTGCTTGTTGGCGAATTTACAATCTGCCTATAAAGTCGCTCAGTGTCATCATCGAACAAGTTAACAAGCAGATTGTAAACAATCTACCGAGAAAAGTTGAAAGCCGGTCAACTTTACACGCTACATGCCGGCGTGTGAGCAGTAGAGCGTAGTAGCGACCTCCCGGTAAAAAACGATCTACGTTCTGTCAAAATAGTCGCTAGCTCGTTGGCTTCTCAGCGAATGGAAAGTTTTGCGTGTCATCATCACAATCGCAGTAGCTGAATCGCCCGCTTTTAAATTCGCCAACAAATAGCTCGTAAAGCAGCTTAATGTAATTGTAGCATTAGTAGAAAAAGCCAATAACAATATTTCAAACGATTGTTTAACAAATTGTCAACTAAAACATTCTTTTATCACTAATGGCTCGATGACATCGAGCAACTTTACAAGCTGCTTGTTGGCGAATTTACAATCTGCCTGTAAAGTCGCCAAGTGTCATCATCGAACAAGTTCACAAGCAGATTGTAAATAATCTACCGATAAAAGTTGACTGCCGGGCAGCTTTACACGCTACACGCTGGCGTGTGGGCCGATCTGCGTCTGCGCAGTAGAGCGATAGTGGCAAACCAGCCGGTAAAAAAACGAACTACTCAATACGTCCTGTCAAAATAGTACCAAAAATGATGGTTTCAAATCAATAGCTTGCTGGCTTCTAAGCGAGTGGAAAGTTTTGTGTGTCATCATCACAATCGCACTCGCTGACTCGCCCACTTTTAAACTCGCCGACAAGCAGCTTGTAAAGTAGCTCAATGTCATCGAGCCATAAATTACACTGAGGAAACTTCTAAAAACAATCCCGCCAATAAGCTTTGTCATTACTGTCATTAGTAAAATGACACGAATGATAGTGACGTTGGGCGAACTCGACAATTTTGATTTAACAATAGTCACATTGATATGTAGGTGGATATGCAGGGAGGGCCAATATCGTATATTCGCCCGTACATCATAACACTTACCACTACTTTAGGACAGATTTTATTTTAAAAGGCCCAATATGTCACATTCGCCCTTTATTCATAACACAAAGTGGATATTCGCCCTTACGATTATCGTTTTTAAGTACTTTCCCGTAGAGATACAGGTTTGCCGTTTTTACATAACAAGGCTAGTGAGGTACATATTGTGTTTTCATTAAAATCTCAATTTCGCCAAAATGGTTGATTCGCCCTTTTTACAAAACAGCGACGATATTAAAGCTTGGTTTTGCAGGTTTTTTTTTAATTTTAAAAACTAACATCAGTATATTATTTTAGTGTTAGTTTAGTGAAAACAAATACGTAGATACGAACAAAGAATTTTGATCCATAGTCTATCAACTAGATAGTAGGTAGGTAACTGATACAATGCCTCGTATTTTGCTTAGGTACAAAATGCAGTATTTCTCATAGAGATAAGATGGATTTACGTAAGATTACGATAAATTTCTTCCGCTAAACGACCGCAAAGATAGGTACCTACTGCTGTATCTGGCAATAACATATGCAATTGGAAGCATTTTGCATTCTTCAAAATATTATGGTACCTACCTACCTAGTTAATTATTGTAAGATAACTGTAATAAACAAGGCGCAACTCTAAAATACACTGGTAACATAAATAGTGTCATACGGTGATTGGTATAAATGATAATAATATATAGAGATTATTACATATTATTATCTCAATCCATTTGCATTTCAGTAATTAATTCTTATTCTGTTTTGACATATCTTAATATAAGTGATTGAAGTTAAGTTAGTCATAATATGTATGTATTGCCACCAAATGGAAATGTTTACTGGCAATACTGTATCCTTGCAGTAAAATCGTAAAATAAATGTGATAAAATAACTGATATATTATTTAATGTTCATAATATTTATTCATGTATAATTATTAAATTCATATGGTACCGTTCGCACACTTTCATACACATTTACAATTTAAAAATATTAAATTAATGGTCGGGGAATGAAATTTCATAAGTATGCAATTATTTGGACGCCATGACACATTATGACGTCACATCGTGACGTCGCTAAACAACGAATTACTACTTGTAATACCTACCTACCTAAAAAGGACTCGAGGGCGAATAATTTTATTTACCATACAATTGATCACAATTTTAGATAATCGCATTAATTATTGCTTTACATTCGAATGATTGTGATGTATAAATCACCATATTTAATTATACTTACGTAATTTAACAAAAGATTTATATACCTACTCAATACTGTCTCAAAATATCTGTTATAGCAATCGCCAATAACTCGAATATACGCCGATATCAATAAATGAAACAAGTTTGACTGAATTATATTATAATAGTTCCTTATGAAGTTTCAAAGATGCATTACAAATTCAAACCTTCAATATAAGACGGCATTAAGGGAAGAAAACGGCACATATACCTGCGTACAATTGAACGTACCTGTTGTATTGGCCTGTAATCTGAATTAGAACAAACTGGTTGAGGGTATTCATCATCATATAATGGGTATGTTATATCTTCAATGATCTCGCGCTTGACGACAGCTGGTTGATTATCAGATGTTTTATCAGAGAGTTCCGCTATAAGGTACTGAAAGAAGCATTGTTACATTTTGTGAACACAATAAAACCAGTTTCAGTACACTAGACGTCCATACAACGATGTATAATAATTATATTTAACATGGATTAGTAGATAACCTAACTTATCACATGTATGTATCATAGCTGTCAAATTGTATAAACATGTAATTATTTGAAACAATGTTTAATATCACCTTATGTTCCTACATAGTATGTAAAAAAGCCACAGTTTACAATATTAAACTAATTAATTTTAGTCTCAATCTAAAGTGATTATAAAGGACTTTAGTTTCCAAAAACTAACCTCGAAATTGCAACTTGAAACGTCCGCATTCACTTGCGTTACATGAAAGCGAGGATCCGGGTTTTTCGGATGGCTAGTCAGCGTGTCAGACAAAGACTTGCCTTCTATATCGGAGTGTTCTCCAGCACATTCTTGCTTTACATCCATGTTAAGGGTTTATATTCCAGAAGCCACGTGTTACGTGACAGACAGGATCCATTTGTTGTGTTGCCACAATTAATACTGAAAACTATTTTCCGTCGAAACTAATATTTATAATAGGTCATTACCGACTCAAGTAGAAAGCCGTTAATTCACAACAACTGGTCCCACTTTTTTCGCCCCCCCCCCCCTTCCCGTTTTTTGTCTTTGCATAACCTGTCATTGTTCTATAGAGTGCTTATACTGACGCGTCTGTCGTGTTCACACAGAGAAAAGTTTGATTCGAATAGTTACGTGACAAATAATACACTAGCATTAAATACACTTTCAAAATGTAATGCATAGATCGATGCTACATTTTTTTTGGAAATCGATATTACCACCGGTTTTTTTGTGAAGGACTAGTCTGATTTTGACATCTAATGAATAATGTGAATGTATATTATTTATACCTAATTTATTAATAGGTATTTGTGATTTGAGATTTTTAAAGTTAATTCAATTTGAAACGTGAAAGGGAGAATCACTATGTCAAGCAATCTGGGATCTAATTTTGACAGCTGAACAGTGGACCACTCGTTACTTGTGCAAAAAGATAATATGCTCAGGCTGGATTAGTCTAAGGATGGCGCTGAATAGGAACAATAACACTTGACACACTTCAATATGAATTAAGTATTTGTATGTTTTGTTTTCAAAACAAAACAATGGAGCGAAAATGAAATCATTTCCTCAATCATAACGAGATCAGCGCATCTCAATATTCAAATAGAAAAACGTTGTTAAATAGTACAATAATAATCTTCAACGTGGCAAAAGAACATAATATATCTGTCAGTACAATACAAACCAAATGCCGCCCGTATTTTGAGCCAGGCACACGGACATTGGGTGTGATTTGCACCATGCACGGATAGACAAGGCAACGTCAAAAGACATGGCCCTTTGACAATAATATCTTGTTTGTTATACTTACTTGATCCTTGAATGAATGGGTAGGCAATAAAGTGTCCCTATTTTATTGTATTAATTGATTTATTATATCGGTTAAAAAAAATAACAGTGTATGTATTAAGATAAATACTGGGTCCTGTGGCTAGCTCGGAATGTTGGTAGGACCGGGATTCACAAAAATTAACTCATTAGTGGCACAGGTGTCCATATGGACACAGAAATTTTGTAGTCGGTGTGACATGAATTTTTATTTGTTTTAAAAATTATTTCTTTACTTTTTTGTATATCAGGAATATAACAGGATATTAATACTAAAAATAAAATTTGCAAATTATTGCCGAGTTCTGAGAAAACAGCCGTGTCCATATGGACACGCGTGACACTTATGTTATCATATTTTTTTTTGATTCTATGGTTTATTAGTAGAATTATTATAAAGTATGATAGTTTTCAATACATATTACATACAAGCTAATATTGCATTTTTTCACTGCGTTCTGATTTTAGATGTTTCCTTTTCTTTTAAAAAAATCGGTCACAGCGTCGATTTTTTATAAATTTTTGGAATACAATAATTTAACCCATTAAATCGTATATCTGCTAGAATCATTGATTTTGATGTACATAGTTTTGAATATCCATCCTATCAAGATCCATCAGCGTTCTTGTTTTCCACATTTTTCCCGTAAAATTGATATTTTGTGCAGCTAGGTGTAATTGCGTGTAGAATCTCCAGTTGCAGTATAAGATATCTAAAATAAATAAATATTGGTCAATCTATGTTCTTGCGTTCCTAGATTTCACTTGTGTATCTGCTTTTAATCGTCGATGATGTAAATTATCGATTGTTCCACCACCATCCTCATTTGTTAAAACCACAGGATTTGGTCGGTGGTGAGATATATAATAATATTATATTCGTCGACATTATCATCATCACTAGCTTCATAAAGTGCATCCAATGCATTGTTTAGCAGCATTTCTCTTTCTTCAATCTTGGACATATCCCAGAAACTAAATAATTTGACAAAATGAGAATAATATATTTTATAAAAAATATAGTGATAACAAATCATAATTTAAATTTGTAGTGTTGAGTGGCACGCGTGTCCATATGGACACGCATTAATTGATTATGCAATAACACCACATAAACAAAAATAGTTCCATTTCTAATTACATATAATGAAACTGCACACGTTTATAATGCATTCAATGACAGAAATATTATTCTTTGAAACAATATAATCAGAAAACCACGGTTACCTTTAACATAAGTCCACCTTTTTGTGATTATAAAATAAATGGCCACTTTGACACTTGATATTTATTTTATTATGTCAGCTAGATCATTCAAATGACAAACAATTGAAGCAGTGTACTTATTTCAACTGACTAACGTTTATAAACCAAATTGTTATTTTAAAATAACAATAAATTAGGCAAAGTAAACTGTGCTACAATAATTGCGTGTCCATATGGACACGGGTGACACTAACGTGAGCAATTGGGTCTGGCACTAAAGAGTTAAATAATACCTAATTAAAAAGTCTTTCTTTGTTGAACACGTGGCTTTATATTTTCAACGGTTATTTTTACAAAGAAACTTATGTTTAACAGTACCATCCAAATTAATCTTATATCGTTACGTTCCCAATGTTAATAGTATCGTAATATCGCTTATATTCTAATAATTATTAATTATTAATAACGACATTTATAAATTTTATGTGGATAATTTCATTGTGTCACGCAACCCTATCTGAATATCGTGATTTCAACTTCACTACCCTCGTTCCTATTCATTATCCCCATAAGGTCAATCAATCATATATATACCTATACAATTTAGGTGAATATTATAAAATACATGAATAAGTGATGGTCCCTAATCCAATAACAAATGGACACAGAAACCATAATTTAAATCGAGCAGTAATACATGTATTTAACATCGCATTAGGACAGAAGAAAAAGAAGTTAAAAATGAGACAAGAGGAAAAAACAATTACCTAGTATTAAAGAACGGTAAGAAAAAAATAGGTGTATAAAAAAGAACAGTAATTAAAAAATAACTTATAGTTTAGCTTATTACTAATAAATATAATTTGAATATGTGGCATCAATTCGCCAAGTGGATATTTAGTCTCGTTAAATATTAATATGTTTCAAAATATACTAACAATACAAATAGATACTTAATTATGTTAATATTTTCACAAATTTGTTGATCGCTCGTGAAATTTTTCATTTTGACCGCTGTTTCTACTAAAGATAAAACACAAATAATTGAAACATTAAACGTAATGTGGCCTCAGGTAATAGCACAAAAACACGTGCGTTATCCATGATTGTATTTTTGCAAATATGAAAATGTAAACAGTTTATTATTTATGATAAAATAAGTAATTTAAATATTAAAATTTTATTACTGAAAGGTCCATTTACACGGATCACACAATGTTAAAACTCCAACTTTTTTTGGTTGCGTTCGTTTGTGCAAAAAATGCTGTTCTGATTTTTATACTTTTGATAAAATATGTTTTTGAAACCATTGTAAATATTGCAAAATTGTATGAAAAAAAATATATGACAGTCGCCATATTACAGTGTTTTCGATTTTGTACTTTAATTTGTCACCGAAAATGCACTAAGTCAAGTACTTACTACCTTCATATTTTTTCCCAAAAAGTATCAAACCTGCGGTTATTTTGTAGTACCACATTAAGAAATTGTAGCCAATAAAACGATCTGTAATTTGAAAACAATAACACTATATTATGACCTTTTATAGGTATATATAAAAAAAGTTAAGGCCACGCAAACTTTCAAACTCGATTATGTCAAAATTAGTATTTTTGACTTAATGCTTTTTCCCAGTATACCAACGGTACGTAATAATCAATTGTATTGCTTGCTATGGAATCTGATGCGTGGGGGGGTGATTTAATTAATTTGTTCAACAAATTTTCGATGACATAGTATGTATATAGCTGACACGTCTGGCTATCTTCTATAATTTTTATAATCATAAGGATTACAATTTACAAAATTTGATTCCTAATACAAATTAATAGTTATGGGTGAACGAATTTACTTTCTTATAATAAAATTGATATTACAGTGTCAAGAATTAGGCTAAGTACGCGCTGTACGATTTTTAATTGATTTTACCATTGATTTGATAAATACAAAAATCGATTTAAAAGTTATATCTTTGAGGCATGATTTTAGTATAAAAAAATGTTCAAATTATGATTGAAAAAAATTGCAGATGGCTATATTAACTCAGCTAGGTTTTTTATGCTGTAGGTAATTTAAATCCGCGATGTGTTTAAATATGTACCTAAATTTACCTACATGTATCAATGCGGCCCATGTCGTGTTCTCCATCTAGTGACTGCTTTGCTGGTAACACCTTGCAGCTTCTGTTGGAAGCCAAAGCTTCTGGCTTCGCTGTGGTGGAAGGTGGTAACTGTCTTCTGATGGCTTCCGGCCTTCATCAGAGATGTTTACATAGGTGTCGGCGGGTTTGCATGCCCTCTGTCATAATGTTATCGCTCCTGACGTCGCGAGTTTTCGTCAGATATAATGGAGACTATTATTGTTCAATGCGTTGATTTCTTGCCAAGAGGAGAAGATACAGTTTATGTCCATCCGATGTTTCTGGCAAAAATGGTGGGATCTGAATGGCTGCTAGTGACAAAAAATGCTTCCACCGGCGCGAGTACTTAGGTATTTGGCTGTAAAAATGGCTGCACTCGTCTTCGAGTAAAAGAAATAACATCTCTCAGAGGCGGATGACATCGAGGAACACGAATATGAAGATATGGTTATGGTTTTAATGTTATGCGAACGGTGCGGAGGAATAATAGTACCTACATTAGGTAGGTATGTAGATTAGATACCAACCTACCTACCTAATAATATTTTTAAAGCGAACGACACCGGTCGTTGGACAATTATGTAGGTAAGCCAAGTGAATAACTAACTAGGTACATTGTTTTAGCTCTAATAACAAGAACATTTTGACATTTTAATTCAAAACGAACGTTCCAAACTGATCTTATCCTAATAACGCTAGGTCCCCGCACCAACGCCCGAAATTGCGCGTCCATGCGGCCAAGCGCAAGCGCTGTCACATTCTGACCATAGTGTGCAGAGAGAAGGTTGCACTAAAAGGCGACGAAATAAAATTTAGTTATAATATGTGTGATAGATTAACATAACAACTCATTGATAGCAATGTAGGTATGTTGGTAATCAATCTATGTACCTATTTCGGCGAAAGCTTCCATCCAATGAATTGGGTTTCGGCACCGTAAAACCCCCTAACTTCGCCAAGTGTCCCTAACTTCACCTAAATCAATATCAATCAAACACTAAAAACTCATGTTTTTACTATCGCACCACTTTAAGCCACTAAGGCGATTTTAAAGATAATATTCGTCCTGTCAACACACAATTTTCAAACCGCCATTATTTTCGCCGTATTTGTGTTAGTACCGTTTTTTCGAGTCCGGTTTGAAGAGATTTTTTCGGAATACCTCTGAACTTTTGCTTATTTCTACGAATCTTGTAGAGGTAGGTTCTTCATATTTTTACTATAATATAGTGATATAGTCTGCTTGCCAAATATAACTTGCGATTTCCGATATTTTTAATAAAACATCAATTATTTGAGTATGCAATGTCAGACTATGTTTTGTGAACTACTTGTTCCTACACTTACCCTGGCTTTAGGGTTGTCACAAAAAAACGATTTTCTTGAAATAAATGTGTTTTTTTTTATTTTTATGGTTTTTAGACTAAAAACTATTCATCACTTTGAATCACCAGTTAGCAATTTTTCTCATATTTCCTTTATTAAAAATTTACTATGTAAATCAACACATAAAAATGATACTATAATGCTTTGGGTTTTGGCAGCCCTAGAGTAAATTGGTAGGTTGTATGAAACAGTCATTGAAGTGATTCCTAACTTCGCCAACGTAGATATTTCTTTAAAATATGTCAAATTGTCTCTAGCACAAGACCTGAATTTGCTTAAGGCTATTTTTTAATAGATTTCGTGAGTATCCATAGACAATATTTTTTTAGTGTACCTACTAAAACACATTAGGCGAAGTTAGGGAATCGTGCCGTAACTTCGTCTATATAAATAATTGTGATTTATTGTATTATTTAGTATGAAAAGGGTATTACTTCAATATAAATAAAATTAAACACTATCATTGTGCATTACATAAGATCTATAAAACTTCATATTGGTGGATATTTTGGTGGCAAAACGAATTTCTGTTAAAAAACCGGGCGAAGTTAGGGGGTTTTACGGCAGCTAAACGATTCACTGAACAGCTGACTTCTGTTCAGATATGGTCTGAAGTTTCATACCAACCATTTCTGACGGTCAGAGAATGGTTTGATTTTCGCAGGAACAATGAACCAAACGTCAAATCTAAAACGGTTTCCGGTTTACCTACTTTCTACGTATTCGATAATTATTTTACTTATATTGTCTATTGTCACGCGGATGAAAACATCACTGGAACGCACTTTTAGTGATTTGTCTATTGGCACTTCTGTCAATCTTCTTACCTACAATAATTCTGATATTTTGCGTCAATTAAACTTCTTAAGATGGATGTAAATAGTGAACTAGATGGATTTGAATCTGACACAGAAGCCCAGCAATGGTTTGATGTGCCAATAATCCAACCTAACAATCCGCTTATAAAGATTTGTGTAAAGCAAGAGAATGCTTATGATGCCAACAGCACTATTGAGGTTAGGTTTTCCAAATATATTAATCATTGTAAGATTGTGTTTATTCTACATTGAAGTGGTGTCTCACTAATGCAAATAAAACAGTTGCACGATAAATTGGGCTTTACTAACTGAAACATGACGTAATAAATTATACATTGTTGTATTGACACTTCACAAGGATCATTTGACTAGATACCTACTATCACTCCCCTCCATATTGGCGTGTGTGTGTGAATTTTTCAACTGTCACTTTTTGTTTTGTTTTCTGGTTTATCGTCTGCGTTTTAGGATTTGGAGGTAAATAATTGATACACCGGAATTATGATGGAAAGCGGCGAGTTTATTTACGTTAATATATACTATATGGTTACATTTTTTAACATTTAATTCTACGGAGCGCAAAATGTACGCGTTCGCGATTTTACTGCTTGTCGCGATCTGAGCGCCATTTTTTGGTTTTTTTCCAACGAGCGCCGTTGGCGAAAAAAAAGCGACGTTGCAACATCTCCAACGGTTATATTAAATTTACGGCATTGCCGGCTGGGCTCTTTTATTATTATTTAATTTCGTAATCAGCGCTTTATTATTTGCTGGCTTTGATACCGATTCGGGCGTCTCCAGATACACAAAGACATCCCCAAATGGGGACCATACGGGGGTGTCACACTACCTACCTATAGGTTCTGCGTCTCTGTGGCTGCTGGTTTACTACTTTCATTAATCTGAAGACAACTTTACTATTGAACGTTTATTAATAATAGTAGACAGTATCGAACCGTGATAATAGGTCACATACAGAAACGTCCGTATTTTTGTGCACAACGCATAATAATATATAGGTGTAAACACGTATTATAAAATACCTTCTGTCTTGTTTTTCAGAGCCCTTTAACCAGCCTTGCTGGTATTAAAATTGAGATTGATTCCCTCCGAGTTGATTTCAAAGAAGAATTTTCCGAAGACAGTGATCCGCAACCTGGCTGCTCATATTCAAAATACGACCCAATAAATCAGGTACCTATTTATAAAATATTTCATTACTATTTTAAATAGGTAAATATTGTGAAATTCACATCGTGCTTGTATGCGATCAATGCGATCATTTATATTAGTCTCCGTTATTATTATATCATTGGATACAAATTGTATTTTGTAAGAATATGCTTAATAAATTTAACGTGACGATCAATTGTTTGCATTTTACACTCACTCGGTGCCTTGTTTTAGGATACTAGATTTGTGAAAAAGACTGCCTGGTATTTTTATTAGTATATTGGTATTTTATTATGGACATTCATTAATCTGTCTAATTAAGTGGGTCGAATAAATTTGTCGCATAATAAATCTCGGTGTTGTGAGTTACTACAGCAGTATTTGCTAAACGTTTTTACTCTACAGTATACTCGTGAATGGGATTTGTTCAACAACACAATGCTTAATAAGGAAATGTTCCTTATTAATATGAATAAAGGAAATCATATTGTGGGTAGATCCATTTTTTTTATTATTATTTTATGAACAAATATGTACACAGGTGGTAATAATTTTATTAATGAGAAGGATGCAATTGATTTTTAGAAAGAATTCTGTAAAATGCGGCTCTAAATTAGATAAACAAACACGTAACTCCACATCTACCATTTGTAACTGCTCTCGTTTTACGAAAGATACTACGATCCAAACGGCAACAGAGATTTAATAGCTGCTGTATCCAATTGAGGATATTGACGCCAAAACGATATCCAAAATGCTGACAACTCTAGCTCAGAAAATGAGGCTTTGTGCTCAGGATGGTTATTTAGATCCTCTCAAATGTCCTTATCTGTTAATGTCAGGTGTGTACCGTCGAATCTTTACGATACATTTGATAATCATCATTATCAACTGCTGGATGAAAGCCTCGCCAACCTTCCTCCAATTCTCTCGGTCCTGTGTCATTCGCTGCCACGTTTTTCACCGAACTTTACCAGTTCGTTAATCCAGCGGCTTTTAGGGCGACCTGTGGCCGTTTCGTGCCCCTTGGGTACCACTGGATGACAGCATTTGTCCAGCGGCCGTCCTTTCGGCGAGCAATATGCCCCGCCCATCTCCATTTCAGCTGTTTGCCAACGTCTATTACGTCGCGTACTCCTGTTTGCTTCCTAACCCATTCGTTTCTCTTACGGTCCTTAGTCCTCAATGTGCTATATGTTTACAAAAAGGCAGTATAAAGTACGCAATGTGCTGCAGTCAGCTGGAATGTGTTTCGGTGAGTATACATACACTTGCCAAATGCAGTCGTACATTGGTGGCCACTGAAAGCCGAGGATGCAGCTGTGGCAGGTTTTATCCTGGAATGGATTGACTCTGGCTGATCATAATCGTGATACTATTACATAATATTATTATTCATGTTATTATTTTCAGAAGTGTGAAGACAGCCTGATCAATATAATGTCGGAGAATGATAATGAGGGTGTCATCATCAAACAAGAATTTGTTGACGATGCAATTCGCCAAATCAATAATGAGTATCCTCAACCCGGCTCCTCCGATCGACAATACAGCCCAATGGACCAGGTACGTTCATTTACTGGTTTACTAATAACAACTATTATTTTTTTTTTAATTATACGAAACATCGATATCTACTTGATATTAAAATTTATAAAGTCACCGCAGTTGTTATCAAGGAAGAAAACTCTGGTCACCCAATTTGGATGTCATTTATTCAAGCACTGCTGGTCGTATATCCCGAACAATATTGGCTTCCATTGGGTATTCAGCATAAACCAGTGACTACGAAGTTTTACAGGAAATAATCCAGATATATCAAATCTCACGACCTTGGAACAGGCCAATAATTGTCAGGTCCATTTTTCGAAATCAACTAAAGCAATCGATTATTAGCGGTTCACGCAAGAAATTAAGTGACAATCGTGACCTACCAACCTCATCAGGTGGCGGAGGAAGCCGCTCTGCGAACTTTTGGTTTTGATCGATTCACAATGCTTGAGAACACTGTAGCGAAAGAATGCCTCATCTGAGTATTATAGTAACAAACCACTTCACTGGCACCAACAAAAATGCTTGTACTAAATAAGAAACAAAAACTTGGAGGAGCTAGTAGTAGTAATTCTGAATGACAGTGAAAATGGAAAACCGTTCAGTTATGTAAAATCTATAAAATTAGCGTGGTTAAAATGCTCGCACGACCTTTTTGAAAAATTTTAAAGCAAAAATAATATTTTCGAAAAATAAAAGATATGCATTCGTCTAAAAACACGGTGAAAGATAGAATCTTTCAATACAAAATTAAAGCCTTTTTAATAGAAGTCTTAAAAACTAATTTTTCATTTTTTCATTTACAATAAAAACTTGCTCGGCACGTCAGACAGTCGAAAGATTATATTTGGAAAATTTTGGCACGCGTACCTACGTAAAAAGGTTCACTAACACCGTATCTATGTATAATATTTCTACCTGGACATCCTACTTATAATGAACTGTTATCTAAAAATCTCAATATTTAAATTTATAAATACTTTTAAATGTCTTTTTAGATTATCGCTAGAAGCACTGTACCGGCCAATGGTGCGAGTCTCATATCGTCATGAGACGTGACTGAAGCACAAGCGTCTAGCGAAGACCTACACATTGATGAAGAAGACATTAAGAAAAAACTCGAGGAATATGTTAAAAGGTACAAAGATGTCGCCTGTCGCTATAGTAAACGTGATATTTTTCAATCGAATATGGTAAAAACAGAATTATTAGTGGCTGTTATAGAAGTGGAAAAAAAATCATTTCATAAAGAAAATTTTGTGTGCAGTATCTGCTTTGATTTTTTTTCATCGTTCGACCTAATGTTGCTTCACAAAGCGATACACAAAACTACAATTTCTAAAACGACCGATTCCGCTGCAAAGCTAGTTAAATGTGACGATGGTCATTTTTCAAGGTTTTCAGGTGAAAAGCCATTAAAATGTGATAAATGCTATTACTCATGCAAACAATCTGGTCACATGAAAACACACAAAATGACTTATTCTGGTGAAAAGCCATTTAAATGTAAGAGTTGTAATTACTCATGCACAACGTCTAGTTACATGAAATTGCATAAAAAGACACATTCTGGTGAAAAACCATTTAAATGTGATAGATGCATTTACTCCTGCAGACAGTCTGGTACCATGAAAACACACAAAATGACTCATTCTGGCGAAAAGCCATTTAACTGTGATAAATGCAATTACTCGTGCACGACGTCTGGTAGCATGAAAACACACAAGATGATTCATTCTGATGAAAAACCGTTTAAATGTGACACATGCAATTACTCATGCACGACATCTAGTACCATGAAAACACATAAATTGACTCATTCTGGTGAAAAAACATTTAAATGTGATACATGCAATTACTCATGCAAACAATCTGGTCAGATGAAAACACACAAAATGACTCATTCTGGTGAAAAGCCATTTAAATGTGATAAGTGCAATTACTCATGCAGACAGTCTAGTGGTATGAAAACACACAAAATGACTCATTCTGGTGAAAAACCATTTAAATGTGATAAGTGCAATTACTTATGCACGACGTCTGGTAGCATGAAAATACATAAAATGACTCATTCTGGTGAAAAACCATTTAAATGTGATAAGTGCAATTACTCATGCAGACTGTCAGGTCAAATGACAAAACACGAAATAAGTCATTCTGGAAAATTGCCATTAAAATGTGATATGTGCAATTATTCATGCAAACGATCATATGACATGAAAACACACGAAATGACTCATTCTGGTGAAAAGCTCTTTAACTGTCATAAATAGAATTATTCATGCAGACTGTCTGATGGCATAGAAACACAAATTGACTCATTCTGGTGAAAAGCATAATGCGAAAAATGTAATTACTCATGCATTATAAAATTTCAATATTATATATTATACCAATGAAGGCTTTGGCTACCCTTTCATTTATTAGCTAGGGTAAAGTATATGTAGTAAAGACTTTAGACTAGAATAATGGTCAGTCGAGAAGGGACCGAATGTGCGTATGTCATTTTTATCATCAACTGATAACGTAAACAATTAATATTTGTGTAGCGCATTCACTAGCGACATAATATTATGTAACATTATTTTAAAGCATACAATAATAATTATTGTCTCTGTGCTAAATACAGTTTTTGAATACTTCAAACCCACTTGCTCTAAGAAATCTCGTTTATTGTCTGGTGTATTTTGGATTTGTGTAAGTGGACGTTAGGTCTTAGTGACATAAATTGAAGTGTATCGAACTCCATTACCGTAAGCTAGTTGTTTTTTTTTTACCATATCCGATCCTAAAAGGACACACGGGCCTCCAACAGAGTTTGTTTTTACCATAAACGGATATCAGCCATTTGCTCAACCTAATAAGTCAACACTCTGACCCTACACAGATTGAAAAAACAATATGTGTACGTGCCAGACCCAGGATTTGAACCTAAAACCCACGACGCTATAAGCCGATGCTTAGGATGTGCGGCCATCGTGAGGTGAGCTAGTTCGTAGCTTTGCTTGGGCGATCCGAAAATATGGTGCACACTTTTTCATTCAGATTTAGTTGTTTTCGTTGAATTAGAAATACATATCACACATGTTGTTTGTAAATTTTTAAATTTTAATGCCCTGCCCAAACCAAGTTATAATCGATAAAATTATTATTCTATCTATAAAATATCTTATTTTATGTATGATTAAATGGCATAATTCTAGAATAATATGTGTGTATGATGACTATGTTTTGACCAAGTATATTCTGTTATGGTTTGGTTCGACGGGGTTTAAGGCGATATACATTTATTTGATAATTCACAATTTTATCTATTATAATTAATAAATATGTAAGTACCTTACCTATCTGAAAACATTAAAAAATATATATTTTATTTCATGTCAAAGTAAAACTTACAATTTAAAAAAAAATAGCTTTATTAAGTTTTCTATGATGTACATAAGAGATTTTTATAAGTTAATAGTTTAAATATTTATTTTATTTAATTTAAAAACAACGATTTCTATAAAAATATAAATGTGTGCAAGCTTCGTATTTTTGCGCTAAATGCCTTTGCACCTCTATTCTGTACACAAGATTGCTATCGAGGGTAGTTTTTTTTACAAATTTTACAATTTTGTACAATTACAACCACCTTCTTGTAATTGTTACAATCAGCGGCGGCTGGTATAAAATCATACAAGTGCACTGCACTGCTTGCATTGCTATGAAACATCGTTCAACATCGTGAAGCATATTTTTTCTTCATAGGTTTTTAATATTATCGCTCACTTATTGTAATGCAAACCATAAACCGATGTGCTCATATTGTCAATAGATGATAATACAGTCACTATGCACCATAATAGACGTCATCTTCACTGAAATCATTTGCGCCCGGGCAATATATTTAGTTTACTCAAAATGAACCCAAAGCTTAGTATGAACTAAAGCCATTAAAAACAACTTAAACCGTGCTAATAGTTTTCGCCATGCGTAAGTTCCAGAATATCGTGCACCGACCGGGTAAAATGACATCATATTGGTCTGAGTAGAGAACAATTACAGATTTGAGTTATGGTTTGTTATTATAGTCGCTGTTGCTTACTGTTCAAGGTCAAATTATGTTTAGTATCATATTTAGCAATCTCGTATGTAAAATACCTTTAAAACTAAAAACAATAGAATTCATTATTTTTTAAATTTAAAATCGGTGTAATACAATGTCGGTAAGATATTTTGATTTATGTATACTCCAATTTAAATCAGTGAAGATAAAAATAATTTTGCTACCTACCGCATTTCTGGAAAATGAATATTCCATTATCCTATGTGTTGACTAAACGCGAATTGATGTTGGTTATTTATAATATTGAAAATTAATAATTCATGAATTCTAGTGATGAGCTGATAAATCTTAATACTATTTCACAAAGTGCAGTTTCATTATAATCATTATTCATACAGTGTACAAATTGCTAAAGATACCTAATGTACTTATATAGAATAAGATGGCTTCCGTTAAAAGTAAGAGGTATTTATCTACTATAAGAGATACAATCGTTTCTTAAAACAAATCCAATAAAGATGTAAGTAACTCGCATCATGTTTTATTAAAAATATAAAATATACAGGTCATTTCCCAAATGTCAATAACCTTTTGTAGAATCAAAAACAACGCCGAATCAATTTCATTTTTCAATAAGTTTCCAGCGCACCCTCAAAAATTACAATCCAAAAAATCACCGGCTGCCACTGGTTACAATAAGTGCTAATACTTCGATACAAAAAAATAAAAAATACCCTCGATAGTTGCCGATATCAATCTTGTGTATAGAATAGATGCGCTGGTAGGTGAAGACATCTCCTTAATTGAAATTTAAAAAAATGTAAAACTGTCATCGTATTTTCGTTTTTGCCTGTAAATTATTGGTGTTATTCAATGTTCTATGCATGCTCATATGCGGCAGTTTATGAAGAGGTTGGGAACCACTGGCACTTTCCTAGATGCACCTTATGGTACTTCGCGTCTATATACTTATGAGTGACTCACTCACTACGCGAGTACTTGCGGGGTAACGTCACACGCTGTGACGCACTTGCTCGAAAAGCACTCATATGTAGGTACCTACTATTCCGCAAAAATCCTCTCGCAGGAATTTTTTATCGGAAAACCCGACACCGAAGTGGCGTGAATAAGACTGTTTAGCTTGAAGCGGCGAGGCCTACTAATTTTTGTATGAAAAATGTCGATGTTTTTTAAGAAGTCAGCATATTTTCCCAAAAATTTGACTTCACGGGACGCGAGGCTCTGCCTACCGTTTTAAGACTTTATCTATTCTCTCCTAAAACCTTGAGTAATCTAATGACGAAATACTAAGGCTAGATATAGACCCGAATTACCCTTTATTTGAAGTATATTTGTAATGTGGAAAATATGCGTACCTACATGACTTTTAGATGACATTTGAGCGCTCGGGCGATGAACCAATGGGATTGTTTCTGTCCCCTTCAACATGATAATTGGTAAAATTTTCCGACCAATAGAATCGCTTTTCCCCTTCTATTATAAAAAAGGCAAAATCTTTAAACCAATAACGAGAAAGTGGATTATTTTTCCGCTTTCCCGGAAAATTACGAACTACCAACTAGATTGGAAATAACCTTCCTTTAAATATATACCAACGATACGACTTTCAATATCGTCTGAAAGCGTTACTATGGGTTTTCACATAATAATATGTGAAAACCCATAGTAACATATTATTATATTTATGATAATCTAGATAAATATTTTCCAACCTGAATGTCGGCGCTATTATGGTATAAAAGGAAAATCTATTCATAGAAAAAGATGCATTTAGCCGATATGTGCGGGAGCACTATACTTTGCATGACTGCTCAGGTCTATAGTCGGCGTGAGAATGATTCTAAATATAAAATTGAGCGACAATTTATACTGAATATTTTCCTTCAGCTTTTCCCCCGTTTAGAAGTAAAGCTCACACCTAATTTACACTGTTACACAAACTTAACAAGATAAGTTATATAGTGGAATCAATATTTGAAAGGTAATTACTTGGCAAGTGTGAAATTACGAGCTCCAAAGCTGTTTCAGCTCATTTTCGTTTGAATTAGAAAAAGCCTACGATACTCATCTAATCTTTTATCATGTACCTGGCCGACTGAAATTACCATTTTATTATTTATATTAAATTCACGCAGCCGTTGCTTACAATAGGTATTCGATTACTCTTTATTATTATAATAATGTACCTATGAAATCATTATTTGCACAAAAAATATTTCTATGCGAGCGGAATATTCCGTCTCGCTCGTTTGTATGAACTTATTTCCTTAGGAGGTTTCTCTTTCCTACTCACGGCGTCTTACGCTATCGTACTTACGTACGTTTTCACAGCACCTCGGATTAGCAGTCTATTTTTATACAATGCAAGATTATGAACTACTTATGAATTTACAGTGATTTACAACATTTAGGTAATAATGATAATAATCACATAAACTGTTTACATGTTTAATTAATTTTATACACTTATACACTTACACAATATCTTACACACTAGACCTTTCGGTAGGTACCTATGACACGGCCACAAAATGTACGCCTTCAGCGGACATTTCTAGCGATAAATTTGTGACGCCACAACTTTTCAGTCCGACATTAAATGTCGATTTTTGTTTGGAATTACGCGGCCTACCTCTAAACAAAGCTATAACAATTATGAAATGAGTCCCATAGTACAGTCTGAGTGACTTATAGCCATTCAGAGTGAACTATGGATGAGTTTTCTTTCAAGAAGACCGAACGGTCTTATAAGGTAAAATGTAAGTAACTAAAATGTATAGAATTAAGGTTAAAAATAGATAATAAACTGTAAACGACTTATGTGACATCAGTTACTAAACATTGTTAACAAATGTCCATTCATAACAAATCCAATTTTGAATTATATAAAATCAAATTTTATTTTTTGAATTTTGGTCGCGATGTATTACCGGCGACTTATATGAAATACCTTAAATAAATAAATTATGATATCAGATAATGTCGTAATTAAAATCTAATGATAAAATTTTGTAAGTATTGATTGCACACACGTAAATTAAATAATAAATGAATGTTATTAATTATTAAAAAGAGTGTACGAATTTTAAATACCTACCTTTATAAAAGATAGATGAAGGAATTTCAGAAATGAAAATTCTAACAATGTAAGTCCAAGGACCCAATTACTTTCCTAATTTACAAAAAGAAATTGTTCTTTAAACCTGTCACTTAAGCCCGACAGATCAATTTTAAATTATATAAAAGTAACCCTAAATAGGTAACTTTCGAACCTTAAAAATAAATACTTGTCGTAGAAATCTAGTTTAGATCTAAAGTCATATCTCTAAGTTAAAATGTTTTATAAATATAATTAAATAAATTTTGATCGTACCTGCTTCCAGCTGATTAGAATCGGCACGCAAAGTTTCGGTATAAAAGAAACGGCCGAATTTGATTTTGCTTCATTCTGTTTGCACTAATACATTCGAGCAGTAATTTTTATTATTTGCGTTCGTATTACGCACCGTTTTGAATAAAAATATTTTTATTTTTCATAACCGCGAACCTGATAAATGAATTAGTAGATATTTAGCTAATCTATGTTGAAAGTACCATAGGGACTTTTGCCATTGTTACTAAATTTGTACTACCTATAGGTATCTATAGACTGCTTATTTTTACCTAATTAAATAATCATAATTTTCCGGAAAAGCCGGGAAATAAACAGCTTTTCTGTAATTGAACAAGAGTCTGGCTCTTGGTCTCGTGGAGGAGGTATAAAAACTGCCCCATTGGTACACTTTTCGCGTGTAAACACGCCCCGAAAAGTCATGCAAGACCTTTTTCGACCCTTTTCATTATTTTAAGTTAATAAAATCCATATTTCAATGACAAGTATTTGAACCTTTACACGTAAACGTAATCTCTTAATCAAAACTATGAATAATTTCTTAGTTATTCAAAGAAAACATAAATTTAGAGTGGGGGAAATTTGCACCTGTGACGTCAAATCTTAGGAAGTTACCTTCTGGAGAGTATAAAGGAACGTGCTTTTCCATACAAGTCAGTCGTCGATTTTCCAATAGTAACGTAAGGTTGTGACGCTGCACAGAAGAAACTCGCCAAGTTTTCTTTAAAATAAATACTCTTGCGATATATTTACGAAAAATCGTGTCGATCTATTAACGAGACGTCATCACGGGTGACGTTGTTAAAGTCACGCTGTCAGTTGACATTTGTAAACAACATATCGTCACAGTATCGCGTCATCAGCCCGCGATCTTTTATGAAAAAAGAGCATAGTTTCCTAATGTTTATAGTCGCGACTCAAAGTATATAAGTGTGCAACAGTAAGTTAAATTAAATATAAAAATAGTTACAATTAGTTATCTTTGAATATTAATTAAGTTAAATAAGTTTATAAAATAATTAGGTAATTATTTAAAGCTAAAATAAAATTGTGGAACTGTTAATAAACATTTAAATATATTATAATAAATTTATTTATTGGAATAATTTAATAAATAATAAAAATAGTATTATCAAAAGGAAGTTTTTATTTAAAAAAAAAATATAATAAAAACAATACAATACAAAATGTTAGAAGTGGTACATTTAAAGGAAGATTATGAATTAACAGTAGAAAAAATATAATATTTTTTTTAAAGTGAGTACGGAGCATAAGTCGTTAGAAAACGATGAAATTTTTAGTACTTAATACCTGGTATTGTTCGATTAAAAGTTATGTAAATTCAGTTCTGGGAAATTAAAAACTATTTCGTAGCATTTTTTGTAATAACAATTCTAACATTTTTTGATTAATAGACAATTCGTTAACCTGTGTTTATGTATAAATAATGACCATGTATAAGGTAGGTGACAATACGCACCACACGAAACATTTTCCATAGCTTAACAATAAAAATATTTATCAATATTAGAATAAATTACAGGTAAAAAGTAAACGAGAAATCCAAGGCATACGATGCTATTTAAAAAAACGAACATTTATTATCATGTGACAATCATCAATAAAGGTACAATGTCACAACAGTAGGGCCATGCAAATAAAACATAATAGGTATTACGAAGACGTGTCCCAAAGTTTTGTAAATGTGCTTTTTGTCACACAGTGTTAAAAAAAATGATAGATAACTCGTATGAGATAATTTTATTATAAATAAAAATAATGCTGGATAATTTCTCAAACATTGATAAGTAAGTATGTAATATACCTACTGACATCAACATAAAATAAATGTATTGATCTTCAGTTGATGTTTGTAGTCAATCCTTTTCTTAGTTTGAAATGACGTTAATTTCCTACAACAAAACTGATACGAAATCCTCAAATTAAGTCTCGCAGTTCACCCTGATCGGTCTGCCGACTCTTCAGAGTGAGCTGTAGATGATAAAAGTCGACCTAAAAAGGTCATGAACAACTATATGTAAGTAATATAAATGGCATCACATAAGTGTGTTTTTTGTAATTTCATAAGTGTCCCTCGCATACTGCGAGTATTGACATGTTGATGTATTTGAATTATTTCTATAATGTTATTAATTTAAATCGTTGATCAAATTTAAAATGTTATTTCGAGTATATGGAATCATACCGCGAGCCACACTCGAATGAAATGTTATTCCCCTTTTTGTAAATTCATATAAATGATGTGTCATATATCTTCTTTCTCAAGTAAATGCTGTATAACCCTTTGTGTTAAATAGAGATAGCACTATTCATGTATTTTACTCACACACTCTGTTTGTTTTATAAAGCCGGGTGAGTAAGAAAGAGAACAATCTAAGACAGATTCTTTGTAGTCAGATCTCGTATGTGTGAGCGAGACAAATTCACAATCTTAAAATATAATCGATCCCAATGGGAAATCTTCTGTATCGACCTTTTGAGGTGCGATTATTGATTTTTATAACTTAAATGTAAGAATGAATATTGTTTATGTTATTAGAATGCACTAATTAAGTATTCTTATGAACTTTATTAACATATTGTAATGGTTTGAGCGGTAAAGACAATAATCCATAAAACTCGTCATCTCTCTCTTTCTAGGCAAATCTGTTCGATTCCCGCCTCACGAGATGAGTTGTATGAAGAACTAAGAAGGTCAAAATATCCTATTTCCAATTATTCTAGCTTTCTTAAAAGTATCCAATTTACTATCTATTAATCTATTCTGCCTTATGGATATATTCATCTCGTATTTACTGACAACCACGTATTTTCTTTCTTACGTGAAAGAGACAGGAGGTTTATTTCCCTCTTTGGCAAAGCCCCCTCTTCGATGTCCCTCTGGACCTTTATAAAAGAGCATTATCTATTCCATCGAATCAGTTCTGTCCGAGCCGTGCTCCTGCGACGTCTCCGTAACCCGCTTTAGATCTCTTCAGATCTTCACGAAGGGGTTTCGATAGCTCAAGTTCAGTTCCGTCCAAGCGATATTCTCCGGAGGACGTGCGAGGCCCTTTGGTCTATTTCGCACACTTCGTCAACAAAATTCTAGACTCACGCCCTCGCGTACAGTTCTCAGCGGAATTCCCGCTCGCGCTAAGCAGACGTCATACGTAGATGACGTCAGTCATAGTAACGCGAAACGTGTACTAAATTGTTCTATATGAACGCTAAAATATAAACGCGTATAATCTTCAAAATTAATTAAACGTTTACCTCTCAAACTAAATAGTGTTTTAAGATTTAGTTTAAATAATAACTAAATATAATAATATTTTATAAATTATAAATATGTGCTAAATAAATTAAGATTTTATATAAACAATTAAATAAAAAAATAATAAGTTTTTTCTAATTTTAATCCATGACCTGAATGTGTAACTAAAAGACTACATACATACAAAAACATTTATTAAAGAAATAAATTAGTTACTACAAATACTTTAAATATATACTTTAATAACTCTATACAATAAAATAAAATATAAATATATTAAAAGCGAGTTATCATTATAAAGTGCCTTTAGTGAAGCACCGTTCACGAGTGCGTCCACCGCCTACTCCAAATCCTCACTGGATGAAACTTCTCTTCAAGACTGAGCTAGTCGAACATCAGGGGATCACCTATTGGTGGATACTTCTGAGGGACTGATAACATCCATCTACTCATTACGAGGTTAGTTATCAACCCTCGGTGGTAACACACCTGAAGGGGAGGTGAGACTACGACAATTAATGCAAACTAAACTGCTAACTTAAACTCTTTGTGAATTGTGTTGGTACGAAATTGTTTACATATTGCATTGTAACATTCAATATAATTACTTTATAATATTATGAACGTGAGTCGTTTTGTGTTTTTTTAGTTTACTATATGTTCTACAAGAGTAATGACATTGGTCACATTTAAACGGCTTTTCACCAGAATGAGTCATTTTGTGTACTTTCATGTTACTAAATGTTTTACAAGTGTAATTACATTGATCACATTGAAATGGCTTTTCACCAGAATGAGTCATTTTGTGTAATTTCATGTTACCAAATGTTATACAAGAGTAATTACATTGGTCACATTTAAACGGCTTTTCACTAGAATGCGTCATTTTGTGTCTTTTCAACGTACTAGACATTATACAAGAGTATTTACATTGGTTAAATTTGTATGATTTTTCACCAGAATGAGTCATTTTGTGTGCTTTCATGGTACTTATTTTGTACAAGAGTAATTACATTGATGACATTGAAATGGCTTTTCACCAGAATGAGTCATTTTGTGTGTTTTCATCGTACCGGATTGTATACAAGAGTAATTACATTGGTCACATTTAAATGGCTTTTCACTAGAATGCGTCATTTTGTGTCTTTTCAACGCAATAGGCATTATACAAGAGTATTTACATTGATCACATTTAAATGGCCTTTCACTGGAATGCGTCATTTTGTGTCTTTTTAACGCAATAGGCAATATACAAGTGTATTTACATTGGTCACATTTATATGGTTTTTCACCAGAATGAGTCATTTTGTGTAATTTCATGTTAGTAGATTTTATACACGAGTAATCACATTGCTCACATTTAAATGGTTTTTCACCAGAATGAATCATTTTGTGAACTTTCATGTTACTAAATGTTGTACAAGAGTAATTACATTGATCACATTGAAATGGTTTTTCACCAGAATGTGTCATTTTATGTGTTTTAATCGTACTAGATTGTATACAAGAGTAATTACATTGGTCACATTTAAATGGCTTGTCACGAGAATGAGTAAGTTTGTGTCTATTCATACCACTTAATGTTATAGAAGAGTATTTACATTGATCACATTCAAATGGCTTTTCACCAGTTTTGTATAGATTCTTAAAATTTGTTTGAATGCTTAAGCAATTAACGTTGTGCAACGTCAATAGAGATAATGATGCAAAATAATCAAAACAAAAACTGCACACATAATTTTCGTTATTAAACGACTTTTTCTCCAACTTTATAACAGCTACTAATAATTTGGGATCTGTCAAGTAAGATTGTATATTATTACGCTTAGCAATGCGACTGATTATATTTTCATTGGTTGCATATATCCCCAATTCTTTTTTAATGTCTTTATAGTCAATCTGTAATTCATCGTATGGCTCCTGTACTTCCAACATTTTCTTTGACAATCCGAGACTACCGAAATAGGTCACGTCAGTAGTAGCAGAAATCAACTAAAACAAGGTGAAGTATTACATAAACATAGGTAAACGACGTAGGTATATAAAAGAATAATTTTTAAAAAATCAAACATCTTAAAGTAATTATGTAGGAATCTTGACATGCTGGGAGGATCAAATTTAGACGAAGAAGTGTACTTTGATAAGTCGTAGCAGTCATTGTTGATTATTTTAAATAAATAGATTGATATATATATGACTCCTTGGGTTGCAATCGGAATTAGAGCAACTAGGTTGAGGGAAATCATAATGCGCATTGAAAATGAGATCAAAGATTATTTCGTAATTCGCTGCTTTCTACACATTAAGCAAGTCTACAATATAACTGACATGCAACATTGTTCCAAAATAATAAATGTGCAGAACAAAATATTGCTGTAGATCAGTGTCTGCCAAACTGTGTGCCACAAGAAGTCTTAGGGTATGCCGCGAAGGAAAAAGCCTCAAAACGGTTCATTTAAATTTTCTTAAATTTAAAAAAAATTCAACATTTACATATTCAAATAAATATCTGTCGCTGTGTCGGAGTGCTTCACACTGGAGTACGTTGGCTCTCAAAAGGAAAAGTATTACCATGATTTATCTCTTTGCGAGCAGAAATTATTTCTTTCTTCGATGCTGAAAATATGGGTTACAATTTTCTTCATGAGGACGTGCGAAATGCAAGGAGCGAATGAAAATATCATTAAGATAACAGAAAAAATTAAATCTTTCGCTGACAAGTTAGAACTGCAGACCGACAAGTTAAAAATTCACAACTTGATTGCTTCCTAGGTGTAGACGCATCCATGATACCATTTCACCTAAACTACTCCCCGCAACTTTCGAGCACTTATTTAGGAAACTTGATTGAGAGGAACAGGTGTTCCAATTATTATCAAGGAGCACCTCAGTCACCTGCGCTTTGCAGATGATATTGTTATACTCCACAAGACCCAAAAGACCTCCAAGGTAGAATGCAAGAACTCGTGGATGTCAAACGGTCGGCCTGAAGATAAACCTCTCAAAGACAAAAGTGATGAGGAACTGTTTTTAGGACCCTGCGATTATCTGTATTAATGGCACCCAACTCGTGCAAGTCAGCAGCTACGTCTTTCTCGGACAGCTGGTGGCCATCGACGGAAGCATGCACGATGAAATTGCTCGAAGAACAAGGCTGGGATGGAGTGCTTTCGGACGCCTGAATAGTATCTTCAAGAGTAACCTACCTTTACGACTTAAGCGAAGGGTGTTCAACCAATGTGTACTATCCTTGCTCACGTATGGCTGCGAGACGTGGATCCTCAACACGAGAGATGTCCAAAGGCTAAGAGTCGCACAGCAAGACATGGAGAGGTGTATGTTGTGCATCACGCGAAAGGACCGTAAGAGAAACGGATGGGTTAGGAAGCAGACAGGAGTACGCGATGTAATAAACGTTGCCAAATAGCTGAAATGGAGATGAGCGAGGCTGAAAGAACGGCCGCTGGACAAATACTGTCATCCAGTGCTACCCATAGGGAACGAAACGGCCACAGGGACGGCCTAAAAGCCGCTGGATTGACGAACTGGTAAAGTTCGGCGGAAATACGTGGCAGCGAACGACACAGGACCAAGAGAGTTGGAAGAATCTTGGGAAGGTCTTCATCCGACAGTGGATTGACCCTGGCTGATGATTATATTAACATGACAGTATTTATAAATGTACAATATAAAGAGACATAATATCCATGCATATGGTAGATATTATCCACATAAATTGACATAATTAGGCGGTTTTTTCAAAGTTTTAATGATACATATTTTATTAAGATATGTACCTACATAAAACATTCTCTATTTTGATGTTGATTTAAAAAAATCTTCAATGACTTTGAAATTGTTTAAGTACTGTGAGATTCATTGCCAGAATTAATAAGTTTTAAATAGTCTTCATTCGTAATACAGTTCGCTAAAGGCCTCAAATAGAAATGGGCTGGACACATAGCTCGAAGAGGGGGCGGGGCAATCGTTGGACAAATCTTGTCATTAAATGGTACCCAAGAGGAACAAAACGTCCGTAAGGTATACCTAGAGGCCGCTGGATCGATTAAATAATAAAGTTTTGCAGAAGTACGTGCCAAAGCAACGCACAAGACAGGGCGAAGTGGAATCATCTTGGAAAGGCCTTCACTCAGCAGTGGATAGATGTAAGCTGATGATGAAATAGTCTATATTATTATGCATACCAGCCCATCTATTTTATGAAAAATGTGCTATCGGCGGCTATCGAGGGTAGTTTATCATATTTATGTATTGAGACGGCTAATTGTTACAATAAATTAACAGTCTAAAGCTAAGCTGTCAAAAAGTGATTTATGATGATGAATGATTTAACAGCTCCTATTTTGGCTGTGTTAGTTTTTAGAGCGAGATATATATAATTGAAAGAGCCCAACAAATTTTATCTCCAGCAAAGTAATTTACTTACTATAGTATATGAAAAAGGGTGAATAGCGAAAACAAGTGAATGCTCTCACACAAACGGAATAGCTTTGGTATTTAACAAAAAATGAACATACAAACTATGGAGTGATGGTGGATTTCAAATGTGATAAGTAATGAAAAAAAATCGGTGTGTGTACTTATGTACGCGCGTTAGAATTTATACTTCTTTGGCGTAACAAAACAAAAACAAAACTCGTGATAAACTAGATTTTTTGACTAGCTCTTAATTATTTTGTTAAATTACAAACTCAGGACCGCTTATTGGAACGCCGTTGGTTTATTTCTATAAACTTTAACTTATATTACTAAAGTATATAATGGTTTCTCGTTGTTTTTCTTTTAAAGTACCAACTGTCACTCTGGCGTTTAATCATTTGTTTACGTAAGGAATTGCAAATGGCCAACAATAATAAATTCGCTGCCTAGGCAACGAAACAATTCTAAACTATAATATTATACTGTATAACAGTGGCGAAGGGTGGAGGTAGGCTGTTAAGATCCGCCATAAATAGTGTACATTAAACTTTTTCAGACATACATATTTGTTTTCATTGAAATAAGACTAAAATTTACAGATAGTGTTGGTTAGATTTTAAAATTCAATTAAACCCTGAGAAACCAAGCCATAATAGATAATAGTCAAAAAATACATGTCTATCTATAAAATATCTAAAATTATGCAATTAAATCATACATAACTTTGAGTATTTTATAGATAGAATAATATTTTTTATTTATTCTAGTTTGGTTTACGCAGGGCTTAATGAATTAAAAAAATGAACCAACAATATGTCTAATATGTAGTTTTAATCCAACGAAAACAAATAACTATGAATGAAAAAGTGTGCACAATTTTGTCGTATCGCCCAAATTAGACCAAATCTATTATGGTTTCGTTTAGGCAGGGTTTAATTGATTTTTAAAAACTAACTAACACCATCTGTAAATTGTAGTCTTAGTTCAATAAAAACAAATACATATGCCTAACAAAGTTTAGTGTGCACTATTTATAGCGAATCTTAACAGCCTACCTCCACCCTTCGCCACTGCTGTATAATCGTCAAGATTGCAGTACCATACCGTGGCGTAAAGGTAGTGCGTTCGCCTGATAACCGAACAATCGGTGGTTCGAATCCAATCGAGTGCGTTTTTTTTTCGAAAAAATAAATTATGTGTTACATGTCATACGCCAAAAATACACTCTAATCTGATTTCCCAAACGCACCAAAAAAAGTATAATTTCAAAAATCTTAAAAATATAGTCATCAGCTAGCACACACAGGTACAACGTTCAAATACTTAACTAATTTAAGTACTTATATGAATGTGGGTACCTAAATAGAGTTACCTCAATGAAGAAGTGACATAGTTATAGCTGATCCTGAATTGAGATAGAATGCAATTCAGTTGCCGACCTTCGACTGAAGACGACACCGAGGAGATGAAGTCTTTACATGTAAAATCGGACATACCTGTTGTACTGGTCTGTAATCTGAATACGAGCATCCTGGTTGAGGATCTTCATCATAAAATGGGTTTACTGTATCTTCGATAAGCTCGCGCTTGACGTCAACAAACCCACAGTCTTTCTCAGATTTTGCGGGGTACTGAAAAGAACATAATACTATAAGATCACAATATAACATAAATAGTATAGTTTAGCCCATGTATCGTTAGATATTTGTTATTTGTAGGAGAGTTGCAGTACCTATATTATGTTATTACTTATTAAAGAGAAGTTAGCGTACGTTTCCTTAACAGAGTTAAAAAATAATCACCTACCTATGCAATGCTTATTATTTTAATACAAAAATTTGAGTAGGTATAATATGCTATGATATGATAGGTAGGTAAGTTAAATACAATCACGTAATGTGTTTGACAGTTAGCTATATTCGTTTAAAAACGCAGTATATTTTAGTAAGATACACATAAATCTAGCAGCATAGTTAGATTAATAGTGCCTGTACACATGCATGGATTTATTTACAGCAATCGTGAGTATTTTAAACTGTCGTGACAATAGTTGTTTAAACGTAAAAGTGCTGTCCCTCTCCAATCTCATTCAAGAGTGAGCGAGACGTGATCTTATCATTTCACGGTAAAGAAATCGGTTCACCTCAAAATGAGCGGTGAAGTTTGTTTTTTGTCGCCAGGTTCGCCACTATCGTTCTACTGCGCTGGCGCAGATTTGTCGCATAAAAATTCAGAAGCTTTTTTGATTGATGCATGCAATATTGCAACTTGCATGACAATACGTGCATTTTCTTGTTACGGCCGCGATAATACGTACTGTCAGCAGTAAATCCATACACGTTTAAACAAGTTATACGCCTAGCATGTACTTATATAATGATGAACAATTATTACTAAAATAAAATAATAATTGCTGCTGAATTTTTAATCAAAATTTGAAAACATTTTTAAATAGTTTCTTAAATATAAAAACATACTACCTATACTCCATACTGGTGTTTTGCAGTAGTATTTGACAGATTCTTAAAAAAAACTAACCTCAAACTTGTAACCTGAATCATCAGCATTCTCTTGCTTTATGGTGGGGGCGTCCGGGACGTTTGGGTTCGTAATTATTGGTACTTCAAACCAAGGCTGCACTTCCTCATCAGGATCGCGCTTGATAATAGTATCCATGCTTCAATATTTGGGCTTTGGTCTGCGTATACTCTACGGCCCTGCTCAGTGCCAGAAAGGAAAATGAAGGGTCCTCGTTCGTGTTGCCATAATCATGAAAATAATATTTTGTGAAACGAATACCTACATGAGATACCTACATAAAATCAAATAATATTATTTTAATAGAGTTATTTTTTTTATTCATTTATTTATCATTTATTCATAAATTTATTCATATTGTTTAATAATTTTATTGTTAGATTCCTAAGGTTAATTATTATATCCTATAAGTATACTATAATAATTTTGCCGCCACCAGTGACGTCCCTGGAGAAAATGCCGCCCCGGGGCATTAATATAATTATTATAGTATACATATAGGATATAATAATTAGCCTTAGGAATCTAACAATTATTAAACAATAAGAATAAATTTGTGTACTGCTTAGCATAATTTTATTTTATAAAAATAACCGTTGAAAATATAAAGCCACGTGTTCAACAAAGAAAGACTTTCATTTTTTATTTGATTTTGTGATTCCTGGGTTCAGCCAAAATCTTGAGAAGAAGCCAGTAGAACCCTGGATATCTCAGTTGGTACTTATTATTTAATTATTTAACATGAATAATAAAATTATTCAAATGATTTTAACAACAGCCACTCACATTGATTTTTTTTGATATAATATTATATCAATGATTGTACCTAACTCTATTAAAATAATATTATTTGATTTTATGTAGGTATCTCATGTAGGTATACTTCGTTTCACAAAATATTTTTTTCTTGATTATGGCAACACGAACGAGGACGCTTTATTTTCCTTTCTGGCACTGAGCAGGGCCGTAGATTAATATACGCAGACCAAAGCCCAAATATTGAAGCATGGATACTATTATCAAGCGCGATCCTGATGAGGAAGTGCAGCCTTGGTTTGAAGTACCAATAAATACGAACCCAAACGTCCCGGACGCCTCCACCATAAAACAAGAGAATGCTGATGATTCAGGTTACAAGTTTGAGGTTAGTTTTTTTAAGAATCGGTCAAATACTTAACTACTGCAAAACACCAGTATGGAGTACCTATAGTATGTTTTTATATTTTACAAACTATTTAAGAATGTTTTCACATTTTGTTTAATCAATGACACTCTAACATTCAATTCAGCAGCAAGTATTATTTTATTTTAGTAATAATTGTTCATCATTATGTAAGTACATGTGCACGTGCATGGATTTACTGCTGACAGTACGTATTATCGCGGCCATAACAAGAAAATGCACGTATTGTCATGCAAGTTGCAATATTGCGTGCATCAATCAAAAAAGTTCGGAAGCTTCTGAATTTTTATGCGACAAATCTGCGCCAGCGCAGAAGAACGATAGTGGCGAACCTGCCGGCAAAAAACAAACTTCAGCGCTCATTTTGAGGTGTACCGATTTTTTTTTACCGTGAAATGATAACATCGCGTCTCGCTTACTCTTGATGAATGAGTTTGGAGAGAGACAGCACTTTGTCACGACAGTTTAAAATGCTAACGATTGCTGCAAATAAATCCATGCACATGCACAGGTGCTATTAATCTACATATACTGCTAGATATAATATCTATCTTACTAAATGAAACTGTGTTTTTAAACGAATATAGCTGACTGTCAAAACACATTTCGTGATTGTATTTGACTTTTTTATTATTTCATAGCATATTATAACTACTCAAATTTTTGTATTAAAATAATAAACATTGCATAGGTAGATAATTATGTTTTAACTCTGTTAAGGAAATGCACGCTAACTTGTCTATAATAACATAATATTATACTCCAATTCTCCTACACATATCAGAAATATTACGATTCATGGGCTACCTATACTATTTATATTATAATGTGATCGTATAGTATTATGTTCCTTTCAGTATCCTGCAAAACCTGAGACTGACTACAGGTCCGTTGACGTCAAGCGCCAGCTCGTCGAAGATATAGTACACCCATTTTATGATGAAGATCCTCAAACAGGATGCTCGTATTCAGATTACAGTCTAGTTCAACAGGTATGTCCGATTTTACATGTAAAGACTTCATCTCCTCTGTGACGTATTCTGTCGAAGGTCGGCAATCGATTGCATTCTATCTCAATTCTGGATCAGCTATGAGCCTAATGCAGAATTCGTACTTAAGGTAAAATTGGTAAGTAACCGAAAACCATCTGGTAACTATAAACTATAGAGTTAATGAATCCTTAACCATAGACTACTTTGGTTATGAACGCGCCCCCTTCTGTATTATCATTTACCACTGACAGCTACTGTCAAAATAAATTCTCGTATCTATAAAACAGTCCATACACTCAAATTCGTTTAACAATTAATTGATCTCAATATGGATACATATTGATAGTGTTAATTCGCTTGCCATGTACCTACATGTAGAATATGCATGTGTACAGTTTGCAGTTATTGCGAACAATGATGTACGCATGGTAGAATACGCGCAAAATGCCGATAATGGACAATCTCGAAAATAGAGAACAGAGATCTTTTGTTTTCGATTGAAACACAATTCTTACAATAATATTATAGTGTGAATAATCGTCCACAGTATTAGGTAGGTAGTATATATTATTATAATGTTACGAGTATGTACAATTTCATAAAATGTCGACAAAAAAGTACCTAATTGAAAAAGATTAGGTGCCTAGGTACGTTGGTAGGTATACGATATTTTAATTACCTATTGCAAATTAAAACTGTTGAACAACTATTAAATGTCCGTGACATTTAATTCGAAATACTTTCCGTTACTTTCGTTGATTCTGTACATGTCTTAATTTAAGGTTCGTATCTTTCAACCTGAACGAAACAAATCTAACTAAAATAGACAATATACGTATAAATTGTATGAGTAGAAAGTAGACCGGACATGGTTTGAGATTTGACGTTTGGTTCAGTGTATCATTAAAAATCAAACCGTTCTCGGACCATCAGAAAAGGTTTGACATGAAACGTCAAACCAATTCGGACGATCCATAGACTAATGATGATCTGTCAAAGTGATGATAGGCATTATTCAGCATTTATATATCGTTAGATATTCATATTAATACTATAGACATTTACACCATAGGAGTTCACTTGAATTTTGTATATAATAGATTAATAATCAATACCTATTATTCATAACTAACCATACGCGAACAAGAAGCCGTTTTTGGTCTTATTATCCCAAATTCCAGCCATATTTTCTATGCAAAGAGTTCGATTTAATTATTATCATGTCAGACCAAGAATTTATTTTCATTTTATTTAGGTAGGTATATTTTGTAACGGAGATTCTAAACTACAAACTGTGTTAAATAAACCCGAAATGATCAGGTTTTATATTATTAGGTACCTACCTAACGAATTTTATCAGTTTCATAAGTTCGGTTGTCGTCTCTAAGAGGGCTCGCACATCAGAACTCGCCGCATGCGTCTTACGACGAATTCGTCGATGTGACGTCATCGTAAACCAAGAAACAAACGTTATCAAATGGAGCTTCGCAGATTGGCCGATGCAACTGCAACTCTGCGACCCTGCGACATTCGTCTAGTTGCATTGGCCAAAGTCTGCATGTCGATCTCAAAAAATGCCAGCTCCGCGCAAGCGCACAGCCCGCGGCCATCGGCCATTTCTGTCTCTATCTCTGTCTACACTGTCATCTCGCTCATCGCTGGTCACCGCGTTTGACGTTTGTTCATACAATCAACACAATAAAAATGGCAGACGAGAGAATCTCCGATGCGGCGGATGTCGATATCGCTAGGCAGATGTGCGAGGTTTTATCAAGGAACACCGCCTGCCCGTTCTCGGAAGCTTTGATTTATGGCGGTAAGGCACACGAGGCGAGTTGTGATGTGCGAGCCGGCTAAGTCACAAAATCATTTTACTGTCGACATGAATACATTCAAACAAGTGGGCAATTATGAAAAGCTTTAGGCAAAAGTATATTTTAAAAACTTTTTTTACACCTAATAATCTTATAAATGAACTTAATTATTACCTATTCATGGAGGATTATTTTTATATTTTGTACATTTAAAATAAATGAATACGGCAGTTTGTTAAATTTGTGTTATTGTAGACGATGATAGGTTAGAATTTCAGAACAAGGTGACGTTTCAATAAATGTTTTTCTGTTTTAGTGACTAATATGTTATTGAATTAATTTATTAATTTATAAGTAAGTACTGGAAACACTAATTAGTCGTCAAAAAAGCGTTCCCGTCAGTGATGCCAACCGTACTATAATTATAGTACAATACTATAATTTTGATTTCGCGAAAAATATAAAATACTAAATTTTCCGACAAATATACCAAATTACTATAATTTTAAAAGATTCAACCCGAAAAATGTTCCTGTACTATATATTTTTCAGAAAAACTATAATTTTTACGCCTTTGTACTATAATCGGCATAGAAAAATATGGCAACACTGGTTCCCGTGGACATTCTGCCAAACGGTGACCGGGCAAAACAGATCATGAAAAAACAGAACAGTGAAAAAACTGAACAGCCAGGGGAAAAAAGAAACATTATTTTTTATGGAATCTATTTATTAATTAAATTTTAAACGAAATATATAATATACTTACTTATATTTATAAATATTTCATATCAAAAAAAAATTTTTTAAGTGAAATTATCAAGGTACAATATATACTTTAATTTTTTTTTACAATACCGTTATTTTGAACATAATGCATTATTTTATATACTTATAGAGTTATATAAAATTGTATAATGTAATCACTGCATGTCAGCCATTCGGCGTAAATAACTCAATTTGTTTGTTTCATTTTGACAAATTACCTCCCATTATCCATAAAGTATAATTTTATTATCAACACTAATGACGTGTGCGTTAGTGTTATAAAAAACTCAAACATTACGAATAGCTTCAACATAACACTAAGTTGCATGTTGGACATGATTTAAAACGTATTATTCCTGAGAGACAAAAGTACCTACGCCATGTGGTCCAGCTAAACTGGTGAGATGGAATTGGGCCGGACTATCGCCCGTTGAGTTTACATTCATTTGCCAAATGCACTCATATATTGGCGGCCACTGATAGCAGAAGAAAGAGCTGTTTTACCGTTACATAATTTTAATAATGTTGTTATTTTCAGAATCGTGAAACCGCTCTGACTAATATAAAGTCTGAGAATTATGAAGAGGCAGTCAACATCAAAGTAGAATTTATTGACAACGCAATCCGCCAAACCGATAATCAGAATCCCCAATGTTCCTCTGATCCACAATACAGGCCATTAGATCAGGTATGTTCAATTATAAAGATAGTCTTTTTAAGCCCATTCAAGTCAAAATGGATGTTTTGCTACCGTTTTTCAATCGTGACTCTATTCATGTTGTTTTGCCAGTCTATACTAATCATTGATTAGTATGATTAATAATATGAGTGATTAGTAATCATAAATGTCAAGTCAGGGCAGTGTCAGATTAGTTTGACAGTAAACCGTTTCGTAAGTTCTATTTAAACAAAAAAAACAACCAACCCTTATAATATGTAGGTACTTGATAAAACACATTGCATCAATGCTATATGGGAGATTTTATTACTATTGAATTGAATAAACAAATCCTATTTTTTTTTCTAGATTTCTACTCGGCAATGTTTCACACATAAACCACTGAACATCGTAAGAAAATATACAGTTATCAATAACCTGGCCACAAACAACATGACACCTGCATCCAATAAAATGGAAAATACAATACAGCATTCAGAGATAACTATAGATGAACAAAACGTTCAAGTTCTGAAATCATTCTTGCCAAAAGTGGTTCGAATTGTCTTGAGAAGAGTTACACATTTTCCACGTAACTTTATTTGCAATGATTGTTATGGAGTGTTTGAATCTGTAAATCATCTAAATAGTCATTATATTTCATGTACGAAGTCTCAGCACCTTAAGTTATACAAAACACATATTGGTAAAAAATCACATCAATGTGATTTATGTTTTAAAATATTCTCTCGAAGTAGTCATCTTAAAAATCATAAAATGACACATACCAGGGAAAAACCACATCAATGCGATGTGTGTTTAATAAAATTTGCTCAAATTAGTACTCTCAAAAATCATAAAATGATACACACTGGTGAAAAACCACTACATTGCGATGTGTGTTTTAAAAAGTTCATTGCAAATAAAAGTCTTAAACGACATAAATTGACACATATTGGTGAAAAACCACATCAGTGCGATGTGTGTTTTAAAAAATTTCTGCAATTTAGTTATCTCAAAATCCATAAAATGACACATTCTGGGGAAAAACCACATCAATGCAATGTGTGTTTTAAAAAGTTCATTGCAAATAATGATCTCAAAAGACATAAAATGACACATACTGGTGAAAAACCGCATCAATGCAATGTGTGTTTAAAAAACTTTACTCAAATCAGTACTCTCAAAACACATAAAATGACACATACTGGTGAAAAACCACATCAATGCGATGTGTGTTTTAAAAAGTTCATTACAAACAGTGATCTTAAAAAACATAAAAAGACACACATACTGATGAAAAACCACATCGTGAGTCCTGTTTCAAATAAAGTACCTATACAACATAATACCTAACTATCAATTCATTGAGATATAAATTGCTAAACAAAAACTCACAGGATACGTAGCTTACAAAAATTAGAATGTCGTACGACATACGAAATGAAACCGAATAACAAAATAAATATTTGTGGTCATTGAAACATCATTATAGTGATACAACTTCAAGTATCACGTCCCAACAAATGCGTCTCTTTTCGATAAAATAACGAACTAGCCATTGTTATTAGGGATAATCCTCAAACTGACTGATAATTCCACAAACGAGTCAGAAAGTACCGCAAGAAAAATGAAGTCGTAATATTTATAGCCAAAAAAATTTGACACGTGCAAATGTGACTATTTGCAAAGTTTTCATCGTAAAAAAATCTCACAGAAAACGTCTGATGATGCTGTACCCTTCCAAACAAACGAAGTGTCCGTGCAGAACCATACTTAGGAGCGTAAGTCCTTTGGATACCCGCCTAACTTTAAGTGGCCGATTTCGACGACCTGTGAGAAAAATATTAATTTTAGTGACAATATGTATTATATTTTATACCTATGTAAATAAAGAAACTTCTTTGCTTTTAATCGTTTTTTTTTCTATCACATTATCCTATTCGAAATAAGTAGTACCTGTTCGCACAAGAAACTAGGTAGGTACATTAATATGAGATTCATCATTGTAACCCATATAGTTATTGCCATCTCCCGTCAGAGCGAAGAAGATGCATTCTCTTTCTTCGCTCGGTATGCTGGTTGCTGGTCATCGTTTGTTATTTAGACTTGGCAGTGAACAAATAAATACCTCGGAATGGTCTAAAACGGCGAATTTATTTTACCCATATTTATTTTACATTATATTATTACTTATTACATTTTTATCAATTTTTCGAAACGCGAGATGTATGTTATGTTTACAAATGCAATCTCTGGCAGCCTAAAATTTTTCACTGTCGATCTCGCTATCAACGACACGATGACAGATAAAAACTTGATAGTTTTAAGTAGCCTCACAATATTGTTATGCACTAATTGTACTGCATCTTTCATGATGCCAATGAACCCACCTATTCAATTATGGGATCAAATTTTTCTAAGAACTCTAGGTACGACAAATATTTGGTTATATAGAAAAAGTAATATTTTTCTTGTTTCATAATCTCTTTAATTTCTTGCGATGCCCGAAGTCACATAGATCGCGAACCCCGATAGGGTTGAATATTGTCACTGCATATTCAATATTATATCGTATGTGTAGTAGCTTGATTTTGAAGCGCGCTGATGAGTAGGTAATAGAAAGGCCAATAGTTAAAATTTGTCGCAATTAGTATGTCACCTTGTAACATAAGGGTAATGCACGCACGGGGTGTAAACCCAGGAGATGCAGGGTTCAATTCACTGCCGGGGTGTTGACGACACCCTGGTCCTGTTTCTAGATGCCTTTATGGATACCTCGCATTTACTGTCAAGGTTTCTTAAGGACTGGCACGCAAACTACTCTACTTGATGCTAGTCAAATGAAAATTGTGCCGGCTGAGAGAATATGCCTTATTGAAAACTGTTCTTCTACCCGCATCGGGTATTGCTAATTTGAATTCGGCCAGGGCCTATGAAACCGCCTTGCAAAAACCCTGGAAAATTCTTAGTAGCGCAAGGCGGAGGTGATTCTGATGAATATTTTGTCGTATTCATTGGGAACTGAGGACTGCGATTTGTAGTCGAGTTTTTTTTTCCCGTGGTAAAAGAAATGTCGCATAGGACTGATATTTTGAGAATATACTTATCTTATCTTATATGATTGCAGTCACTGGATCTGAAAGGCATGAATCGTCTATCGTCTTTACATGTCACATCCTGGTGTGGTGCAGTGACATGATTTTGAACCGGTCCTGTTCCAAACTAGGTTGAGAACCCCTGCTCGCGGCTAGCTCTGCAGGGGTGGTAGGGGATTTCAAGTAAGAGTTCTTAGTGATCACTGGTATACCACTGTATTAATTCATGATCGCGGTGACGTCAGGGGTTACGTAAATTATTATTGTTCATATTAATTTTCAAGGTCTCAGTCACGGCGCTATGTGTCAGAGACAGCTGATGGCTATTTACGAACCCGTAAGGTTCAAGTTCAATGTCACTACAATCTTATTGTTGGCCTAGGTCAGGGCCATATAGCAACACTAATTTATTTGGGATTCATGAACTATATTAATTAAAGGTCAATTTTTAATTTAAAATTTATTTATTTATCGTTATTTCATATAAAAGTTGTCATTCGTAAAATTGTTTATTATCTTTTATAAAACTTTGATATAGTATTTATACATTCTTTACACTAATTATATGAAACTATTTTTTTTTATCCACATAAAGCTTAATTTATAAGTAAATATTTATTTCTTAATAAACTACTATACTACTAGGAACTACTGGCACTTTCCTAGATGTACCTTATGGTACTTCTCGTCTATATACTTGTGAGTGACTCACTCACTACGCGAGTATTTGCGGGATGACGTCACACGCTGTGACGCACTTGCTCGAGAGGTACTCGTATGTACCGGTAGTCCTAAAAGTACCCGACCTGATGTATAGATAGTAGTTTTTGTTTGAAAATAGTGACCATGATAGAAAGTACCAACCATATAAAGCCTAAGTTTGAAGTTTGACGATGCTACGTTATTCAGTTATTATTTGTCAGCCGTGAACAGTGAACGTTCTCAGTGAATTTGTAAACATGGAAAAATGGTCAAATTTATGTGATACAATACTTTCATTTGAAAGGCTCCAGTCCAACCAATATCAAAGCAGCGCTAGATTCTACTCTGGGGGTGTCTGATCCTTTGTTTACAACAGTAACATATTGGGTGGGTGAGTTTAAACGAGGCTGTACAAGCTGCCAAGACGAACATCGCAGTGGTCGACCAAATGAGGTGACCATGCCAGAAATGGTGACGAAAATCCACAAAATGGTATTGGATGAACGTCGATTGAAATTGCGCGAGCTAGTAGACATGGTAGGCATTTCAAAAAGCGCTGAAAATCACATATTGACTAAAAATTTGCACATGAGAAAGCTGTGCGCAACGTGGCTGCCGCGATTACTCACAATGGAACAAAAACAGCATCGTGAGGATGTTTCAATCGAGTGTTTGGCGAAGTTTCACAGCAATAAAGCAGAGTTTTTGCGTCATAACCATGAATGAAACTTGGGTCCATTACTTCACAACTGAGACGAAAGAATAGTCAAAACAATCCACTGAAAAGGGAGAATCGGCTCCAAAGAAGGCAAGACAGTTCCATCTGCAGGCAAGGTCATAGCGTCAGTTTTTTTGGATGCGCGTGGGGTAATTTTCATTGATTATCTTCAGAAAGGAAAATCAATCAACAGTGTGTATTATGCAAACTTAATGCAGCGTTTGAGTGATGAAATCAATAAAAAAACAACCGCAGTTGGCGAAAAAGAAAGTTTCGTTTCATCAGGACAATTCATCAGTTCACACATCCGTTATCGCGATGGCCAAAATCTAGAATTGCTTCTTCACACACCCTATTCGACAGAATTAGCCCCCTCGAATTATTTTCAGTTTTTAAATTTGATAAAATGGCTCGGTGGTAAAAAAATTGCCAACAATAAAGAGGTGGAGTCGGCGTTTGATCTCGTATTTTGAGGAGCTTGACGATTCTTACTATAAACATGGTCTTAAAGCTATTGAACATTGCTGCAAAAAGTGTATCGACCTAAAGGAGACTACGTAGAGAAATTAAATAAAAATCCCAAATTTTTTGTGTTTCCTTTGTTAGGTCGGGTACTTCTGGGACCACCCTTGTAGGTACCTATTACTCCGCGAAAATTTTCTCGCAGGATTTTTTATTGGAAAATCCGACACCAAATTGGCGCGGATTAAGACTGTTTAGATTGAAGCGGCGAGACCTACTAATTTTTGTATGAAAAACGTCGATGTTTTATAAGGAGTCGGCGGGATTCCCCGATTCGGATTTTTCCGAAAATTTTGACTTCACGGGACTCGAGGCTCTGCCTACGGTTTTAAGACTTTATCAATTCTCTCTTAAAACCTTGAGAAATCTAATCAAGAAATACTAAGGCTAGATGAGGACCCCAATTATTGCCCTTCATTTGAAATATATTACGAGAGTCTATAAACTTAGGAAAATGTGGAAAATATGCGTACATAACTTTTACATGACAAATTCGACGCTCGGGCGATGAACCAATGGGATTGTTTCTGTCCCCTTCTACAAGATAATTGGTAAAATTTCCCGACCAATAGAATCGCTTTTCCCCTTTTACTAGAAAAAATGCAAAATCTTCAAACTAATCTCGGGAAAGTGGATTATTTTTTCACTTTCCCGGAAAATTACGAACTTTCAACTAGATTGGAAATAACCGTTCGACTTTGAAACGACTTTCAATGTCGTCGGAAAGCGTTACTATGGGTTTTCATATAATCTAGATATAATGGTATAAAAGGTAAATCTGCTAATAGAAAAAGATGCATTTTGCCGATATGTGTGGAGCACTATACTTTGCATGACCGCTCAGGTCTATAGTTGGCATGAGAATGATTCGAAATTTAAAATTGAGCGTCATTTTATACTAAATATTTTCCTTCAGCTTTTCTCCCGTTTCGTAGAAAAGCGCGCGCCTAATTTACATTATTGCACAAACTTAAGGCTATACTTCAGTGTTGAGGCATTTTCTAAAAAACCCGTGGCTAGGCGATGCGCGGATTATAGTAATGACGCGTGCAGAACGAAATATAATTTGTCATAAAAATCCAACACGCGTCCGTTTACTGTTACGTTTATTGTTATATTACTAATAATAATAGTATATTAATTGACAAGTTTTCTTTTTTAAGTACATACGTTAAGTTTTTTAGTCATGTTTACACGACTTAAGAATAGTTTCATCCAACGCCACGACAAAACAAACCGACGTGCGCACACTTACTTTCGATCTCCAATTGGCGAAGAGTGCTAAATTTCGTCGCACCTACTGTTGAAGATTATTTGCCGTTTCACTGAAGTACGCTCTTAACAAGATGAGGTATAGAGTGGAATCGATGTTTAAAGGTAATTACTTGGCAAGTGAGGCGTATATTATCAAACCTTGCTGAACTCCATGAACACAATTGTTGGCAAAAGCGAAAAAACTGCTGTGGGCTTAATTATTGCAAAATATAAGAAAAGATAAAATTAATGAATAAAGAAGTATATAATAACACGTCACCTGCCGGGTTACTATTGGAAAAGCAACATTTAAAAAGTTATTTAGTATTTAAAAACCCACTTAGGTAGGTTTTGATACTTAACATCGGATTTGAGTATGTTTTGAAAGTCAATCATATGGATATAGGCTTTTTTGAAAGGAAATAAAGTGAATTGAAATAAAAATTTATGCCAGGGGTGTATGACGGAGTAAAGCAATAATGAAAGATGTGTTATAATATTTATTTTGGAAAATTATTATTTTATCAAAGAAAAAAGAATATTGGGCGTAAAATAATTTCGACTTAACAACTTAAATTATACGTTTTCATAACATACTTGCAATATAAAACGATAATACAATATAGTAATAGTGATTATAGTATAATATGTAATATAATGATTAAAAATAGCAAATAAATGAAAAATGTAAAATTTAGACATATGTACATAACCTAACTAAAATTGTTGAAATACAATAATTAATGTTAGTGATAATTAAAAAAAATAATTTCGACATTAAAACTTTACACAATACGCCTTCATAACATACTTACAATATAAAACGATAATACAATATACCGGGTGCCGGACGACATCCCGAAGGCCAAAGTCCCGAATGCTGAAACCCCGAATGGCCGAAATCCCGAATGGCCGAAATCCCGAAATCCCGAAAGCCTAAATCCCGAAAGCCGAAATCCCGAAGGCCGAAATCCTGAATGCTGAAATCCCAAATGGCCTAAATCCCGAATGGCCGAAATCCCGAAATACTAAATCCCGAATGCTGAAATCCTGAATGGCCGGAATCACGAAGGCCGAAATCCCGAAAAATAAAAAAAATACGAACAGTAATAATTGCGCAATCCACTTATCTTGAATTGCGCAAATTTTACACGAGAGACAAAAACCATTTTTTTGTAGAACAAATGGGTAAACGTAATTTAAAAAAATAATATTTTTTTTTCTTTATATGTCTAATTCATATGGTTATCACTTATCACATTAATTTTTACATATTACATTCCATTATTTATACTTTATTATACCTATGTTATATAATTATGTATTTTAGGTATAATGTGTATAAAATTTCGATGTATTTCGATTATTTTAGGTTGCGAAATATTATTATTTACATGTGTTCACCAATGGTATTTAAACTAATATGGCTAAATATCTTTACGATGCAGCAGCTAATGATAGCTAGCCTGACACTCAATAATAAAAATTAATACTAGGTATAAATACCCACAGTACCTATTCATGAATACGGTGCGGTAGGTAATGTATATTAGGATTCATAAGAAACATAAGTATTCATGAATAAAGTGTGGTAATGGATATTAAGTTTAATATTATATTCATACAATGTACATTTACATACGTATAAGGTACATTTTATTATCTATCTATACAATTATTATATTCATATACATAATGAAAGCATTTTTTAAAGAAAAATTTTATCACGTAAAATAAAATCAAATAAATTGATACAAATAAGAATACACCCATGTTTAAACTTCAAGATAACTTGCATGTCATTTTTTTGTAATCGACTTTTTCATCTTTCCGGATTCCTCTGGCGTTTTCTAGCTTTACCAATATGTGCTAGTAGAATTGTTGAACACACTGAACCACTCATAGTTTTAAAAATTTCAAAAATGTAATAAAAATACAATGAAAACAGGGAGAAAATTACAGTCACAACAATCCTGAAGGTTAGACTGAAGGAAGTGACCTTTCCTTCTACGGTCTTAATTGGACGAAAAATCAAAATGGCGGTTTTTATCTCTGATGTCATTGGTTGTATGAATATGAGTCTATTTTGAAACTAAACCATTAAGGATTTGAGCACGATTTGATACTGAACATGATTTTCAACACGAATTATCTCTGTATTTTTAAGCAGTTACGCAACCGAATGAATATTTATTCTATAGGTATTGCTATAGAGAACAGTTTGGCATCAAAATTTGAAAAAACTCGAAAATGGTCGTTAGGTATCTTTTGATAATAAGGTGCTCAAAAGGTGCATGCATTTGTCATATCCTTCTACAGGACGTATACTTACGTCTTAATAAGCAGTAGGTATTTTCTTATAATATTTACTTTACGTGAGAATTTTCGATCTACGAATAAATATTGAATGTGAAAATAATGTCACGACGATCACTTTTGTTAAAGCTGGTTAATTTTTCATTGGTTTAGAATGATTTAGAGTGGTGGTAAGATCGTTGCACAAGTTATATGGTGGAAGTGACGTTTTTGCTCAGATGATGGTCGCTACTTCCTTAATCCGCATACGAATACCTACTGCGATAGCTTATTGACAAGGTAAAAACCTTTTCTTCCATTTAGATAATATATAAAAATACACAAAATTAATCGTTTTAAAATCGTCACACTAACTGCGTAGTCACGATCTTTGTTCCGAAGGCTACCCAAAATAACATTGGTACGTATGTGGGTTTGTGAAAATCGTATAATAAGAAATTCGGTTTGACCGTTTCTAAAGATCTTCTCATAAGAAAAAGTGTCGTAGATAAAAGATATACACAAGTTTATCTTTTGTATGAAAGCGACAGTTTCGCTGTCCCTTACGGACTATTTCGTACTGGACCTCAACCAGGAGGGTATAAAAGGCGACGCTTTTCCTATGAAAAATCAGTTCTACAGATCTCCATCGCAGCAGCAAGTCTTCAATACAAGGCATGGTCCCAAGAAGCTTTCGTGTAACGTCGCGTATCAAGTCCTCAATCGAGAAACGATCGTACCGGGGAAAACATGTTTCTTGATATGAAAAGATAGATTTTTTCGACCGTCGAAAAAAGCGTGACCTCACTCGCGAAATATTACTCCGCATTACGTATCGGGAAATGACACGTAATTCTTACTCGTTTTTCCGGGATGACGTAATCATTATAGATTCATGTGAAAATTTGTTTAAGTGAAAACAAATTAATAAACTAAGTTTGTAAATAATAATAAACTTTTGAAATTAAATTTATAATTATAAAATAAACTTTTGAAATTAAGTTTGTAAAAAATTAATAAACTTTTGAAATTAGGTTTGTAAATAATAAATAAACTTTAGAAACTAAAAGTTTGTAAAATAAAATACATTTTAGAAATTTAATATTATGTGAATACGAATTTAATTTTAACTTTTTATAAGAAAATATTTTAAGAAATAAACGTATTTACCGAAAATGTATGTGTACACTCCTCGAATTAAGTGTGAACATTATGAAACTTTTTGGGAGTTTTATTGAGATTATATAATGATCAAATAAACAGTTTATAGACAACCTTATAAGTTTTATTTTTTCAGAACTATGATAATTAATACGATAAAAATAACTATGAACATTTATCGTGAATAAATTTGGTGTCACACTACCGAGAGTTTTATTTACTGGATAAATAAAAATGTAGTGCCATAATAAAGATCCACTCCCGTTCATTTCTGGCTTTCTTATGGACACCCTGGTTTACATTACGAGCTAGCCGCGAGCCAGGTTACGTCACTACATTATTTTTTCTATTCTCGAGATGTTCGATAGTTTTGGCAGGAACCAACATGTAGTTTTAATTTATTTAGGTAGGAAATTCCAATACAATTTACAATATCACAACAAGAAAAACAACGATGATTTTATAGTCAGGCAACTTCATACAAAGGCGGCAAAATCAGTAAGTATAAATAAGATGGCATTATAAAGGTAGTCGTTCGAGGCGCAGTCCGAAAAAACAATAACTTCTTTATATAAAATATGCCATACCCCTATGCCTATGGTCACTTAAAAAGATAGTATTTATAATCACCCCTAACCTACATTTATAAGGAAATTAACAGTATGAATCTTGTCATTTATATAGGCATAGGACATATATTATATATTATGAATTATCATATACGATGGCCGCGGCATAAGCGTCGACCTATAGCGTCGTGGGTCCCTGGTTCGAATCCTGGCTGACATCCATTTCTCGTAAAAACTAAATCTGTCAATATAACCTCCACGCTGTGGAGCCCTATATGATCTCATTAGGATCGAAAATGGTCGAGAAAAATAGTGCATTACGTCGTGAAAATCTATATGGACATACAGTGAATTTGTATGGTATTTCACCTTTGTGTCATTTCATGTCTTTTAAGACTATTGAGTTGAGAGCATCTATATGGGCATATCTTGCATTTATGAGGTTTTTCACTTGTGTGTGTAATTTCATGTTTTTTAAGTTTACCAAGTTGCGAGCATCTATATGAGCATAGCTCGCATTTATGACGTTATTCACCTGTATGTCATTTTATGGTTTTTAAGATTACAAAATGCGAGCATCTATATGGGCGTACCTTGCATTTATATGGTTTTTTTCCTATGTGTTATTTCATGTCTCTCAAGACTGCTAAATTGCGAGCATCTATATAGACATTCCTTGCATTTATGAGGTTTTTCACCTGTGTGTCATTTCATGTTTTTTAAGATTGACAAGTTGCGAGCATCTATATGAACAAACCTTGCATTTATATGGTTTTTCACCTGTGTGTGTCATTTCATGTTTTTTAAGACTACTTAGTTGCGAGCATCTATATGAACATACCTTGCATTTATGAGGTTTTATACCTGTGTGTGTCATTTCATGTGTTTTTAGACTACTAAGTTGCGAACATCTATATGGGCATACATAACATTTATGAGGTTTTTCACCTGTGTGTGTCATTTCATGTTTTTTAAGATGACTACGTTGCGAGCATCTATATGAACAAACCTTGCATTTAAATGGTTTTTCACCTGTGTGTGTCATTTCATGTTTTTCAAGACTACTAAGTTGCGAGCATTTATATGAACATACCTTGCATCTATGAGGTTTTTCACCTGTGTGTGTCATTTCATGTTTTTTAAGACTACTAAGTTGCGAGCATTTATATGAACATACCTTGCATCTATGAGGTTTTTCACCTGTGTGTGTCATTTTATGTTTTTTAAGATGACTACTTTGCGAACATCTATATGAGCAAACCTTGCATTTATATGGTTTTTCACCTGTGTGTGTCATTTCATGTTTTTTAGGACTACTAAGTTGCAAGCATCTATATGAACATACCTTGCATTTATGAGGTTTTACACCTGTGTGTGTCATTTCATGTTTTTTAAGACTACTTAGTTGCGAACATCTATATGGGCATACATTACATTTATGAGGTTTTTCACCTGTGTGTGTCATTTTATGTACTTTGGGATGATCAAGTTGCGAGAATATTTCTTCATTTTGATCAGAAATGACGCCCGTGTGAACCATTTTGTGACTTTTAAGAGCACTTCCGCATCCAAAAACTGCGTTACAAATGCTGCAAATCAAATTATGTGAATAATGTACTACTCTTCTCAGAATAAGTCGAAGTTCCTTCGGGGTATCTTGGCCAGAGATTTCGCGTTTTATGAGTTGTTTATCTATCGTCACTTCTGAATACTGTATCATTCTATCTTGGATTCCATCAGGCGAGGATTGTTGACAAATGTCTATATCGTGATGCTTTTTTAAAAAGCCTTTAGTAGAAACCTAGAAAAACAAAAATAATCGAAGTCAATATTATTATAAATTAGATTTTATACTATTCCATTTTAGTTATTTTTTATTCTTTTGCCTTCCAGCATCTTCAGACATTAAAAGTGTAGTGAGAGTGAAAATAACGATAAGAAATGGTAATAGTACCAACATAGATATTAAGTACAAACAATGTTACGGAATGATCCGTAAATAGTTTTAAAAAAATGCACCTACATGTAACATCAAACGAAAATGCACAAAACACACTATGACACAATTGTGGTACTACTCTTGGTGATATGTATAAATCTATTAGAGTTTCGAATGCAAAATTTTAGATTGATGTGAATAAGATAGTTTCACTTTACTGCGTTTATTTCTAATATTTCTTGGTAAATTAATTTAAGATCACCAGAATAACGTATTTAATATGAGGCAATTTTGCACACTGTTTGATAAAAAACATTGTAAGCTTCGTGTAGTAACTAGTAATTTATGTGTCAGTGTGTCATTGGAGAGTGTGCATAGTGTCGGAAAATGCCGAAAGGCGAAACCAATGTCATAAAAAATATTCAAATTGATAGAATTTATATTAAAATTTCATCAGGCAACTTAGATCAATAGTATAAATAATATTTTAATATTGACTAGAACCATCTTATCTCCTAGATTATCTACAACGTTTAAGGAGTGTCCAGGATCATGGTTTTAAAATACAATAAAAACTCAATTTTGACCTTCGACGAGCATGTCCCCCCTTAAGCGTCAACCTTCGATAAAAATCGGCGAATAGAGAAGCAAAAGTGTGATAAACATCCTACGAATATTGATTGCTTTATAATAATTATTGACCTAAGAATAAGGTAGTGTTTTTTTGAAATACGCCATTTCTTTTGGCATTCCCCAGTGGTTAAACTACAACATATGGCCGTAGTCATAAATTGACAAACTATAATTAAAGTAGGGAGTAAAATGATGTTAACGCGCGTGTTTGAACATGTACCTAACCGAATTTTTTTTTATTTCTTTTTGAGCGGTACATGTTCAAACACGCGCGTTAATATAATTTAACTCCCTACTTCAATTAAAGTTTGTTAATTAGAAAAATGTTAACACCACTGCACATTCATGTACCGAAATATGACTATATTCTAAAACATTAGAGCGAGAGGTGTAAAAGAATACTATTTTATGTAATAAAAATACTTGATGCAGTCATCAAATATTTAAAATAAATATAAAGGATAATAAGGCTTCAAAATTATATAAATAGATTATCTACAACCTTTTAGGAATGTCCAGGATCATGGTTTGAAAATACAAAAAAACTCAATTTTGACCTATGACGAGCATGTGCCCCCTAAAGTATTTTTTTTCCAAAAAAAGATCTCTTCAGTTTGTTATATATTTTCACAAAAGTGTTTTCAAAATTATGTATGTTCCATATATTATATAAAATTCCATAAAAATGTTGATATTTTATAAAGGAATGTCTCTCGACAATTTATGTCTGAAACGAATTATACGGTTTTTTGACAAATTGTTCGGCGCGGAGCGGATACTTTGGAGAGACTGGTAATTTTGGGTAGCCTTCAAGGCAGATGAAGCAGAAGAAGGGCGACCAAGTAAAAGAGCTGACTGAGAGCAGCCTTCACTCTGTCCTGATAGAAGCAGAGGATTGAGAGGAGTGGAAATTCTTGATCGCTTAAAAGATGATAACATTCCAAGGTGGCACCATCCTCTTCCATGAGGGAACGACCAAGAACTAATGGGAAACATTGAAAATGTACAGATGTTTTGTGCTTTTATTTAGCGACAATAACTGTTCACACGTAAGATTGCTGACTGTCGTAAATAGTAAGCGAGACGCCATGTTGTCATTTTATGGTAGGTACTTTTTGACAGGTTGTGAAAATCGGTTAACCTCATAATGAGCCTGCGCGGTGTAGATTGTTTTTTTTCAGCAGGTTTGCCACTGTCGCTTTACTGCGCAGGTGCGAATATCGAACAAATCTTATCTGTCACGTGAAAATTCAGAAGCGAACTTTTTTGATTCATGCAAGAAATCTTGCAACTTGCACAATAATGCGTGTGTACACGTGGATTTTCTTTTTATGGCCTCGGTAATATGTACTGTCAGCAGTAAATCCTTGCATTACAACTTTCATGAAGAGTTTCAAGTCATCAGCAAACAACATGAGCATTGCATTTTTAATTACCTACCAATGCTATGTCATTTATAAAAAAACGTGAACAGCAATGGCCCCAACTTTCATCCCTGAGGCACACCAGAAAATGTTTTAAATGTCATGTCTGTGACTGATAGAGGGTGTACGATACGTATTGTTGACGATTCTTAAAATAACTCCCGAATAACGCGAGAAACTGTTTAACGGCCTGCTCTAAATCCATGCTGCTCATTCATTATAAATGACCAGCGCCATCTATAGATTAATACTTGAGTCGTCAATGAAATGACTCAATCCTCGGAGAAATCATGCTGTGCATGATTATCTCAAGAACTTTTGCTGGTGCATAGAGAATGGCTACCGGCCTATAGTTTTCCACTGATGACTCCGTACCACTCTTATGAATTCGAGTAACCTTCGACATCTTCCATGCTTCCGGAAAGATACCCGTCTCCATTGTCAGGTTGAATATATATATAAAAGTTTCCCTTGACAAAGTCAATACAGCCCTTTAAAAAAAATCTTGGGACATGTGCGGTCCCTAAGAGCGAGTATTCTTATTTTTTTTAATAAATCTAAACACGCCACCCTCATCAATTGGGAAGATGTCAACGGATTGGGCACCACATTATCGTTTTCTCTACATATATATGAACGCGACATACTTGTTTCTCCGTCTAAACGCGCCCATTCATGTAGCGTCTCCAACCTTCGATATAAGACTGCACCAAGGGAAGAAAAATAACATATTATACAATTGAACGAACCTGATGTATTGGCCTGTATTCTGAATAAGAACAACCCGGTTTAGGATCTTCAACATCACATAATGGGTCTATTACATCTTCAATAATCTCGCGCTTGATGACGGATAGTTGATCATCCGTCTCAGGTTTTATATTAGAGAGGTCCGCTAAAAGATACTGAAAGAAACATTATGGTTAACACAGTAAAACCACTTTCACTTTCAATGACTAATTATAGTCAAAATGAATTAGAAGATAACCTGCCCTAACCAAATCACAAATGTATCGTAGCTGTCAAAACGTAAAATCGAGTTTTTTTTTAAACCAACGTTTAATATCATTGAAACTCACTACGCAGTTTATAAAATAGCAACATATTATTATTCCACACTAATCGTTCTTATTTCAAATCTAAAAAAATCAGTTTCAAAAAACTGACCTCAAAATTGCAACTTAAATCGTCGGCTTTCTCCTGCTTTACTTGAGTGCGAACTTCCGGGCTGATTGGTTGGCTAATCTGCGTATCAAACATAAGTTTGACTTCTTCATCAGATTGTTCTCCATCACATTCTCGCTTTACGTCCATTTTAATGGTAAATATGTCAGGAAGAACGTGACAGATAGGATCCATCCAATTAATTTAAGAAAAGTGTTGCCGCAATACGTAATTATTTATTATGTATGGCCGAGATACTAAAAAGTCTATTCCGTGGAAGCGATCAAACAATAAACTGTGTTTTATTGGATTTAAGTTTTGTACTATTCTATTTTAGGAGATAGTTTTTTTCCACTCGGGTTTTGCCTTTCGATATTTTTAAGCACTACGCGTATTCACCAATGGCAAATACACACTAACAGCGTATACTGTATTTATTTTAAACATTTGATGACTGCATAAAGTATTTTTAAAACATAAAATAGTATTATTTTAAACCTCTCGCTCTAATGTTTTTGAATAAAGTGATATTTCAGTACATAACTGTGCAGTGGTGTTAAGATTTTTTACATTTATTAATTTTTAATAGCATTTATAAAACCATTAGTATAATTTATGACGAGATAATTTTAGTAAAATAGTTACTATAAAAAATTATATTGATAATCTCTGTGATCCCAAATTTGACAAGAATTAGGCATTTTATTATTCAAGAAATCGGCAAGATTAACACATTTGAAGATGATTCTAAAGATATTTATTATAAGCTATGTCTTTGACCATTCAAATGTGATAAACGTCCTACGAATAATGATTGCTTTATAATAATTATTGACCTAAGAATAAGGTAGTTTTTTTTTTGAAATATGCCATTTCTTTTGTCATTCCCCAGTGGTTAAACTACAACATACGGCCGTAGCCATAAATTGACAAACTATAATTAAAGTAGGGAGTAAAATGATATTAACGCGCGTGTTTGAACATGCACCGTTTAAAAAAAAATAAAAAAAAAATCGGTTAGGTACATGTTCAAACACGCGCGTTAACATAATTTTACTATTTTTTAATTTAACCTTAAATGTGGTAATGTCATTATCATAATATTTAACCAGTACTTATTAGTTATCGCTGAATTCTTAAAACGATTGATTGTTGTACGTAGATAATTAATCCTTAAAGAAGGTATTTACTTCAATATTTACCTCATAATAGTGTAATTACAATATTCAGTAGGTACCTACGAGAATTTGAACGGAACTTACAAACCTAATATTAATAAAATATGTATGTTTTTGTATAACGAAACACGATAAATACTTAATTGAGAATTTAAATACAAAACACTTCCAACGGTAATATGTAAAACACAAAAAACAATAAATAAAGAGCCTTTCAACGTTACCTAGGTTCCGACATTTAATCTGTCAAAATTACCGCGTCAACCGTCGAAGCTTATGAAGCTCAAAATCCTCCGCCACTTTCAGACGCGTTTGTCAAAATCTAATTAGAAATTAAATTTCTCATAAATTCTTATCACTTTCTCATACAATGTCTTCGATACTGCTTCCAGAAACTTTGCATTCCTTATGTTGGTTGATTTTTTATATTGTTAGTATTAATGTTTTGATTGATTTATGTTTGTATTTTAAATACCTCGTAAACCGCGACATGGAGTGTGTGATTGCACCTGATATCTTTGAGAGACAATCTGCACAGTCGTTTGGTGAAATTGAAGTGCAAGAAATGGCCATCAAAAAGGAAACAGCGATTGCTTCTGCAAAAGAAGTCCGTCTGAGGTTGAACAGAGCTTCATTTTTCGTTAGACATTTTGTTTGCAACGTGTGTTGTAATTTTTTTTCATCGGCGCACATTTTGAAGTACCATAAACGTATGCACGATGGATCGCTGACTTTCGATGAAGTGGCTTTTCCATGCGACATAAGCAGTCACTTGTATGAAAAGTTTGATGCGTCGACGTTTGACGGTGATTCACAGGTAACTTATATAATATACATGCTCGTTTGATTATTGTTGTTAGGTATATAATGTATGATATATTGTTATCTGATACGTATAGAATAATATACTATTATGTATAAATTTATTTGTAATCATAATAGGTATTATCCAGTGGCGAAGGGTGTGCGTAGGCTACTAATATGCAACATAAATAGTACACGCAAAACTTTGTCAGTCATACATATTTGTTTTCATTAGATTAAGGTGACCATACTTTATTGACGTGTTGGTTAGTTTTTAAAATTCAACAAAACCCCGTGAAGCCAAGCCATAATAAATAATAGTGCAAAATTATTCGTCTATCTAGAAAATATCTAAATTCAGGTTATTAAATCATACAGATCTTTGGATATTTTATAGATCGAAGAATATTTATTAGTCACGGTTTGGTATAGGCAAGGCTTAATAAACTTTAAAGTCATCTGTAAAATGTACTCCTAATTCAACTAAAACAAATAAGTAACCGAAAGAGGATCCACTATTTTGTCGGATTGCCCATAACATTGGAATGTCGTTCGGTGATTATACATTCACCTACAAAATTAAGTCATACTTAGGCGACCAATTATTGAAGAAAGAGCTCTGGGAGATCTTCTCTTGCTTATCGTAATGATGATACTGTAACTTACTATTTATAATGTTATTTCAGAAGCGTGAAAACTGTCTGATGAATATTAAGTATGAGAATAATGATGAGGCAGCCATCATCAAAGAAGAATTAGTTGAGACTGCAATTCACCAAATCAATGATAAATTAACTCAACCTGGCCGCTCTGATCTACAATACAAGCCATTAGAGCAGGTATGTTTAAAAAAAGGCGGTGTTTTTAAAGTCCGATGGTATATGTGGTATATGATAAAGTATGATTTTAAATTCTGGGTGCCCAATTCGGATTTTTTTTATTAAAGCACTGCTGGTCGTATAGTACGGAAAATGTTGGGTTCTAATGCGTTTAATGCTGCTGGTTTATCGGCATATACCAGTGACTTCACAAAGCTTCACAGGTAGAGATATCAATTCGCACAACCTTTTACGCCTGTCCATCCTGTTGTAAATAAATCACTGTTCTTTCAAATAAATCCGTAAAAGTTACAATAAAATATTAATCATAGTTCGATAAGGGTATCCATTGACGTTACTTTGAGCTTTGGCCCCATTTTTTAATAAATTTGCGACGATGCCACCAGCGTGTAAGCCGCACCACACGGTGCATTTTTGTGGATCTAGGAAGACTTCTAAAGTGGTCTTTTTTCTTGCGGGCAATTTTCCTTATGAACAAACCCGTGCATAAAATCGCTAAACGTAATTTTGCTCAAAAATGGAGTTATAAGTTGCGTAAAACGACAACAGTTTTCTAAGTAAATTTGGATAATTTATTAGCGTTGTTCCAGCGTGGTTCTGTTCATGAAGATTTGCCGGGTTAGGTAGACTAATCATTAGGTATGCTCACATAATGTAACTGAAAGTTTAGAAAGTATCTTTATTTAGGTTCCGAATTATACGCGACGTAAATGAAAACTCTGCACTTCTTGGTGGTATTTGTTTGTGTGTTTCTGATAATTATCTTAGGAATCGAAAGTATCCGTTGTTTGTGCAAAGGTGCAAAACTAACTTTCCATTTGTAATGCCAATTGATAGGGAAATAAGTTTGTACAACCAAATCACTTCAGATATTGACATATTTCACCTGCGCCAGGATGAGTAAAAGTGGGCATTGCTTTATAAATTCTTAAAATAGGGTCTGCTTAGCTCATTCAGTGACTCACTTGTTATTAATTTTTTTTATGTCTACACTAATTCTACTGTTTAATGCTCATCTTTTCTTTTTTTTTAAGATATATGTAATACTCTTTTTTTGATATTTATTTTCTTCTAAATGTCATGTCATAGTATCAGTGCTATATTAGGGAATATTGGAACACAAGTATATTTTATTGATTGTAATAGTATTGCTTTGGATATATTAACATTCCAATTCTTTTTGTAGATTTCTATCCAGAAATGTTTTGCACTACGTAACAGTGAAGCGTTGGATATCGTTAAAAAAATACGATTAATAATGACCCGAGTTACAACAAAATAGCATATGCAGTCAATAAAAACAGGAAAATGATGATGCAGCATTCGGAAATAACCATCGATGAACAGAACATCAAAGATGAATTTCAGAAGTTATACTTGCCAAAGGAGGTTCGAATTAAGTTGAGAAGAGTTACATATTTTCCACGTAACTTTATTTGTAATAATTGTTGTGGGGTGTTTGAAACTGTAAAACATCTAAATCATCACTACATTTCATGCATGAAGACTCAGCATGTTGAGTTATACATGACACATACTGGTGAAAAAAGACATCAATGCGACGTGTGTTTTAAAATTTTTTCACGAATTTGTCATTTAAAAACAAATAAAATGACACATACTGGTGAAAAACCACATCAATGCGATGTGTGTTCTAAAAAGTTCATCGGAAGTAGTGATCTCAAAAAACATAAAATGATACATACAGGTGAAAAACCACATCAATGCGATGTGTGTTCTAAAAAGTTCGTCCAAAATAGTGATCTTAAATTACATAAAATGACACATACTGGTGAAAAACCACATCAATGCGATGTGTGTTTTAGAAAATTTCCACGAATTTGTCATTTAAAAACACATAAAATGAGACATACTGGTGAAAAACCACATCAATGCGATGTGTGTTCTAAAAAGTTCATCGGAAGTAGTGATCTCAAAAAACATAAAATGATACATACAGGTGAAAAACCACATCAATGCGATGTGTGTTCCAAAAAGTTCATCCAAAATAGTGATCTCAAATTACATAAAATGACACATACTGGTGAAAAACCACATCAATGCGATGTGTGTTTTAAAAATTTCATCACAAAAAGTCATCTCAAATCACATAAAATCACACATACTGGTGAAAAACGACATCTATGCGATGTGTGTTTTAAAAAGTTCATCACAAATGGTCAACTCATAACACATAAAATCACACATACTGGTGAAAAACGACATCAATGCGATGTGTGCTTTAAAAAATTTCTGCGAATTTGTATTCTCAAAACACATAAAATTACACATACTGGTGAAAAACCACATCAATGCGATGTGTGTTCTAAAAAGTTCATCCGAAACAGTGATCTCAAATTTCATAAAATGGTACATACTGGTGAAAAACCACATCAATGCGATGTGTGTTTTAAAAATTTCATCACAAATAGTAAACTAAAAGAACATAAAATTACACATACTGGTGAAAAACCACATCAATGCGATGTGTAATTTAAAAAGTTCATCACAAATAGTCAACTCAAATGACGCACAAAAAACTGCAGCAATGCGATGTGATTAAAAAAAAATCTGCAAATTAGTCATTTAAAAACACATAAAATTACACATACTGGTGAAAAACCACAATAATGCGATGTGTGTTCTAAAAAGTCCATTCAAAATAGTTATCTGAAATTACAATAAATCACATAAAATCTGCGGAAGCTTTACTTTTGGACTTTCCCCGAGTGACCGACATTTCCGATTGCTCGCCCACGCACACCGAGATAAAATCAACTGTGAAAAGGCTCAAGAACGGAAAGGCACCGGGTGGAGAAGGGATTCATCCTGAATTCCTCAAGTACAGCATGAGCGCAATTTTGCACCCTATGTTTCATCTGATGACAAAGGTGTGGGAAGAAGTGCGCTATCTAAGGAACTGGGTGCACGGTAAAATCATCACACTTCACAAAAAAAGGTGACCTTCTAAACTGCGACAATTACCGAGGCATTACGCTACTCAGTGTTCCGGGAAAGATTTTGGCAAACATCCTCTTGATGAGAATAAGGCACCCAATTATTCCGAGTTTCTACCTGGTCAAGCGTGTGCAGACCAAATTCACAACCTTCGATGTCTTCTTCATCAGAGCCATGAGCTGAACAGTCCGATAGCTTGCTGCTTTGTGAATTATGAGAAGGCTTTCGACAGTCCGCACCGCCCCTCCCTCTGGATGATACTGGGACCATACGGGATCCCTCCCAAGAACATTGCCATAATCAAAAGCCTGCACGAGAATAGCGAATGCTGTTTCAGAATTGGAGACACTGTCACGGAATGTTTTGGGGTCACGACCGGAGTCAGACAGGGTTGTGTCCTCGCACCGTTTCTCTTCATCATTCTCTTTAACTTCATACTACGGAAGTCAACACCACCCGACCGAGGCATTCCTGTTACCCCCACGGTGAAGCTATGCGACCTGGAATACGCCGCTGTCCTATTCGACAACTCAATCGAGGGCTATCCCACATTAAAGTGATTTTGAGATAATAGGGGTTAAAGGTAGAACTTGTTTTTTAAATCTCCATTGATGATACAACAACGCAATCTATTGTAATACATGTGTAATTACCACACAATTTTTATATGTATTTTTATTTTTAATAATTACAGAAACTTAAAGTTATAAAACATTAAAGTCACTTACTTTTTTTGAAGTATTTTTTTTTTTTTTTTTTATATTTAATGAAATAATGTGGGTTAGTCATGGGTTAGTCATTTTTGGTATTTCACATATTATTTCGTTTTCTTCTGTTGGTCACTTTTACACGTTTATTTTTGGTGATAGAATTTTGAGAACCCACAGCTATTATAATTGTTGTTCTTCTTCCCCGTTATGTATTACATTCTAAACCATGATCCAGAACTGCATTGTGGCCATTTAAATTGTTATAAGAGTTGTGATGAATCGCGGAGTTGGTATGTAATGTAAATGGAAGTATATCTTTTCAGTTTCAAATCCCAGTTGGATACTTCCTCTTTTTTAAATTTACTTCAGTGAAGATACATTCTTCTTGGAGTGTTGCTTTCATTTGAAGATTTCATGGATGTTTTTTTTGAGCCTTATCCATCATGTTTTAAGCCATTTTACCTTCTCTCTGTCAACAGCAATCTTCCGGTTGGTTATATCGTCTTCGAGGATCTTTGTGTTTTTTTAAATGGACATTTTTCTATCTCTTGCAAGTAATGGCTCTATTTTTTTTTACATACAACAATGTTGTTGCAGTAGTAGTATATTGTCTCTTCTTTTGTATTATTTCAACATGACCCATTATAAACACCGATTTTAATTCCCAACTAATTCAATAAAAGATTGCAAAAATACTTTTCCTTAGGTCTGTAGGCACCTTTTTATTGAAATTTAATTTGCATTCACAGATTTTAGGTTCAAAATGCTTCGCTTAAACACCTTTTTTTGAAGTCAATGTATGGGCTTCACCACTCATCTTTTCTTTTGTTATATTTTTCTTATGAGTGTAAGGACGTCTTTGCCTTTTCCGAAATGATGAAAATGGAGTTCATAGCCTTGTCAGGTTGGGGTTAACCTGGAAATAAAACATTAAAATGACTAAACATCATTGCAAAATTTAAAAAAAAATGTTGTAAGAAGCAAGTGACTATCCAACATGGTGATATAAAAGCTAAAAAATATTAATAAATCAAAGAATTTAAAGAATTGAATGATAAATTGAATATAAAATATTACCTTCCGAGGACGATGTTGAAGGTTCTGGTATAAAATCTCCACCATCTTCATTATTATCACCAAAATAACCGGACAAAGACGAATCACAACTGTTACTGTTTGCCATTTTGAATGTTGGTTAGTCGTTTTTTGTTTTCATAAAAAAACAAAATCGTAGTTGCCAGAACAGCTTACAGATGATATTGTCGTACTGAATTCGTATTATGGCTTAGTCGTATCTGGCACTAATAATTATTATCTTAATTAATTTTTTTTATCATATAAACAATTCTATATAATATCAGCGTAAGAGTAATTAAAACTATAGAAAATCAATACTTTGTGAATATTTTACTGAGAATCACATTTGCAACTGTTGTCGAACAAGACTTTCTTGTCCACGTGTTAAAACTGTGAACTAACAATCCCGTCCAGTGCAGCTCACACTTTGTTATCAAATGAGGAACACCCCCAAATCCATCATTTCATTTTACACTCCCGTAGTGTCATGAAAAATATGTCTAAAACGATCAGGAGTGATGTTAGAAATATTATTAGGAAACTTTTGGTTTATTGCAAAGAAAAGGAGTCGTATCTAAAAATTGTCGATATAATATTTAAACACGCATACAGTGCGCGCGTTGCCGCCATGACAGGTACATCACTGAGAAATCTCATATTTTCAACGACAGTGACTTCCTGTAATCATCAATTTCTTCTTGTCGGAATTTATAGTAGGTCGATAGCTATTCTCATGGAAACTAGGAAAGATAACAATGATTTTTCCAGCCCTGTCAAGGTGTTTTGATATTTTTCTAAGACTTGTTCAAATGTTTCTTATCTCCATATAAATATTTAAAAACACAACTTGACGATTTTTAAGACTACCATTACGCTCGTAAAACAATACAAGGCAATGGAAAGCGAAGCTTGTTTATCTCTATTTAAATTAATCTGGTTTTTATTCTATAAAATGTTTAAACGCATATCGATAACTGGTAACCAAATTGTGGTGTCTCAAGAAAAGTATTCGGCGAAGGTGAGGGGGAGGGGGAAGTTAGTAATGGGTTTTAACAAGTCAGTGAAGTCAATTTTAACTTGATTATCAATTTATACAAATGAAAGATGTTCGTGGTTTTACACCAGAAGTGTAATTTAATGTCTCTTGGGTTGAATATTTGCACATTTTCTTAAAAACTCACATTGCATTGAGTGGTTTTTCATCGGTCTGCGTCATTTTTGATGTATTTTGAGATATTTATTATGCAGTCATTCTTTAAGACATACGTCGCAATGATGTTGTCATTAACTAGTACGTGGAATTTTATGTTTTTTTAATCACAACTTCGAATAAATTTTTAAAAACACATTGCATTGATGTGGTTTTACACCAGTGTGTGTCATTTTATCTCTTTTGAGTGCAGTATTTACGATAAACTTTTTAAAACATACATATCACTGAACTTTTACCAATGTGTGTCAATTAATGTCTTTTTAAATGTCCAATTTTCAGAATTCTTTTAAAACACATCGCATTAATGAAGTTTTTCACCAGTATGTGTCATTTTATGTCTTTTCAGATCACTATTTCTGATGAACTTTTTAGAACACACATCGCATTGATGTGGTTTTTCACCAGTATGTGTCATTTTATGTGATTTGAGTACACTATTTGCGGTGAACTTTTTAGAACACACATCGCATTGATGTGTTTTTTCTCCAGTATGTTTCATTTGATGTAATTTGAGTTCACTTTTTGTGTTGATTTTTTTAAAACACACATCGCATTGATGTGGTTTTTCACCAGTATGTGCCATTTTATGAAATTTGAGATCACTATTTCGGATGAACTTTTTAGAACACACATCGCATTGATGTGGTTTTTCACCAGTATGTGTCATTTGATGTGTTCTTAAATAACCAATTTGCAGAAATTTTTTAAAACACACATCGCATTGATGTCGTTTTTCACCACTATGTATCATTTTATGTAATTTGAGATCACTATTTTTGATGAACTTTCTAGAACACACATCGCATTGATGCAGATTTTCACCAGTATGTTATCTTTTATGTGATTTGAGATAACTATTATGAATGAATTTTTTAAAACACACATCGCATTGATGCAGTTTTTCGCGAGTGTGCGTCATTTTATGTGATTTGAGTTGACTATTTGTGATGAACTTTTTAAAATACACATCGCATTGATGTGGTTTTTTACCAGTATGGTTCATTTTATGTTTTTTGAGTTCACTTTTTGTGATGAATTTTTTAAAACAAACTTCGCATTGGTGTGATTTTTCACCAATATGCGTCATGTATGACTTAAGATGCTGAGACTTCATGCATGAAACGTAGTGATGATTTAAAAGTTTTACAGTTTCAAACACTCCACAACAATTATTACAAATAAAGTTACGTGGAAAATATGTAACTCTTCTCAACATAATTCGAACCACCTTTGGCAAGTATAATTTCTGAAATTCATGTTTGATGTTCTGTTCATCGATGGTTATTTCCGAATGCTGCATAATCATTTTTCTGTTTTTATTGATTGCATGTGCTATTTTGTTGTTACTCGGGTCATTATCCACCGTATCTTTTTCAACGATATCCAATGGTTAACTCTTACGTACTGCAAAACATTTCTGGGTAGAAATCTACAAAAAGAATAGGAATGTTAATATATTCAAAGCAATAATATCAATAAAATATACTTATGTTCCAATGTCCCCTAATATAGCACTGATACTAGGTCGTTTGTAAAGTGTTTTTTTTTATGTAAAAACGATACGTTACACTGCGCTTCTCACTCGTTGACATTTATGATTAAAATATTTTTTTATTTATTATGAACATTACAAATTATTAATATAAGACATACACAACATGACATTTAGAAGAAAATATATATTAATAAAAGAGTATCACATATATATTTAAAAAAAGAAAAAGATGAGCATTGAACAAAAGAATTAGTGTAGACATTAGAAAAAATTAATAACAAGGAAGTCACTGAATAAGCTAAGCAGAACCTTATTTAAGAATTTATAAAACAATGCCCACTTATACTCATCCTGACGCAGTTGAAATATGTAAATATCTGAAGTGACCTGGTTGTACAAAATTATTGCCCTCCCCTCAACATGGAAAATCTGTTGTCGATTAACGCAACTTATAACTGCATTTTACCGCAAAATTACGTTTAGCGATGACGCTCATGTTTGCTTACCGGGTTTGTTGATAAGGAAAATTGCCCACACGGAAAAAGACTAATCCAGAAGACTCCCCAGAATTCATAACATCCAGAAAAAAGCACCGTTTCATGCGGTTTACACGCTAGTGCCATCGACGCACAATTCTTCAAAAATGGGGCCAAAGCTCACGTTAAGGTCAATGGAAATCCTTGTCGAACCATGATTAATATTTTGATTTAAATATTATGGATTTATTTGAAAGAACAGTGATTTATTTTCAACAGGATGTGCCATCCAGATAATATCGCAACCATCGCCTTATTTAAATTAAGATTTGGCGATAATTGGATTTTGAGAAATGGACCTGTCAATTGGCATAAAAGATTGTGCGATTTGATACGAGTATCTCTGGATTATTACCTGTGAAGCTTTGTGAAGTCACTGGTATATGCTTATAAACCAGCAGCATTTAACGCATTAGAAGCCAACTTTTGCCAATAAGCCTATTTCCAGTACTATACATACGGCCATTAGTACTCTAATAAAAGTTTTCCAAATTGGACAGCCATAATTTTCTTAATCGAGAATAACTGTGGTGGCCACATGCGCGAAATCATTTTAAAATTCGTAATGCCATGAATGTATCGAATTTTCAAAAAAACAATATTACAATTTATTTTGTGCACTTTTTTACAATTTAAAATTCTATCGGACTTAAAAAAACAATCTTTGTAATTAAACATACCTGGTCTAATGGCATGTATTGTAGATTAGAGCAGCCAGGTTGGGTTAATTCATCATCAATATGGTGGATTGCATTCTCAACAAATTCTTCTTTGATGATAACTCCCTCATCATTATTCTCATACTTAATATTCATCAGACCGTTTTCACGCTTCTGAAAATAACAACATTATTAATATTATGTAACAGTATCATCATTACGATTAGCCATAAAAGGTCTCCCAGAGCTCTTTTTTCAATAATTGGTCACCGTAAATGTAATCGTATAACCGGACTATGATTCGTCAGAAATGTTGTCATTTTTCCGATAGCGTCCAGGCTATTGAGTTAAAATTTTTAATAAAATAGTTGGAAAGAATAATCCGCAGAGGAAGGTCGTGCCGATCGATTCCTCTGCGGGAAAAAGTTGAAGATATTCACTCGGGAAGAAAAGCCGAGATTTAACCGCGTAAATAGTAGTGCATTTAATGCATTCATTTGTTTCCGTTAGAGAGTTCTTGCCGCGATTAGAGTTCGAAAGGCATTTAGTGTAAAGATATCGTAATTGTGACGATTATCTCGCGTTCGATGTAAACAATTGCATCATCTTACGATAACATCACTCATCATCAGCCGGTTTCTAATCTTTATAGTCGGTGCCTTAATAATATAATAAATGCGCAGCCATACCTATAAATTAATATAAGTATAAAAGTAGGTACTTACAGTTTTATAAAATAAAATTGAGCAATTAAAATAAGTTTATATAAATATTATTGTTAATTTATTAGTAAATAAATTATAGTGTTAAGATATTTGATAAAAATTAATTATAACAAATTTATTTATGAAAGAACAATTTAATAAATAATTAAAACAATACTCACGAAGATTTTTAATTCAAATAAATCTACGATCTTTATTCCAGGCGTACAATTCGGTATATAAACCGAGTGACAGCCATCAGCTGTTTTTGACGTTCCACGTACGTGGGTGCGGAACGGATTAAAATTAAATAAATAAAATATTCATCGGATTCTGACGTCATCCTATTATCGGGTGGCGTTTTTGAATCATTATATCGCAATATTGTTGTGGTGTGTTCGCAAGTGTCGATAAGAACTCTTACTTGACTACCCTCTCCGACCCCGTGCTGAGCTAGCCTAAAGCAGGGGTTCTCAACCTGGCTAAGGGCAGGGCCGATTGAGAATATAACGCCCTTGTGATTTTACCAGGACCGGGGTGACGTCACTATGAATGACTTAATTTGGCAGGTAAATGTATAATCACCGAACGACATTCCAAAATTATGGGCAATCCGACAAAATAGTGCACATACTTATTTGTTTTAGTTGAATTAGGAGTACATTTCACAGATGGCTTTATAAATAATTAAGCTTTGCCTATATCAAACCAAAATAAATAAAAAATATTCTTCCATCTATAAAATATCTAACATTCTGTTTGATTTAATAACATATTATGGGTTGGTTTCGCAGGGTTTTTGTAAATTAATAATAAATAAATATAAATAAATCAGTAAACTATTTTAGTCTTAGTACAATGAAAACAAATACGTAGATACCAACAGAAAAGTTTTGTGAGTACTATATTTATGTTGGATATTAGCAACCTATGTACACCCTTTGACGCTAGATGATACCCATTTTGTATTACATTAAATATATATATATATATATATATATATATATGAGTTTAGTATAGTATAAGATACGTATCAGATGAAAATATATAATACATTATATACTTAACAACAATAATCACATGAGCATGTATATTATATGAGTTACCTGGGAATCACCGTCAAACGTCGACGCATCAAACTTTTCATACAAGTGACTGCTTTGGTCGACGGCTTGTGCGAATGGAAAAGCCACTCCATCGAAAGTCAGCGACGCATCATGCATACGTTTATGGTACTTCAAAATGTGCGCGGATGAAAAAAAAAATACAACACACGTTGCAAACACCACTTCGTTCACACCGTTCACCAAACGACTGTGCAGATTGTCTCTCAAAGATATCAGGTGCTATCATACAATCCATGTCTCGGTTTACGAGCGGAGTCTGTCAAGAAATAAAATACAAACATAAATCAATCAAAACATTTATACTAACAATATAAAAAAAACAACCAACATAAAGAATGCAAAAAGTCTGGACTATGACCACCTAGAAGGGCAATTTTTGAACGATCCGGTATCGAAGTCATTGTATGAGAAAGTGATTAGAATGTATGAGAAATTTAATTTCTGAATAGATTTTGATAACCGCGTCTGAAAGTGGCGGAGGCTTTTGAGCTCCATAAGCTTTGGCTGTAGAGACGCTAATTTTGTCAGATGGTAAACAGATTAAATGTCGGAGCGTAACGTTGAAAGGCTCTTAATTTATTGTTTTTTGTGTTTTACATATATCCGTTGGAAGTGTTGTTTAGTATTTAAAATCTCAACTAGGTATTTATTGTGTTTTGTTATACAGAAACATACATATTTTATTAATATTAGGTTTGTAAAATACATCGGAAGTTTCGTTCAAATTCTCGTAGGTACAATTAATCGTTTTAAGAAGTCAGCGATAACTAATAAGTACTGATTAAATAATATGATAATGTCATTACAACATTTTAGGTTATTTTACACGTACCCAAAATGGAAGTGATTCATGCTGAAATTTTGTTCAGATTTCGCACCCCTAGTTTTAAAGTATAAGTCAAAAAACAGCATTCTGAGATAATTGGATTCAAAGATTCAAACCCTCTCAACTAAATCTAAAAATGTATGTACCAAACTGATTTTCTTGCTCAATGTGTATCAGGGCTTGTAATTTTGTATGAAATTATTATTATATTGAAAAATTATACGGAACACATATTTTTGGTAGTTTTTTTGAAATGTCATAGTCTAAAATTGGACTATTTTGATAAATTTTGAAATAACCCATCATGCACACAATACAAAGTAATATGCAACAACATAAAATCTCTTCAATATATTATGCATATCAAGTAAAATAATAAATGAAATGGTTATTTGAAATTTTTCTTTCAAAATATAATAACTGGAACAGGTAAACCATCATATACCTACCGAATTTTTAAAATATATATTTGTGGAAGATTATGATTACCTATTCAAGATTCTTGCACATTATGTAATGAAAATTATTATATAATTTAGAATTAATCAGAGTAATTTACATCACTCTCTTTGTGAACCAACTTTCTTGCCACTTGAGTACTATTAATTAGCGACTTTCAAATTATTGTAAAAATCGTGGTACGTCATCGATATCAATTTTTTTGCATATAGTTAAAAGATCTTGCCTTTTCTGCATGGTTATTCCTGGTGGCTCATTATAAGCTTTCAGTAAAATTATCATATTATTCATGTGAACCGGACGACCCGCCATGCGACGCCTTATGTTAATTTCCTCGTAGGAAGAATCAATAAAATTGGAAATAATGAAAAACTATACGGTGATTCTTTTTTAAAATGCATGACTTTGATTGCTTGCCATGTTACCTTCGTAACTACGGTAGTCATAACGTAATTTTGTCCCAGCTCATCGGAGAGCAATTTCAGGTCAAATATATCATCAGTTCCCATTGCATTAACTCTATAAGTATAAGGTTAAGTATTCTTTTCAGTCATGGCTATAATGGGTATCCATTGAGCTGGTATGAAGACTGGAGCACTTTTAGTATTCTCTTTTTTTTTTTCAATGAATGAGTGCATCGCAATCCACTGATTTTGGGTGTGACCCGTGGTCAAATATTTTTGCGTTATAGACTTTATATTTTCTGTTTCCAATAATAAATACAACGCAACTAAATATTTATTCTTATTCTGTCCAGCACAATTATCGGACCAAAAATGCACATTCTTATTTTTTAGAATTTCTTTTTCAATTAATGGCATGTAAATACAACTACCAATTTCATTAGAACCTCTTTTAGCAGTCACTTCGTTCCAGACACAACAGAACCCTTTTTCTCACCAATATCAAAGATTCTGAAATATGTTGCAAGTTTTCTGGTGTAATAAAAATTTAAGACTTCACCACAGGGTTATGAGAGAACTGCAATTAATTGTTTTGCTTTTTGTGTATCATTCAAATTTGTATATGCTGTGCTGACCATTGATCTTTTTTTGACTGAAAGCGCCTAATATTAAATTCTGTATCAAAGATCGTAGAATACTGAGATAACTTCACGAAAGGTCGATCATTTTGTCGACACTTTTCTTTGTATAGCCTATCTATAGTGTTGCTAAATTTAAAGAGCTATCAATAAATTTTCTGGTAGTTAGTCTGGTGTAGCGTCGTGGGCCAAAGATTCAAATCCTGGGACTGGCAAGTACACATTTCATCACTGTTTGTTTTATTTATTATTGTATTTATCAACAAACTACTGGGAAATTGTCAATGTTTTCAGAATGGCTAGTCACCAGTGTGACCACAACACAAGTTGTATGTACTTTATCCATTCCTGACATATGATAATTCAAGATGTCATAGTCTTAAACTCGCTAAAAATTTGAATCCTAATTTAAGACTATAACAACTCAAAATAGCATAGTCTTTAAATATCACATAATATTATTTATAAACATTATAGACTATTCTTTCTGTCCTGTATTTCCGTAGAATTCATTTAGACTTGTGATAGTCTTTTACCAGATAAACAATGGTATTTTCAACCATTCTGCATTATTAACTCAAAATGTCACTTTTTTGACTTGTAATAGTTTAAAACTAGGGGTGCGATTTGGTAACCGGACGGATCCATTCAAAATGACAGACGAGGCTTTTGTGAAACGATTCCGGTTATCGGAACCATGGGCAGATATATTCATTTCTAGGATGGAAAATTTAATGACAACCCCAACTAGCTGTCATGTGAGCATAGACAAAAATATAATGCAAACTCTTACGCGATCATAAATGTCCATTCAGTATTTTTGTTGCATTATTGGACACCGTTCGAAGCACTAAACCTCCTTTGAAGATACTGTTGCGTTTTGCTCCTTCAGGTGTTGAGTCTTCACGATTGAATAGGCACGTCAATGAGGTTTGATTTTGTCGCTGCGCTCATGGAGAAACCCTTAAGCCCGGTTCAGATCAGGCAAGTAGTTTAGTCGAGTTACGAGTAATTTAGTAACTAAACGTGACGAACAGAAAAACTGAGACGAGTACGTTAGTAAAATCATTTGCTCGAGTCAGTTTAATTTCTCGGTCGAGTAGCAATCCCCACTACCTCTCACTAAATACCAAACAAGTGATGATATCGAATCGAACTCTATGCATAGAAAATTTAGGTGGAATCATGGGACAATACAACCAAAATCGGTTTATTGTTCGCATAATATATGGTTACTTATGAATAATAGGTATCGGTTTTAAAGCCATAATATACCTACTTAATTAAAAACTTTAGAAAATACGCATGGCTATGTCGTCATTATTTTTTAATATAAGCACTTACATTATTTTATTTGTATCTATTTTTTGGATTTTTTTTTTATTGTTATATTAGTAAATAATATATTTTCTCTTCGATATAAAACATTCGCGTGCCATAGATTCACCATCACTGCTATAGAATAATGATTGGTCATCAGTGGAAGGCGCAGGAGAGGTAAGACCACTCGTTGTCGGAAAGTTTCCGAATGATTAGGCTTGTACTTGAGTCGGCGTTGCGCGGAGTGATCGATCGACTAAAACCGACTGTGGTACTGGATTGTGTAAATTGGTACATATTCTAACGCTATTAATAGTGATACGGAGAAGAATGGGTTGGAGAACTCACGTGTAAGCTGGCAGCGTTCTTCACGAGTATCACCTTGATTGAGGGTTGTGTGGACATCAGGACATATAATTCAAGATAAAACACGTCTTTGATTTGACAATTTCCCTGCGCAGGGACGTTTAATTACATTAACTTTCCAGACATTGGTTGGGTTACATTATTAATTACACTTAAAGGAGTCTTAGATTTAGCTATGGCACAGTCACTATGTGGGAGCACTATGTGGGAGCACGTGTTTGAACACATTGGCCAAACGGGCGCGAAAACGTTTTGTCGGGGACGCGGCGCGTGGTTTTGAGGTGGTTATAGGGATTATTAGTAACACAATAACGGGGAAAGAGATTCACTAACTTATCATATTGAGACAAGCGTGGCCAGGCCACGCCGAGCACGTGGTCCTGGACACCTACCACTCTCCCGGGAGAATTTGTACTGCCCGCAATTATCTACGACGGATCTATGGGTGATGAGGCAAGAGGGAGGGGCAAAGGGATGAAACAAAAATTACGGTAAATTTTTGTTTGTCTCTCGGCAAGTTACCATTTCCTAGTAGCTGGGCTTAGGTATTCGCCCTTTTTGCCGCTGTTGAAATGTCCCGTGGCGATGTTATTTCGTAAATCAGGGGTGGTGAACCCTAATTCGAGGGCGTATGATTAGGTTGTGGATATGTGATTTGAAACTGCGGACCGGGGGTTTTTTCTATCTGGTGACAAACCACCCTGCCATCTTTTGTTTCAAATTTCATATCGGCAACCACGTAATGTGAATGGAGCGTGTATTGACAAAACAAAGAAAATCTTACTAATAAATTGCGGGGGTTTCGAATGGTTCGCGTTGGTAACACATTGATATGTTTTCATGGGGCACGTTTTGTGGTTATGGGGTGATGTCGTCGAGGTTTCTAGTTCGTCTTGCGAGATACCCTCAGCAAGTGCCAACGGTTCTGGAGGGGTAGCCGGTTTCGGTAGGGTGTCGTCACATGATCGGCTTCTTCGGACTGCTGCAGTGGTCGGGGCTGGGTTGCCTATTCAGGGGTAGGCGGAGGGTTGCGGAGATCAGGTGTCGTTCGGCGGGAGGTGCAATCTGGACGTGTGCTCGAGTCCGGCGACGCCGTCGCAAGATTGACGCGGGGATGCGAAGACAGGGCTGAGTTCTCGTGCTAGGGGTTGTCGGGCAGAGGGGGGCGACCTTGACAGGCAGGTTATACCCTGGACTTTTCCAGGACCTCCGGTGTCGGTGGTCCCCGGCAGCTGCCAGTAGACGGGGTGGCTGCAGCATCGTAGGAACGTCCGTTCTGTGAGAACCCACGTTCATGGCATTCTCGGGTTTCGTTTCACTAGATTTCTTTTCACGGACTATAACATCGTTTTAATTTTTGAAGGCTCGCATTTATTTTTATAAACACTGTTTATGAGGTTGAACACCCCTGGTTTTGATTTTTATTTCGTTGGTTTACCCGCGAATTTATTCTTGTCGGATTTCTTTGTCTCTTCATTTTCACTATGTTTTATCGGTATGTAGCGTGGGCGAGTTTATATTTTTATGTTTGTTTAGGGTTTTTAATAATAGGGCGCCAGAGAATTTATTTTTATTTATAAAATTCACAAAACTATGGGTTTTTGATGTCACACACTTGGGTTTCTCAGGGCGTACGTTCGCGGAACCCATCGGTTCCTGTCGCACCACGTTCGGGGGCCAGAATGATACGGAGAAGAATGGGTTGGAGAACTCACGTGTAAGCTGGCAGCGTTCTTCACGAGTATCACCTTGATTGAGGGTTGTGTGGACATCAGGACATATAATTCAAGATAAAACACGTCTTTGATTTGACAATTTCCCTGCGCAGGGACGTTTAATTACATTAACTTTCCAGACATTGGTTGGGTTACATTATTAATTACACTTAAAGGAGTCTTAGATTTAGCTATGGCACAGTCACTATGTGGGAGCACTATGTGGGAGCACGTGTTTGAACACATTGGCCAAACGGGCGCGAAAACGTTTTGTCGGGGACGCGACGCGTGGTTTTGAGGTGGTTATAGGGATTATTAGTAACACAATAACGGGGAAAGAGATTCACTAACTTATCATATTGAGACAAGCGTGGCCAGGCCACGCCGAGCACGTGGTCCTGGACACCTACCACTCTCCCGGGAGAATTTGTACTGCCCGCAATTATCTACGACGGATCTATGGGTGATGAGGCAAGAGGGAGGGGCAAAGGGATGAAACAAAAATTACGGTAAATTTTTGTTTGTCTCTCGGCAAGTTACCATTTCCTAGTAGCTGGGCTTAGGTATTCGCCCTTTTTGCCGCTGTTGAAATGTCCCGTGGCGATGTTATTTCGTAAATCAGGGGTGGTGAACCCTAATTCGAGGGCGTATGATTAGGTTGTGGATATGTGATTTGAAACTGCGGACCGGGGGTTTTTTCTATCTGGTGACAATAGGTACTGACGCTAAGCGATCTTGGATAACACACATAACTTCGATTTTTTGAGTCTCGACCATACCTCAATTTAAAACAAACAGAATCTTAAAAAGTTTGAAAATATCATAATTATAAATAGATACTTACATAGGTAATTTTATAAAACGCGTTTTCTATCAGAAACCGTGTTTTTTCAGATCTTTAATTCCATCGTGTACAAATTAATTATTGAAATGTTATTTAACACTTTCTATAAACCTACTCGATATATGTGAGAACGTGACTATGGTGTGGTACTTTATATAATTATGAAAATCGAGAATGAGGTTTTCGTTGACCTCATGTATGCCCATCCCTAATCTATTGTCTGCTGGTTTGCATCTGTCTTGAAAATGGGATTGATATGATTTTGATAGATGAGGTATATCATAATTACTACACTAACTTAACACAATATCTTCCACAAACGTAATGTACCTATAGCTCAATGCTACATAAGACATGTTTTGGAAATCGATGTTACCACCGATTTTCCATGAAGAGATAGTTTGACTTTGAGTGGGATCACTCGTTTGAGAGATGCGTGTACAAAAAGATAATCTCAAGCTTTGTATCTTAAGATGGCGCTGGCCTGTTCACAATATTATGTATGGATGCAATATCGCAAGTAATTTTAAAGTACGCATACATATAAACTGTTAAAGTTCATTGAAATTAGATCATTCAAAATATTCTGCGGAATGATAAAACCACAGACATACTTTGTCGCCATGCCAGCATGTGACGTGAGCATAATGTCATCGCAGCAATATTCTGCTACCTACAAACAATAATTTATGACAAAAGTACTTTTTGAAAGAATAGGTCGATCGGTCATCATCAGTGATAGACATTAGTCTAGACACCGGACATCTGGAGTCCTTTTTTTTGGGACGGACTCGAATATTACAACATTTTTTAATTAAAAAATGCGTTAATAATTTATGGAACCTATGTATTTCAGAAAAATAAGTTGTACGATGTAGTAGGTACAGTGGAATATGAAATAAATGATATTGATAATATGTGCAAGAGACTTTATCGATACTTAATTATATAGAAACGCTGCTATTAGTGGAAATACTATACTATTTAGAGAAATTAATGAAGCGCTTACGTATAGAGTGGAAGAATTAGTTGTTAATAGTAATATCTATAATATTTAATAATATTCCACTTTTTATATACCTATTATTGAAATCAATGTTTAAAATTTCCAATAAACTACTTCTATTTTCACTATCAAATAACAAATCAAACTTGCTCCCATGATGAGAAGGACCAGACAGCTAGTGTATTATTAAAATCGTACCAAATCTGAATGATTTCGTATATTATGTTGATACTACGAAAATATATAATATAAAACATATTATTATATTATTGTAAAACCAATTCAACGAGGATTCAAATCAATGCTTATCAGCTCTGAGTAAGGACAGATTTTTACACAATGCACAACAGCGGCCACTTGAGAATATCAAGATACGTCTGTTATATTTACCATAACTACTTAAGTACTTAAGCCAAACTAGTAATTATTTTTGTATACTTCATATATAATACGTTTCTTGTGATACGAGAATGCAACAGCTGGATTTAGGGATGGGTAAAATGGAGAATATCGGACCTACGTGGTTAATGAAACCCTTTAGAAAAAGTTTCGTACGAAAGATACTTCAAATCGTACTTTTGTGTTTCAAGCAAGTGGTTGGACATGTTGAGATATTCAATTTTAATGTATAGGTACTGATGTTGTAATGGTTTTTTGACATAGGCCATTTTCAAACACTTTATATTCATCATGCGAAATATGTAAGTATATGCGTTTTCTGTTAATTGCTACTCCCTAATGCTTTAAATTATATATCATAGTATTATTTCAATGAATTGTTTCAGAAGTTATCAAAATGATACAATCATAATGAGTCGACATTGACATATTGTGTATATATAGTACCTAATACCATTGATAATAAATTATTTTATCAAGAAATATTAGATATAAATAGGTATAACACAGTTGCAGTGCCTACCATTTCTTAACAAGTTGACCTTCCCTAATAGCTCATTGCTTTATCCAATCTGGGAGTTCACACATGAAACTATAATTTGATGTTATAGTAATATGGTAGAAAAAACAAAAAAAACTTAACCTGCGCGCTTGTTAACTGATCTACGTATTTTCTTAAAATCCGATATCACTTCAGTTTTGACGATTATGGATTATAGCTTAAAATTGTTTATTTGTTTTTTATTTAGTGAGTAGGTATATTTCGTGATATTTCACATTAGCTGGTTCCATTGTTTACGGGAAATGACGATTTAACGGGCTTACATAAATGTATTAATAGTATGTAAGATATTCATTACGGGTTATCACAAACACTTCAGATAATCAAAATTTGTTTTTTACTTGATCCTTTCCTAATAGGTAAGAAGGTTTTCACATTCTTTTATTATATTAAATTACTATATAAACGAAAATTAGCTTTTTTCGATGTCAATGTGCATTTACGATTGGTGAGTGCGCATAGTGCACGAAGAAGGCATACGCCGGGTCGTAAATAATGACTTAAATAGAATACCTAGTACAAAACATAAATCAATTAGAATTTTTTGATTAATGTTTTTGCCACTCGACCCGTTAGATATAGGGACCATTATACCACGTTTTCCTCTAGAAAGTATATAAGGTACTTTTAAACACTTTTGAACTGATTTTTTGTCCACAAAATCACTTTATATTGAGACGTCACACAACTATCACAACTTACGATGGTTATTGTACATTTTGCATTTTTGTTTATTGTTATTAAATCTTAGTTGATATTATTCTTTTGACTTATTAACTTAAAAATAACAATAATGGATGAAATATAATATTCCTAAAAATTATAATATGGCACATACAATATATAATTATCAAGCCTCGATAGCGAAGGCTGCGTGACTATCAAATGCACTATGTAAACCTGATATTAATATTGTTTTAAAAGCACATTGCATTGTTATTTTTTTAAGATTATCCTTTGCTTTGTAATTTTATTCTTGTAAATCCACGGTAAACATAAATTTATATACAATATTGGTATATACTACAGCTGATGATGATACATACTATCGTATGGAAAATAATTAATTTTTAAGTAGTGGACTTTTTGTATTCATCATGCGATTGAAAACAATAAAACCACATTCAAAATTTGTCATTGGTAGGGAACCTTTTTTAATATCTGAGGTAGGTGAATTTTAAACACAGAAAAAATGTCAGTGATGAATTTACGCTATTTCATAATGTATATTATAAATCAGTCATTTAATAAATAAGGACAAATATCACCAACAAGTTAGTTCAAGTAAACAACGACTCCCACGTTATCTATACATAATAAATTGACTTTTTATGCAATAATATGTACCTACCTATATTTTGTAATGTTATTCAATTGAAAATGTCCATTAGGATAAAATCGGTTAAATATCAAAATTATGAAATAAATGTGGAAAAAGTACGAAAGTACATATAAAGTGTTTTAATGAAATATGTATCTAGGTACCAGTCGTTTTATGTGATGAATAGTTCTTTACACTTTATAATATGTAAGTATTTAAATCAAATACATAATATAATCATAAATCAGATAATTACTTTTTAATTACAACATTTAAATATAAAAATATAATGCTAATTATGTCGAATGGCCACCTAATCGGCGCGCCTTTAGCGTACAATGTATTAAATGGGACGGCGGGACTTTTTTAACGTTACACACCTACAAACTTACCTGTAGAATGGACAAAAATGGAACTACGAACTACCATAGGACGCCATTTTGAAAATTTCATTCGAATGTCAGATTTTGTCCAGTTACGAGTCTTGATTGTGTAGTTTTCGACAATGGCTCCATTTTTTTTGTAGTTCTTATTCCACTTTTAATCAATAAATTAGGACCGGTTTCGTCCGCCTAAGAGGGACATTTTCAACTGAATCTTCCCTTGTTCAGTTGAAAATGTTCTTCTGATGCGAACGAAACCGGTCCTCATTTATTAATTAAAAGTGGAATAAGTACTACAAAAAATGCGTTTTATTAAATTAAACAACAATAAATATTAACGTAATACAATGACTAAGTGAAAATCTGAAGCAATATTATATTGCAAAACCTTTAGAAGAATGCAATTACGGCTTACGCAATACATAATAATTATTATAATAGTAAGTTCAAACGAATATTTTCAGGGATGTGTCGCATCTACAGATGTACGCCACTGGTATTTTGAAGATGAAATTTCTTACGATCGATTTGATGAAATTCTTCAATTTCAATAGTTTATAATCAAATAGACCAGTTTGGGCAGAGCATCCTCAAAATACTTAAATATCTAAAGAAATAAACAAGTAGGTATGTGACTTTTTTATCGATATGTAGGTACGGTATTGTTGCTTGGTAATACTAATAGGTATCAATATGATACACTTCGAACATAAAACGGGTCAGCGGACAAAATCTTTCAATATTTGTATTTATATTAGTGGTAGGTACGCAAAAGTTATTCGATATGTAATTATGAAAAAACATATTCTACACGCATTTTATAAAAATGGTTTACCATTACCTACCTGCAATAAAACAAACCATCAATTTTGTAATGCGACCTTTTTAATTACATATTGCGAATTTGAATTCGTTTGACGTGGCCCGCACGTCGCGTTAAAATATTGGCAAGACGATTATTTTAATTACAATAATTACCATCGCACCTAAGCTGCCAGAAAAAACAACTGACTAATTGTAGAAATCCATACTAAGAATCATTTGGGCAAAAGTCTCCTTAGGATATTGGATTCGTCCACCATTTTAATGTGTTTTTTTATGGGTTGACGGTTAAAAACTTGAAAAATCCGGCCTTTAGACATTACATTCAAATACTGTAGGTCAATGCACCCACTCACACTAAACCAGATAAATAGGTTAGTGAAATACTTGTACGAAGCATATTTAACCGAGACGAGGATAATATGTACCTTTTGAAATTTAGTCACAAAGCTGTGATAGGATACATAGCCAATGAAAAATATCGCATAATATACAATTACCTGCTGTACTGGTCCGTTATCTGAATGCGAACATCCAGGTGTTGGATCTTCATCGTGGAATGGGTGTTTTGCGTCTGCAACGAACTCGTGTTTAACGTCAACCAGCTGGAGATCAATCTCGGGTTTTATTTCAGTGAGATGCGTTGCTGGATACTGAAAGAAACGTTATACATTTTTGTAATCATATAAAAAAACAATTTTGAGCTCGCGTACCTATTTTATGACAATACTTACTTATATAATTGAGTTAGGTAGCTGTCTAAATGTATGTCAAAAGGTTTTTGAAAGAAAATTTGACATCCTCGTATATTCTTAAACAATTTGTAAAAAATATAGACTTATCGTAGGTCGTATCGTTTAGGTATTCTGCTTAAATAATTATAAAAAATGGCAGGAAAGGACTTAATAAATAAAAACTAACCTCAAAATCGCAAATGAATTCGTCTGTGTTCTCCTGCTTTATATATGTGCGCGTGTCAGGGCTGTTGTGGTAGCTGGTTGTTACATCAAACTTGTCTTCAGTACCAGATTGGTCTCCATCACATACTCGCTTGACTTCCATGGTTGCGTATCAACAATGAATAGTATGCAATATTGTGCTAGAGACAACTTGACAACTTTCTGTTGTGTTGTATATAAATGTTTCCGAAATACAATTAATAATATTCCGTGTAGCTATTATCTGATAAACAAGAATGTACCTATTGAATTTTGTTGGTATTATGGTACAGATGCTAATGTCAAGAACACCGACTAAACGTAGAACATTTATCGTAACCTGTCGCTGGAACTAATAGAGAGTGGAGCCGTCACGAAAAGATATCGTCAGTGTTGATATTAATGGAGAAAAAACCCAATTTGATTTATTTGTTGTTATATACCGAGATGCGCTGTTCTCGTTATGATTGAGGAAATGCTGACGATCATTTTCGTACCATTGTTTTGTTTAGACAACAAAACACATATTACCTATTAAAAAGTGTCGACGTGTCAAGTGTGTATTTTTATTATAGGTAGTTCTCACGAAAATACTTTTCAGTATTGCGGCAACACTATTCTAACATTACCTTGAAAGGATCCTGTCTGTCACGTAACACGTTGCTTTTGGAATATATACCCTAAACATGGATGTAAAGCAAGAATGTGATGGAGAACACTCCGATATAGAAGGCAAGCCTTTGTTTGACGCGCTGACTTGCCATCCAAACAATCCGGACCCTCGCTTTCATGTAACGCAAAAAAATGCGGACGTTTCAAGTTGCAATTTCGAGGTTAGTTTGTGGAAAATGATATCTTTTACAAACACTTTAGATTGGCAATAACAGCGATACGTCTAATATGATAAAATGTTGCTTTTTTACATACAGTGAAGGAACTTGCGATGATATTAAACTTTGTTTCAAAAAATTACATGTTTATATACAATTTGACAGCTACGATACATCTGTAATATTATAGGTTAGGTTACGTTATCTTCTATTTCATGTTAAATATAATTATTTTACATTTTATATGGATGTTACGAGAACTGAAACTGGTTTTTCCGTGTTTACAAAATACAATAATTGCTTCTTTCAGTTCCTAATGGCTGACCTCTCCAATATAAAATCTGAGACAGATGATCAACAAGCCGTCGTCAAGCGCGAGATTATTGAAGATGTTTCACACCCAATATATGATGATGAATACCCTCAACCGGGTTGTTCGCATTCAGATTACAGGCCAATTGTAAGTAGACATAATGTGTGCTGTCATATATATAAGGTTGGAATTTGCAAATAATGCATCTTTGACCATTATTAATTCTCTCCAACTTGTTTCATTTGTTGGTTTTAGCTCACACTAATAATATATTAATACAATATATGTGTAGGTTTGTACATATTTCGTTAAATCGTGAGTATTTAATTATGATAATTTCAACATCACAATCATTCAAATGTAAAGAAATTTTTAATGTGAATAGGTATCTAAAATTGCGATCCACTGTACGTTAAATTAATCTCCCGCGAGTTCCTTTTAAGTCATGCAAGGTAAGATACGTAAAAAAAATAAAGTTAATTTGTTCTATTGTTTATGTTACGCCGAATGTGCGAAATTGACTATTACATGAAATAGGCAAAATTTTGGAAAATTCATGTAATAATCAAGCCTGTTGCCTTATTCATGAATTAGTTAAATTATCTGCCGACTACGTGAATTCGCCAGGGTATAGAGTTCTTAAACTGTCAACATGACAGTAGAAAAAGTAAATTTAATACGGATGGTTTTATTAGTTATAATTGGCCATAATATAATATTATTATTATTAGGTTAGGTTAGTTTAGTTTAGGTTAGGTCTTGTAATTCTGAATTCAACCTAATGTCCATTTCGAGGTTAGCTAACAAGTGTCGACAAACTATCACAAACATGCAATCGACCATGCATGACTGATGCCCATACACGAATCAAATCGCGAAAACACCTTTTAATGACATTCTTCCTTTATCATATTGTAGTTCTTGATTTTTTTTTGCATAGTAAATGGATATGAACGTCATTGTAGTTATTGGTTGGTATATTTTTATATTATAATTAAGTAATGACATTTGACATATTTGGTTAGTTTGATTATTTGCAAAAAACACCACCCGAGGGTGATTCTATTTATCTATTTTGACCATAGATTATATACGTAAATTTTGACCAATGCACGAGCATTTGACACATTTAGTTTAGTTGCAAAAAACACCACCATAGCGCTACTATCTAATTTGTCATATGCATGAACTAGGCAGAAAAATTACTGCCGAATTCACGTACTCGGCAGATTATTAGTCTAATTTATGAATATATTCAAGAACTCCACGATAATTGTATCATAATATTCTGTTTTATGTATTTCCTTTTGGATGTTACATGTTGAGTTCCATATTTTGTTTTAACTTTTTACGGATTATTCTGTAACAATATTGAATTTGTATGTAATACCTTGGTACGGGTAGGGTAATTACTATTATCATTTTTACTCTAATTTCTTTACTTAAGACGATACATCAGTGAAACGGCAAATAATTTTGGCTATTATTTATATCTACAGGTATCGTATTTAAGTTTTAAAATTAATGGACATAGGTATTAGGCTCTAACTTCAGACAGTCGACAGTGCCAGTGCCTAACATTTCAAAATGATTTGTGGTATATGGCCACCGCGGAGTTCTTGATGAAGTGCATTCTGTACTTTCGGTTTTGGGCCACTTTTTTGCGCACTGCTGGCCGTATATTACAAATAGCACTAACAATGCTGGTTTCCAAGGCGTCAATTATGTATGGCTTATCAGCGTCACCTAGCCACTCAGGAAATATTCCGTATTTGTCAAATCGCACGACTTTGGAAGCAAATTGACAGGTTCACAATACAAATAAACCTCATTCAATAAGTTGGTGGTTGCGGTCGTTTCCTGTGGTTTCATCCTGTTGACACCACATCCTGTCCGGATCAATGCCATCCATATATGCAACAGCAACAAATATCATTCATCTTGGGCCAGTGCCTTATGACCTTCATTAACCGTTACGTGAGCTCCCGCCTCTTTTTTAATAATAAGGTTCGATGATTCCACCAGCATCTAAACCGCACAAGCTAGTGCAATATTTTTATGTAAAGAAATCTGTAGGATCTCTTCCAGATTGGACCCCATATGCGCCAATTTTGTTTATTATCAAACCCGTTTAGCCCAAAATAAGCGTCATTGCTTAAGTAAAACATTATTTATATATTTGAATCGCTGTTAGATCGTCACTCTATTCATGATTTGCTGGTCTAAATACTGATCATAAGTGTCAAAAAGTATGCGCAGTATTACAGGTCGGTTTGACGATTAACCCTTTCGTATGTCATATCTAAGCAAAAAATAAAACTCTTTTTTTCCGTTGTGGAATTTTGAAAACAGAGGGTAATGGTATTTAATGCGAATCGAGTTGAAATATCATGAAATCGGTGATTTAATGTAGTACCTAATTATAATATTTCACCTGCCATAAAATACAAAATGTCGATTGTCTTTTTCATCTTAAACGAGTGTAGTTATATGCAGTGGATAAAAATTCATCTCTCAAGTAAAATATTTTTTGTCCACTTCTCCTTGCATTTAGTGTGTATTTTGAGTATGGATCAGTGATTGCACCCCTTACTCTACTATACCTTAGATTATACAATTAAAAGTTTATGGAAAACATGAAACAGGTATTCATTCATTGACGACCAATAATTAATGGGCGAAAGCGGGATGTGCAGCAAGAGTGAACAAGCCAAACGTTATTAATTTAATTTACAAATTAATTATAGTGATATTTAATAATAATATTCCAAATTCACGAAATATTGAAATCAACCGTAGAAGTTTTCACTGGATATAGTTATTTTGAGTTTCGTTGTCTAATAGTCGATCCCACACCCCACAATACTTTCTCCAATATGGAGTAGTATAATGTAGTACGTGTTCTATTAAATCATGTGGAATTTCGAAGTATGATATTAAAATATTGTTTATACTATAAATTGATCGAAGTTGTTTGATGAGATTTGAAAATTTTTTGTGACCTTTGTTTCGCCTTTAAGCTAGGCAGGTGACAGTCTCCCATATTCGACTAGCTCAGATATGTGATCTGGGGGTCATCTATGTGAGGATCTTGGAGTACATAGTGCAAACACTCGATGATGGTGCTTCACTACAGTTATTTTAACGAATAAATCTCACGTTCAGTATAACGATATTTATTGTTAATGGCTCTACTATTATTCCATGGCCAAGGTCACATATAATTTATATATTGTTTAATATAGTTCTTAGAAAAACTGTAAAGAAAATATATATAGTTATAATTATAGGAACTAATTCGTAGAATTTTATTGACCAAATTTATTTATATATATTTATTTATTTAATTTTCATTAACTTATAAAAGTCTTAATAATGTCTTAATAATATAGAGTCTCTAATTAGAAAGTTAGAGAAGCACATACGTAATTAGGATGTACTTGCGGCCATCAGGTTTGACCAGAAAAAGAAGAGATTCGCTGCGCGGCTTAAAGTTTTACCTCTCAAATAGTTACATCTTGAATAAGAGAGGTTAATGGTTAACATACATAATGATCCCTTAGCTCATCGACTGGACTTGAAAGGATGTGCATCTAAACTTTATTGTTATATCGTCCACTTCTGAACTTTACAAACTATGATTTTTCATCTCTTCTTATGTTCGAACATACTCGTCTAAAGGATAAATACAAAATTATGAAGGCTTAGGATTGTCTTTGTCTATTAGTTAATATATGATGTTTGCCTTATATCTAAGTTTATATAAATCAATTATGGCATCACAAATAATTAATCTGCTAGGAAATTTTGATTAATTCTGTTTTAGCATTACGGTATTATCTTGCTCACTCGTATAGTGTTTATCTATGGGAAATTGTCCACCTAGTGTATGCTCTTTCCACTCACTGCACCTTACACTTCAAACAAAACGTGAGTGGAAATTTGGCCCGAGCGCTGGCTCTATCTTACATACGGAGTAATATAGCAATTATAAGAAGGAGAGTTTGCACTATATTATTTAATTTACGTAACTTTGCATAATAATAATACATATTTAAAAGATGCTGCTTTTTACATGATTCTATATAACAACTAGGTATTCTGATACGTCATTTGAATATAATATAATGGCAATCATATAATGATTATTAATTTAATCGATTCTATACATTGAGTAATGGTATATTAAATTTGCTCGGTGATCTTATGTTAACAATACAATGAAACATTTAAATACATATTAATTCGTTATGCATACCAGTAATACCTATAAATATATTTAATTATTCCTTTATACTACATCTATAATACTTACCGCTGAGGTCGACTCTTGGCATCCACAGCCCATCCTGAGTAGTTGCTAAACCGGTCAGTATAAATTGCCGGACTTACTCCTTGGTGCTTACTTTGGATTTGTTATAGGTGGTTAACGTCATTTTATTAGCGACAGGATTTATTATAAGGCTGAAATATGCAGTTATGTCGTCAAAATTTCACGTTCACGAACACCAACTGAAGGTCAGTGCTCTCTCACGTGTTGGTGTCACAGGCCTATGCCCACCCTCCAACGATACTATTGACAGTTTACTCTAACTTCGGTATTTAATAATGTCTGCAGATGCTGAAAAGGAAAAAAAAATACAAATGGAATATTATAACACAACAATTGATAATATTGAATTTTTTCTAGGCAGTTTTCACAAAGCATCACGATACTGGCGACAGTCAACAATCCTCAGATGATGGAATCCAGGATAGAATGATGCAGTATTCAGAAGTCACGATAGATGAGAAAGACATTAAAAAAGAAATCTTAGAACGCGATACTCCGAAGGAACTTCTCCTTATTCTAAGAAGAGTAATCCATTTCTCACGTAATTTAATTTGCTGCATTTGTAGCGCAGTTTTTGGTAGCAGAAGTGCTCTAAAAACTCACAAAATTGCTCACATGGACGTGATTGATGATCAAAATCAAGTCATCGTATTTTCTCAACATTGTAATATTAAAGCAAATAAAAATGCATGTACTAGTGAAAAACCTTATAAATGCAATGTATGTTTATATAGATGCTCGCGACTTGGTCATCTCAAAACACATAAAATGACACATACTGGTGAAAAACCTTATAAATGCAATTTATGTTCATACAGATGCTCGCTAATTTATGATCTTAAGAAACATAAAATGACACATACTGGTGAAAAACCTTATAAATGCAGTGTATGTTCATATAAATGCTCGCGACCTGGTGGTCTTAAGATACATAAAATGACACATACTGGTGAAAAACCCTTTAAATGCAGTGTATGTTCATATAGATGCTCGCAACTTAGTGATCTTAAAAAACATAAAATGACACATACTGGTGAAAAACCTTATAAATGCAATGTTTGTTCATATAGATGCTCGCAACTTGGTTATCTTAAAAGACATCAAATTACACATACTGGTGAAAAACCTTATAAATGCAATGTATGTTCATATAAATGCTCGCGACCTAGTGGTCTTAAGATACATATAATGACACATACTGGTGAAAAACTCTTTAAATGCAGTGTATGTTCATATAGATGCTCGCAACTTAGTGATCTTAAAAAACATAAAATGACACACACCGGCGAAAAACCTTATAAATGCAATGTTTGTTCATATAGATGCTCGCATCTTCGTTATCTCAAAAGACATCAAATTACACATACTGGTGAAAAACCGTTTAAATGCAATGTATGTTCATATAAATGCTCGCAACTTGGTTATCTCAAAAGACATAAATTGACGCATACTGGTGAGAAACCGTATAAATGCAATGTATGTTCATATAGATTCTCGCAACTTGGTTATCTCAAAACACATAAAATGACGCATACTGGTGAAAAACCTTATAAATGCAATGTATGTTCATATAGATGCTCGCAAGGTGGGCATCTCAAAACACATAAAATGACACATACTGGTGAAAAAAGACATCAATGCGATGTATGTTTAAAAAAATACATCAACAATAGTGTACTCAAGAGACATAAAATGACACACACCGATGAAAAACCATATCAATGCGATGTTTGTTTTAAAAAGTTCAGCGCAAATAGTAAACTGAAAATACATAAAATTACACATACTGGTGAAAAACCACATCAATGTCATGTGTGTTCTAAACAATTCTCTCGTATTTCAAATCTTAAAAGTCATATAATGACTCATACTGGTGAAAAACCACATCAATGCGATGTGTGTTCTAAAAAGTTAATCTCAAATAGTAAACTCAAAATCCATAAAATGACACATACGGGTGAAAAACCACATAAATGCGATGTGTGTTGTAAAAAATTCATCAACAATAGTGAACTCAAAAGACATAAAATGACACATACTGGTGAAAAACCATATCAATGTCATGTATGTTCTAAACAATTCTCTCGTATTTCAAATCTTAAAGGTCATATAATGACTCATACTGGTGAAAAACCATATCAATGCGATGTGTGTTTTAAAAAGTTCAACGCAAATAGTAAACTGAAAATACATAAAATGACACATACTGGTGAAAAACCACATCAATGCGATAATTGTTTAAAAAAATTCCAGCTAATTGGTACTCTCAAAATACACAAAATGACTCACACTGGTGAAAAACCACATCAATGCGATGTTTGTTTAAAGAATTTCCAGCAAATTTGTGATCTCAAAAAACATAAAATGACACATACTGGTGAAAAACCACATCATTGTAATGTGTGTTCTAAACAATTCTCTCTAATTTCTCATCTTAAAGGTCATATAATGACTCATACTGGTGAAAAACCACATCAATGCGATGTTTGTTTTCAAAAATTTCTGCAAATTGGTCAATTAAGAAGACATAAAATGACCCATATTGCTGAAAAACCACATCATTGCGATGTGTGTTTTAAAAAGTTCACTGAAAATAAATGTCTCAATATACATAAAAAGATACACACTGGTGAAAAACCACATCAATGCGATGTGTGTTCTAAAAAGTTAATCTCAAATAGTAAACTCAAAATCCATAAAATGACACATACGGGTGAAAAACCACATCAATGCGATGTGTGTTGTAAAAAAATCATCAACAATAGTGAACTCAAAAGACATAAAATGACACACACTGGTGAAAAACCACATTAATGCGATGTGTGTTGTAAAAATTCATCAATAATAATGAACTCAGAAGACATAAAGTGACACATACTGGTGAAAAACCACATCAGTGCGATGTGTGTTTTAAAAAGTGCAACTCAAATAGTGATCTCAAAATACATAAGATGACACATACTGGTGAAAAACAACATCAATGCGATGTGTGTTTTAAAAATTTTCGGCGAATCGATCTTTAAAAAGTCATAAAATGACACATACTGGTAAAAAAACCCATCAGTGCGATGTGTGTTTTAAAAAATTTCGAAATAATAACGCTCTTAAATATCATAAAATGACTCATACTAGTGAAAAACCACATCAATGCGATATGTGCTTTAAAAAAATCCTAATAATGGTGCTCTCAAAAGATATAAAATGACATACACTGGTGAAAAAGAGTGTGTGTGTGTGGAGTGTTTTAAAAAGTTCATCGCAAACAGTGATCTCAAAATACATAAAATGACACATACTGGTGAAAAACCACATCAATGCGAAGTGTGTTTTAAAAATTTTCGGCGAATCAATCTTTTAAAAAATCATAAAATGACACATACTGGTAAAAAAACACATCAGTGCGATGTGTGTTTTAAAAAATTCAGACAAATTAATTCTCTAAAATATCATAAAATGACTCATACTGGTGAAAAACCACATCAATGCGATATGTGTTTTGAAAAATTTCCAGATATTGGTGCTCTCAAAAGACATAAAATGACGCACACTGGTGAAAAACCACATCAATGTGAAGTGTGTTTTAAAAATTTCATCGAAAATAGTGATCTCAAAATACATAAAATGACACATACTGGTGACAAACTACTTTAAGACTAGAATTATTATTTTAAAATTATAAGAAGTTGGAAATTAACCACACCGATTTATCGGATCGTGTACATGTATATTTTCATAATTACCTACTTAAAAATATGCTGACATGTAAATTAAGATTTTATTAGTTTTATGTTCTATCATTTTATTTAGAAATTTAATAAAAAAGTTTAACTAGATATATTATTGTTGGATTTGCTCATAAATATGATAAATAAAATTTTGTATACTTACTGACTATTGCTGTTTTCTATGTACTTCACCATGTCATTGATTACCCAGTGATGGGGCATAGTGCAAGAACAATTTCGTACTACTTACCTAGGTCCATCGCCACGTCTCGCGATATGTGAGACAAACAGCGCATAGATCTCTTATGTAGCATCGCTGCGGGGAAAGAGAGGGTCGTCCATGGTGAAGGAACTCATGAGGTCTCGCGATGGGTTTGTTTTCGATGTTTTTATATTCAGTATTAAAAAAAATATTCTAAGTATATTGATTTTTTTTAATATTTTTGTTTTGGAAATGTAGTTTGCAGCCCTGTTATATTATAAGGTTTGGATTATAAAAATTGGTATTACTATTTTATATTATTCTTTCATTATAATCCACTGTAAATTAACATAATAATCACATAATACTTTATAATTAAAAAATTTGAATACCTATTAGATTGTTATTATTAATTGGCGCCACAACCCGGTGTGGATCTTGGCTGCCTCACAAAGATGTTTCATAAAATTATTTTTTACGCGAAATGGATGTTAATCACTTTGCTCAACCAAAAGGTGCATCCTCTGGATTCAAACATAGTATGTTACATTGAAAGTCAATATGTGAATTTTGTCAGACCCAGGTTTCAACCCGAGACCTTCGACTAACCGCGAGGATACATTATTACTCGGCCATTGCGGACGCTTATATTACAGCAGTTTTTATTATTGTTCAGAGTCCAACAAGAGTGTCGATTTCAGTGACATCCCTAGATAAAATGCCACCCCTAGGCAGCGCTAGAATGCCGCTCCATTTTTATACAGTATTTTTTATCATCCCTTCATGAATTAGATATTTACTTATCTGAGAAAAGTGTATACCTAGCGTCCAAAACACGAGAGCCATTACTCTTATGAAGATGTTCCTATAAAATATGCTTACCAAGTCATTTAAATATAAAAAATATGTAATGGTGAATATTATAAAACAATGAAGTTGGAAAATGGAAGTATGAGAATTGCATATCGTCACTGTTATGGCAGAAAACACTTATTCGAAACAAATGACATAGGTATTGAGTTAGTTATACTAAAATGTTCCATATTTCAAACTTTACCGTCTGGAAATATTCTTAATAAATCATCATCATCAGCCGGGGTAATTCCACTGCTGGATGAAGGCCTCCCCAAGCTAGTCAAACTCACATGATAGACCATTTCAAACATTTTAACAATTTCAAAGTCAAATTACTCAAAACTAGTATTCTTCAGTTAGTGTGTTCTGCCAGAACAGAGACGATATTATGATGTAGGTATTTAACAAAACGGGCTTCAAATTCAATAAACCTTATTAGATACATAAGGCGATGAATATATTACATGTAAACGTTATATGTCTATCAAATAGGCAAGGAATGAAATCTCCAAACAACAAAATGTACATTTCATTGATGCACACAAATGTTATTACTAACAGTAAACCAGGAGATAAAACTACAGCTAAGGAAAGATCAAACCAACTAGTTATAGTGGTTTATAACAGGTTTTACCATGTCTGCTAATATCCACAATTATTGTGTATGTACCTACTATAAAAGATTATTGTTTGTGTACAATTTAACTATTAGTGAGTTCTTCTCAAGAATTCTCCGAAGGTACATGTGTACAATGTGGCACGAGTCAACCGGTGGAGAGGTTCCAAAGACATCGCATCATGTGTATTTGAGAAAATCGTGAATCTTTTACCTGAAATCAAACAAGTTGTCACATACTCAGATGCTGCAGATGGACAGAACAGAAATATTAGTGTGGCATGTATGTTTACTTATGCATTATAAAAAATACCTCGGTGAAGAAGCTGATTGACCAAAAATTTCTTCTATCCTATCATACTAATAGTGACCATTCAAGAATAGTGATAGCAAAAAAAAGGTTGACGACAAGAACTTAAAAAATATGGTACTCCGGAATCGATTCCAATTTGTAAGAGTGGCCAGAGATCGGAAGCTATTTGAAATGATAAAAATGTCCCAAAATACTTTTTTTGCTTTTTCAAAATACTTAAAAATTCACAATTTCATTGCAAATAAGATAAAGAATGTAATAAGTTGAAGTTGTAAAAAATTAGAAGGCTTTGATGGCAATGAACTTGAGGGCAATGTAGACGTAGAAGATATTGTTAAGGCTTAAAATTTAAAAAAATATATTTATTGATTTAATCGTTTCTTTATATTAGTATTTATATCTACCTGTAAGAACATACCTAATATGAAATTCATATTATTTCATGGAACGGAAAATTCTCATTAGGAATTATTTTTGCAACCCTCTGAAAATATTTGACGCCAATGTTTGGTATCAATATGAAACTATGTAACATTTTTAATTATCAAGTGTCAACCATTAAACATATTATTATGTTAAGCTATTTTTTGATGTTTTATTATCCATTTACCTCACATACCTATCATGTTAGTTTATCTTACCATATTATAACATCTTATTGGAACATAAGCTGGCAAAAAATTATAACTTGGAATATCTGGAAAGTCTTTTTTTATACCAAACGTGGAGAATCAAAACTTTGGAATACCTACTTATTCTATATCTAAAACTCATTTCGAATACATCGTTTCATTATATTATTTACAAAAGACATATTCACCAGAAAGATTCAAACAATCTCAAAATTTAAAAAAGCTCTCCTGCACAATTAACAAAAGTGCACATATCAGGTTTTGCCATCTGAACACTGAATTTATAAAATGAAGTTACTATTTAATATACTTAATTACCTTCTTCGGTAATTATGCAATACATGGCGTATTATAGTTATAAATTACAGTATTTTCTAAATGCTAATTTCCTCAAGGCATACGTCATCTCAAACACGCAGCACACGATCGTCCATCCCTTACATAATTTATTAGTACTACATACATATTAAGTAATTAATTCCTTTATAAAACTAATGACTAAACATTTTATTTTTTATTACTAGCGCCTATTTTATATAAAACAAATCCGCCACGATTTTCGATTATTTATTTGCATTCGTCATCTCGTGTACTTTATTGTTACCTATCTTTTTTTTCTGGATCTTTGTTCATATTTACTTTTACACACCGGGCGATGGACTTTACCCAAGGATAACACATTTAGGTACGTAGTTGAGCAGGGAATCAAATCAGGTGTTTTATTTAATCGTTTATAGACATCAGGGTAACGGTTCGGCCCGCTTTTATTTAATATTTATAAACACCAAGAAAAGCCTGGTGATAACAGGTAGGTGTCACTACCTATCAGGTCAAGGGTCACAATAAAAAAATATTACAAAAAAATTACGAGTAGTTGAAGTAGAATAGTTGAATAGATTATTATAAACAATGAACGTAAAAATGTAATAAATAGTAAAAGTCAAATAAAAAATGCCGTTTTGGACCATTCCTATGTATTTATTAATTTGTTCACTCCCAAGTCCAAATAACAGACGATGACCAGCAACCAGCATACCGAGCGAAGAAAGAGAATGCATCTTCTTCGCTCTGACGGGAGATGGCAATAACCATATGGTTTACAATGATGAGTTTGCTTGTGCGAACAGGTACTACTAATTATGAATGGGATAGTGTGAATAAAAACGATTAAAACCAAATAAGTGTCCGATTTTCTTTATTTATATATAAAATATAATACATATTGTTACTAAAAACAGTTAATAACCAAGCTATCGTCATATTCAGCAGGTACCTTCCACTTGTCAAACGGATAAAAATGTTGGGTTCATTCCTTCAAAACAAAAACTTCCGTCGGCTGACATTTTATTTAGACAGAACCAAGTACAATATCTTTGGACATAACTATTATAACCATAACAAGGAAAACTCTTAAAAACTAAGAGGAGCATGCCTAGAACATTAAATAACACCAATTTACAGGCATAAACCAAAATAATATGACAGTTGTACATTTTTTTTGTATTTAGTTACGTCACACGTATTACGATTCAATTATGTCTTCACCTACCAGCGCATCTATTATATACACACGACTGATATCCGCCGCTATCGGCAAATATCGAAGGTAGTTTTCATTTTTTTGTATCGAAGTATTAGCACTTATTGTAACAATTACAAGAAGTCGGTTGTTATTGTTACAATAAGTGTTATGTTTTAACAGCACCTCTCTGTGTTAAATTTTATAGCGATATAGACAGTTTTGACTGTTTAGAAGGCTAACTTATTGTAACTGTTACGATGCGTGCTAATACTTCAATATAAAAATGAAAAACTACCCTCGATAGCAATCTTGTGTACAGAATAGATGTGCAAAGGCACTTAGCGTAAAAATACGAAGCTTGCACACATTTATTTTTTTAGAAAAATCCATGGTTTTTAAAATAATTATAAAAAATAATAAAATTATGAATTAGTGAAAATCTCTCAAGTACAAAATAGAAAACTTAATAAAATAAATTTTAATAATACCTAAATATTACCTACTTAATAATAAGATGGGGTCCTTTGACAAATTTTACATTTTATAACATTTTTTTACAATTGTAAGTTTACTTTTGACTAAAAATAAAAAATATTTTTCTTTTCAATGTTTTCAGATACCTAAATATTATTGAATTGATTAAGTTTAAATTGTGAATTAAAAAAAAAATGTCTATCGCCTTAAACTATGCGAAACCAAACCATAACAGAATATACTTCGAAAAAAATACTCATCTGTCAAATACATATCTGAAATTATGCCTTTTAATCATACATAAAGTAAGATATTTTATAGATACTCGTAGAATAATATTTATATTTTATATGAATAATAATATGAACTAGCTAACAGTCCCACGATGACCGCGCGGCTTAAGCGTCGGCTTATAGCGTCGTGGGTCCAGGTTTTAATCCTGGGTCTGGCATGTACACATATTGTTTTTCAATTTGTGTAGGTTAATAGGTTGAGCAAGTGGCTGACATCCGTTTCTCGTAAAAACAAAATCTGTTGGAGGCCCATGTGTTCCTATTAGGATCGGATATGGTTAAAAAAAAAAAAAAAAAAACTAGCTTACGGTAGTGGATACACTTCAATTTATGTCTCTAAGACCACTTACACAAATCTAAAATACATTAAACAACAAACGAAATTTCTTAGAGCAATTGGTTTGAAGTATTCAAAAACTGTATTTAGCACAGACACAATAAGTATTATTTTATGGTTTAAAATAATATTACATACGGTTACATAATATAATGTCGCTATAGAATGGGCTACAAAAATATAAATTGTTTACGTTATCGGTTGATGATAAAAATGACGTACGCACGTTCGGTCCCTTCTCGACTGACCATTATTTCAAAGTCTTTACTACAGATACTTTATCCTAGCTAATTAGTGAACGGGTAGCCAACATCTTTATTGGTATAATATTATATTATATTGAAATAATGTCCCAAAAATGCGGGATTTTTTATAAATAAATATGTCGTTGTAAAATATGCTACCAGAAGTTATGCATGAGTAATTATATCATACACAATTGGCCTTGTCTGAATACGCCAATTAGGGTGGCCCTAATACAACAGATAAATTTCTACCCACCTGACAATTTGACCTGGCGCAACAAGTAACGGTCAGTCATTCATCAACCGTGCGCATATAAACACTTACCCAAGCTAGAATATCAAGTGCACGCATCGGATAACCCAATGAACAATACCGAACGAGACTGATAATACGACCAGGCTTGACAACCAAACCATAGAGCCAGCCTATAAAAGGTCAGTAACTGGCATCCTAGACATATTCTCCTCTCCCTACATTCAAATCATTCCTTCACAGTATACAGTTCACTGAAAAGCAAAGCCAGTGTCTTTTATTAGTGTTTTTACAGGCAATTTGCATGCGTATAATAATTTACACGAATTGGCTTTTCACTGGAATGTGTCCTTTCATGTAATTTCATCTTATCAAAATAATTACTACACTTATCTCATTAAAATGACCTTTCAACAGAATGAGTCAATTTTTGCGATATTATGACACTGGACCTTTTGCATGAGTAATTACATAAATATAAGATTTAAATGGCTTCTCATCAGAATGAGTCTTTTTATGCCATATCATGCTACCAGATCAAATGCATGAGTAAATATTAGATAAATCACATTTAAAAAGGTTATCACCATAATGAGTCTTTTTGGGTATTTTCATGCTACTGGACGTTATGCACGAGTAATTATATTTATCACATTCTCACTGTTCACTAGTATGAGTCAGTTTGTGTCTTTTCATGTTACTAGACGTCGTGCATGAGTAAGTGCATGTGTCACATTTAAATGGTTTTTCACCAGAATGAGTCATCTCGTGTGCTTTCATACCACCAGACTGTCTGCATGAGTAATTGCATTTATCACACTTAAATGGCTTTTTACCAGAATGACTCATTTTATGTATTTTCATGCTACCTGACGTCGTGCATGAGTAATTACATTTATCACAGTTAAATGGCTTTTCACCAGAATGAGTCATTTTGTGTGTTTTCATGTCACTTGAACGTCTGCATGAGTATTGGCACTTGACACATTTAAATGGCTTTTCACCAGAATGAGTCATTTTGTGTGTTTTCATACTACCAGACGTCGTGCATGAAAAATTGCAATTTTCACATTTAAATGGCTTTTCACCAGAATGAGTCATTTTGTGACTTTTCATGTTAACTAATCGTTTGCATGAATAATTGCATATATCACAGATAAATGGCTTTTCACCAGAATGAGTTATTTTATGATTTTTTATGCCACCAGACGTCGTGCATGAATAATTGCACTTATCACATTTAAATGGCTTTTCACCAGAATGGGTCATTTTGTGTGTTTTCATGATAGATGACTGTCTGCATGAATAATTGCATTTATCACATTTAAATGGCTTTTCACCAGAATGAATCATTTAATGTGTTTTCATACTACCAGACGTCGTACACGAATAATTGCATTTATCACATTTAAATGGCTTTTCAGCAGAATGATTCATTTTGTGTGTTTTCATGATAGATGACTGTCTGCATGAATAATTGCATTTATCACATTTAAATGGCTTTTCACCAGAATGAATTATTTTATGTGTTTTCATACTACCAGACGTCGTACACGAATAATTGCATTTATCACAGTTAAATGGCTTTTCACCAGAATGGGTTATTTTGTGTGTTTTCATGATAACTGACTGTCTGCATGAATAATTGCATTTATCGCACTTGAATAGCTTTTTATCAGAAGTCAATTTGAGTGATTTCACGACCTGACCAGGACGAAATCTTGAAAAATGTCCATCGTCACATTCAACCAGCCTTGCAACGGAATCGGTCGATTTCGCAATTGTGGTTTTGTGTATCGCTTTGTGAAGCAACATTCGGTCGAACGATGAAAACAAATCGAAACAGATACTGCATACAAAATTTTGTTTATGAAAAGATTTTTTTTCCAGTTGTATAACAGCCACTAATAATTCTGTGTTAACCATATTAGTCGATTGAAAAATATCACGTTTACTATTGCGACAGGCGACATCTTTGAACCTTTCTATATATTCCTTGAGTTCTTTCTTAATATCTTGTTCCTCAATGTGTAGGTCTTCGCTAGACGCTTGTGCTTCAGTCACGTCCCAGGACGTCATGAGACTCGCAACATTGGCTGCTACAGTTGTTCTACCGATAATCTAAAAAAGAAATTTAAAAGTATTATTAAATAAATTATGAGATTTTTAAATAACAGTTCATTATAAGTAACAGATTTAGGTAGAAATATTATACCTAGACACGGTGTAAGCAAACCTTTTTACATAGGCATGCGTGCCGAAATTTTCCAAATATAATCTTTCGAGTGTCTGACGTGCCGAAAAGTTTTTTATAGCGAGAAAATGAAAAAGTAGATTTTGAGAATTCTATTAAAAAAAGTTTAAATATTACAATGAGAGATTCTATCTTTCACCATGTTTCTAGACGAATGCATATCTTTAATTCTTTAAATATATTATATTTGCTTATTTTCAAATTTTTCAACAAGGTCGTGGGGGCATTTTAACCACGCTTCTTTTATAGATTTTATAGACTGAACGGTTTTCCATTTTCACTGTCTGTCAGAATTACTACTACTTGCTCCACCAAGTTTTTGTTTCTTATTTGGTACAGGCATTTTTGTTTGCACCAATTAAATTGTTTGTTTCTGTATTACTTAGCTTGGTTGTTTATACACAAAATGACACCAGAATTTGCTGCGATCACATGTGGCATTCTCTCGCTACAGTGGTCTCAAGCATTATAAATCGATCCCAATCATAACTTTACGGAGCGGCTTCCTCCGCCACCTGATGAAGTGAGTGCGATAATATAAGAGATAAATCTTAATAATGTCAAATGCTTAGTTTCAAAATTGAGGGCACGTATAATCAAAAGGGTCAGACCTAATCAGGCTAAGCTGACTGGCCGTAAGACTGAGACAAAAATTACGCAGTTAACATATGGTTAAATTCTAATCCATCTATATAACGTTTGCGGCGTCCAGTCAATGGGCAGCGCCATCTGTGGGTCTCTTGTCGCCGCTACAAATGGACTTTACTACGAAAATATAATCGGAAAACAGGACACGATTGTCATATGTTTTCATTAGCAAACCGATTGCTTTAGTTGATTTCTAAAATGGACCTGACAATAAAATTATTGGCCCCCTCCAAGGTCGTGCGATATGATATATCTGGATTATTTCCTGTAAATCTTCGTGAATTCACTGGTTCATGCTGATAAACCTAATGGAAGCCAATATTATTCGCGATATACGACCAGCAGTGCTCAAATAAGTGACATCTAAATCGGGTGACCAGAATTTTTTTCGTTGAGAACAACTGCGGTGACTAATTTTAATGCAATGTAGATATCGATCTTTCGAATATAAAAAAAAATGTTTAATAGTTTTGTTATTAGAGAACCTGTAAATGAAAGTACCTGGTCTACTGGGCTGTATTGTCGATCGGAGGGGCCGGGTTGAGGATTCTCATTATTGATTTGGCGAATTGCATCGTCAACAAATTCTTGTTTGATGATGACATCCTCATTATCATTATCCGACCTTATATTGATCAGGCTGTCTTCACACTCCTGAAAATAACAACATGATTAATAATATTAGGTAACAGTATCACCAATATGATCAGCCAGAGTCAATCCATTTCTGGATAAGACCTGCCACAGCTGTATCCTCTGCTTTCAGTGACCACCAATGTACGACTGCATTTGGCAAATGAATTTATACTCACCGAAAGACATTCCAGCTAACTGCAGCACATTGCGTACTTTAATCTGCCTTTTTGTAAACATATCGCACATTGATATCTATAGGGTCGTCACTGCAAATATCATGATCTTGAATAATTTGAGTTTGAATGTAAAATAATTAACTAAAATTTAATTATTTGCGGTGGACTGCAGAAAATTGCACCATGTTAGAATAACTTTATGTACTTTATCCTTCTGTAGTTTTTAAATATATAAATATATTTTTTTAAATTATATTCTGGATTTTTGCAGTCGCGGCCATATAGTTTGAGAATTGTCAAACAAACTCTCAGATGCGGCTTCATAGTTTTAATAGAAAAAAACAATATGCACCCTTAACATATAAAATTTTATTAAAATTAGTGTTTTATATAAAAATTCTTTTATTATAGAAATTAAAAAAATATATATAAAACATAGAGAAATAAAAGAGAACAATAAAAATAACTTAATCATCAATAGGATTCGAAATATAATTTACTTCAATGTCTGACAATTAAAAAAAATCGGTGTGTGTACTTATGTACGCACGTTAGAAGTTATACTTCTTTGGCGTAATAAAACAAAAACAAAATGAGTGATAACCTAGATTCTTCGACTAGCTCTTAATTATCTTGTTAAATTACACACGTAAGAAAACGGGCCGCTTATTGAAGCGCCGTTGGTTTATTTCTATAAATGTTAACTTGCATTACTAAATTATATAATTATTTTTCGTTGTTTTATTTTCAAAGTACCAACTGTCACTGTGACGTTTATTAGTTTGTTTAGGTAAGGAATTGCTAATGGCCAAAAATAATAGATTCGCTGCCTAGGCAACGGAACATTTCTAAACCATAATAATATACTGTATAATCGATCATGATTGCAGTATCGCACTGTGGCGTGAAGGTAGTACGTTCGGCTAATAGCCGAACAATCGGTGGTTCGAATCCAATCGAGTGTGTTTTTTTTCGTGTGAACAAATAAATTATGTGGTACATATCACACGCCGAAAATACACTCTGATCTGATTTCCTAAACGCGACAAAAGATGTATAACTTTAAAAATATATGTGCGAATGTACTTACTCGATCAATGCAAATCATCTGCAAATACGGCTATATAGTACAATAAATATTGCACCAAAGATTAAATATTTTTAGGCAAAAGGACCTCATGTAAGCGAATGCCATATAGCTCAGAATTTTTTTTTTATATAAAATAACCATATGGACACAATGGTGTAGGAGGCCACTGCTTCCAAGTAGCAGTAAATGCCATAGAGCTTTAAAAAAAAAAAAAATTCTATCGAACCGCATTCATAAGTCTTTTTGGGTTATTTTGCAGTTACGACCCTATAGATCTCAGGGTGCGATATGTATTTACCTTACCATGTTAAAAACACATCATTTTGAAAACACTCATGAGAAAATATAGCCAATAGAGAAAATCTTTTTCGAAAAAAAGTAAGAATCGAACCTGCGTGTCTTGGGTATCGCGCACTGTGCATTACCACTATCCTATGACTGCCATGCTTAATTACGACAAATTTTAACTATTGGCCTTTTTAATACCTGTTCATAAGCGCTCTCCAAACAGAAAAAATCCATAAACACAAAAATGTATCAGCTGATATGTTTGTTGAGATACGTTTTAGATTATGTCCTTACTCATAATACGGAGATACGCTTTTGTGTTACAGATAGAACCGATTATAGTGAACAATTCTGAATACTCAACTAAAAACTCATTGTTTGTAGATATGTTTTTGTGTTAATCACACATCGATTTATTTGTTCCAATTGAATTATCATCAATTATTTAGACATGACACCCACGGTGGCCGCGAGGCTTTAGCGTTGGTTAAGAATCAAAACTGCATCTTGGGTGTCGCGCACTGTGCATTACCACTATCCTACGACTGCCATGCTTAATTACGACAAAGTTTAGCTATTGGCCTTTGTAATACTCATAAGCGTTATCCAAAGCTGAAAAAATCTTAAACACAAAAATGTCGATCTTCAGCCATGAGTGTACGACCAAGAAGCAGAGCAAAGCATAGTCTTTGCCGCGTTAAACCGGCTCTCACGTAAAAACTTGTCCGCCTGCAACGTGTCAAATACGTCATTGTTATTCACAAAACACACGTTGCCAAATGGAGCTCCGCATATTGGTGGAATGCGACTTTTTAATTTGAAAAAAAATCTATTGTTGCATTAGACAAGTTGCATGCTTGGGCTGCAAGTCATACCAACACCAATGAATTGGTCAGTCCTTTGCCGACGAGCAGGCCACATACGGCTGTCCATGTGAGAAGCATAGATTTTCCGAATTCGGTATAGGAACGCATACGAATAGAAGAAGATAGAATAGAAGAAGAGGAAGATGGTTGTACTTATTCAGAAACTTTCGCGGGTGTGCGCACAACAACTGACAAAAGTTTCATCGCTATCGGATGAATGGTATAGGAACGCATACGAATAGAAGAAGAAAAAGAAGCATGTTCTTACTAATTCAGAAACCTTCGCTGGTGTGCGCACAATAACTCACCAAAGTTTCATCGCAATCGGACGAATGGTATAGGAACGCATACGGGACAGACAGACAGACAAATAAACAAACACTCATTTTTTTTATATAGATATTACATTCTAATAAAACCAGTTTAAATATAAAAGTTGTTTATATAAAGTTGATCCCGACGTTCTATGACAGTACCTACACAATACATAATAACAACGTGAACTCTATTGGCATTGTAATAACGGTGAAATTTATATCTCTGTCATATAGTAAGTATATACCATTACGGTTTTATCTGCCCTACGCTTCTGCCGATAGGCACAAAAAACTGACACAGGACCGCGCTCCTGCGAGAAGAAGAAAACTGAGCTGATCTACCATACTCTCGTGCTCGTTCCTCTTCGGGTTTATTCGGGATAATGTAGAGCAACATATAAAGGCCTTCCTCTCACGTGGATACTCAAAAAAGACGAGACTGAAACTCCAGTATTCAGCTAATGTATTTCAATGGCGGCAAGACTGGAATCTCTCAGTTTCAAAATCTCCGCAACTGAAACCGAGGAGACGCGACATGTACCTAGTCTCCCAGTAGACAGTCACCATTGCCGACATTCAAAAGATGGCGGTGCAGTTACCCATAAATCAGTGGTACCAACATCAATAGATTCTATGAAAAATCATATTTTCTTACCAAAATTGGTACCACTGAACTGAAATACACAAGCAATAACAAGTCAAAATGTAAAGATGAGATTTGGGGGAAAGAATTTAGAGATGGGCAAACCGATTTTTAATTTAAAATATGTGGCAGATGTTGAGAAATACTCCTGCCTGTATAATTGCAGGCTGCCACAATATTCCCGTGAAGATATTACGGAAAAATCTTAGGATGAAGTAGGAAAGACAATGAATGGGTTTGACAGTTTGGCATTGTGTGCGAAGCATGTCACTGGGCAGTTTATGAATTCCATCAGCAACTAGTTTGTCGGATTTTAGTTTCTGCGTGAGAGGATTGCCTTAGTCTAGCGTGAACAATTATTACTAAAATAAAATAATAATTGCTCTCGAATTTAATGTTGGAGGGTAATTGATTAAACAAAGTTTGAAAACCTTTCTAAATAGTTTGTAAAATATGGAAACATGTTAATATACCTACTCCATACTGGTGTTTTGCAGTAGGTAGTATTTGACAGATTCTTAAAAAAACTAACCTCAAACTTGTAACCTGAATCATCAGCATTCTCTTGCTTTATGGTGGAGGCGTCCGGGACGTTTGGGTTCATAATTATTGGTACTTCAAACCAAGACTGCACTTCCTCATCAGGATCGCGCTTGATAATAGTATCCATGCTTCAATATTTGGGCTTTGGTCTGCGTATATTAATTTATGGCCAGGCTCAGTGCCGGAAAGGAAAATGAAAAATGAAGCGTCCTCATTGGTGTTGCCATAATCGAGAAAATAATATTTTGTGAAACAAAGTATACATCAGTTACTTATAATTAGATAATTTTAAAGAGTTTAGTAGGTACAATCATTAATATAGATTAAAAAAATCAAAGCAGCTCTTGTTCAAATCAATTGAATGATTCACCATATAAAATAATTAAAAAATAAGTACCTACCTACCTACCTAGTCTAAAGCTGGTAATTAATGGTAGGTACCTACCTAATTCATTATTATTATCAGAAAATAGAGTTCGACAGACATACGAAGTTCGAGCCCCCGTTCCCCTATCGACCCATCCTTCACAGTTTTAATAATAATAAAATTTATTCTAGGTATATTATTATATTAGTTTTATTCACAACCCTGACCAAAGTTTATCAATAAAAAGTGAATGAAAACGAAGATAAATCAGAACCACAACTTCGCCTATTACAAAATATACATCTTGTATACCTATACATCGACGTGCCCTAGAAAAACCATGATAAGTCTGAAAATAGCGTTTTAAGTTTTATTAGCTTTTTATAATATCATATTTTTTGTGCATGTCCTGTAAAAATTTCAGGTCTCTAGCATAAAAATTGACAAAGTTAGGTTTTCGACAATGGTGCTCTATATCTACATATCGCATCGACCAAATTTGTGTTCACATAAATATCCGAGGAGTATAGTCATATATCAATAAAACAAGTGTACTGCGTTTTATTTTACGAGTAAGAAGGTTGTTATACTTGCAATAACAGTCTTTAACGGAGATCCTAATATACGGCATGGTTTATATTGACGTATCACATTAGTTTTGAAATATATATTGGTTTATCTTCGGAAAATATTGGAATTTGCAGTAGGTAAATGCAGTTTTAGTTAAAAAGCTACTCACTAGTCACTAGTACTAGTGTTTTATTATCAAAATATTATATTATTGAATATAAAACAAACAAAATAGAAAAGAATTATTTTGTACTAATATAGGTAGGTACTTTTACTATACTAGGACACAGTAATAATGTTTAAATATTGATTATTCATTATATTGATTCATCAGCCAATTTCAATCCACCGCAAAATAAAGACCTCCACAAGCTTTCTTCGACTATTTTCGGTTAATTACTATTCTACTTAGATACCCAAAAAACAATGTTGTAGGTAATGTTTAAGTTTGAAATTGTTATATTATTTGATATTAAACAAATATCCAATAGAAAACGATATGGATATATCATTATAATAATTCACTGTTTCAATTATTTAGATGAGTAAAAAAAGTATGTACTTAATTATAAATAAACTTAATTTAAATAAATACCCAGCAGAAAACGACATATTTTAATTAAATATTATTACCTATCACTAGAAAACAAATTGTTTTGCAATTAAAAATGTACCCACCTAAAATATCCGATTATGTCCGATCATAATGAGGCCCCCCACAGATTGGAGAACAGGTTTTGTTTTTACGAGAAATGGATGTCAGCCACTTGCTCAACCTATTAGGTACGTACTCTGACTCCGACCACGAATTGAAAAACAATTTGTATCTATTTTTCAGACCCATGATTCAAACTCGGAACCCACGATGTTATAGGCAGATGCTTATACCTATAATATTATGTTTTAACTTCAAAAAATTATTTTATTTTCGGTATAGTATGACACATTTTGATTAAATTAGTCTTGTACATCGATAATAACAACTAGGCAGTATTTTCATGTTTAAATTACAAAATATTTTATTATTTAAAAGGAGGGACTTATCTAGCTAGCAAATACAAGAGAGTTTATTTTATTATTCTCTTAGTAAAATTCTTACTAATTACGGAATAATATTTATGACTTAAGAAAGTGAAAAAATCATTTTTATTACTCTTTCAAATGGTGAGAATTTCCGAAAGGCTTACTAATTGATTTGTACACATTGGGACCAACTTAAGCTCATTGTAAAACTTAAATACGTCCGACGTGTTAATTTTATGTTTGCAATAATATAAAAGGGTATATATTATTATTACTTTGTACATTGAATGTTTCTCGAAAACGAGCTCTGTGGATTATAAATTATTATTACATGTCGGTCACCTAAAAGAAAAGATTAGCCGGGTTTTTTGAAAACTTATTTTATCTATTATTTTCAATAGAATTTTGCCGAAAAACGTGTATAATAGTCAGTTTATGAATCATTTATTGTTGTCTAGAATTTAGATAAATAATATTTATGAGATGGGATTAACATATTGTGGTATCCCCGGTAGGTATAATATCAAACAAAATATCAATTGGTTTTGAAAAATCTAGTACCTACTCTCATATATACTTACCTCGTATTAATTTATTGAATATGATTGTTTTAAAATATGAAAACTAGCATAAATAGTAATTACTATTTTTTATCTAAGTTAAATCGGTCGGAGTTATATAGATCGATCAAAATAGTAAGTTAAATAAAGTGCTATGAATGATAATTGATATTAAACTATGTTTTTTTGAGAAAGTATTTAATAAAACTCTACGTAATTGATTAGATTAGATAACAATATAATGTATCATTTAAAGAAAATACTAGTTAAAAGCCAACCGTTTAGAAAAATGCAGATTCGTACCACGATTATTTAAATTTTAAACTAAATATTACAATGTTGGGGAGGTACATATTTATTTTATCTTTCCAAATAAATTATTGCAATCATGACACCTCGTATTAATTAACATAACTGAGTTCAATTAAGACGTACTTATACTGATGTTTCATGATTTATGTTGACAATTAAATATAATTCAACTATGTTTACTAATCGATAATTAAACTCATATCAACAATAAACATTAGAAAAACAAAACGAAAGTTAATATGATCACTGTATCAGTATTTATAAGCTTTTAATTACAATTTTACAAGATCAATTACAGAAAGATATTATGTTGCAAAAATTGAATTGAAAAAAGTGAATAGAAGGTAGGTACTGAAAAGGTTATCACATCACACATCACTCTTGCTACAGCAGAACTACATAATGTTGTATCAATGTTATTTTAGATAGGTAATTACCTAATCGTGATTATAGAATGTGTATGTAATACAAGCCTAGTATAAATTTTATATGAATTTAACTTCTGCTGATGAACATTTTATTAATTTGATAACTAAAGTGAATTCAGCTGTCTTTAAATAATAATTATTAGGTTATAAATAACACTTTCCTTAAGTTTATTAGTATTAAAATTTTTGAAACTAATAAACCTACTTAAATATATTTTTTCCTACATTTCGATGCTTTGGTAGGTACATTTGTGCCAAATTGTTATGTATAATATTATATTCCACTAGTTATTTAATATTTTTGTATTTTTGTATTGAACAATAATAATTATGTGTGTTCTAAAGTGATAATTACTAATTTAATTCACTCAGTATATCCTTTATGTAAACCATTAACGAACTTATAATGATTTATTTAATGAAATATATTATCTCTCTGGTTTCGATAATTGTACTGAATATTAATTAAATTAAAATTGTTCTAGCGATATACATGACCATTAACATTACATTGTTTTTTTCTATCTATTCTATATTTTTAATGAAAAATTTGTTACGAAGTAGGTATAAAAAATAGATATTTTATTGATGTTGTAGTAAGTAGTGTTATGTACTAATTTCCTCATAACTTCTTTATTATTCCATTATAAACATTTTTCCTGAATGTTTATTATTTCGTAATGTACATATTCTGATTATTTATAAAAATATCAATAATAATTTGCAAAAAAACATAAAAAGTCATACTTAAATACATTTAAATTATAAAAACTCCGTATAAAAATATATATATATCAATATGTCCCTATATCCCTTGTTAAGATTTTATAGACACGCTGTACTATTTCGAGTTAAATATTCCGCAATGTCAATTTTTCCGTAAAAGAGCGTTATAACTATAGTTGTAATTAATAAAATCGTATGGAGTAAGAAAAATGCGACGTAAAATAAGGTTTCTATCTCAGAATATGAATGTGTTATGCGGAGTCAGTAATCTATTTCGTCCGCGCAAAAGCATGTTGAATCGAGTCAAAATATAAAGTGCGTAATATTAATCCAAATAAAAACGATTTTTGGACATTATCTCAGCTGTAATTAATGAATCACCATTAAATTTTGATAGGAATATAGACCATAAAATGGTCTATCTGATTTACTTAAATAAGATAAGAAAAAACTTACTCATTTTATATGATGAATTTAATAGCGTAAATATTTTAGTTTTTTCGCTCTCCTGAACATTTATGATTTTAGACTTATCATGGTTTTTCCTGGGGCCGTCGACATCTTGCTATATTGAACCGTATAAACACAATAATGACATTGGTTTCTATTGAACATATATAATTTAGAAAAATACTTTCTGAGAGAGTATATATTATAACCAATAGAAAAAATCTTTTTTGAAAAAAAGTAAGCCACCCCGGCCGGGAATCAAACCCTGCATCTCCCGGGTATACGCCCCATCCGTCGCATTTAACCAATATGCTACGGCGTGACATACTAATTACGACAAATTTTAACTATTGTTCAATTATAATACCTACTCATCAGCGCTCTTCCAAATCAAGCTTCTTTGGCAATCGATTTTTGTTTCTTAAATCAAAGTAGGTAACTATTTACTATTACTTCGATTACTAACCGACGTCGTGGAATTTGTTTCTATTATTTTGAACACAATGATAATATTGACTTTAACGGTTTTTGTCAATTATTTAGTGGAAGCCAGCGGCGAATAAAATGAAAATAGCCGAGCCGATTACTGGATTATTTGTTGGATTATCTTAGGATAGCTTTAGGTTATCATTCTTGAATAATTATACAGCATTTTGAAGTAGGTACTCAGTAATGTAAATTGCCGGTGTTCCCGCCTGCCTTCCAGTAAACTGACATGTACGTTTTTTTCTGTTATAGGTACACGTCAAGGTACCTAAGTTATGTTAAGTTCACCAAACGTCGCTTACCCCGGTTTCAGACGGGACACCGGTGTCGCGCTCGTATATAATAAGGAGGTCTTTGTATTCGAATAAAGGGGACTTTGTATTATGTTTATGAACGCCCAGAGCTAATGAGTCAACGCATAATTTCGCGATATAAATTAAAACATTAAACTGGCTGCAATCATAAAAACATGTGTATCGGCGGTTTGAGAATGAAGCGGCCGACGGAAAAGTGTACCGTACACGCTTTGACTCATTAACTCGGGGCGTAATAACATAATACAAATACCCTTTTATTCGAATACAAAGACCTCCTTATTATATACGAGCGCGACACCGGTGTCCCGTCTGAAACAGGAATTAGTGTCTTTGAATGATCAAAAATTAATAAGTAATTTCTTTGCTATAGTATTATACCTACCTATATAATGTGTAATTTTTTACGTCACTCGTATGAAATTAATAACGCAATGATTCATTGAATAATTAGCTACTAAATGCAAAAACGAGCTAATTTTTATAATATTACGCAGAAGCATAATATAAAACCTAGGTCAGGGATGGCGAACCTTTTTACGTACGCGTGCCAAAATTTCCCAAATAATATTTTTCGACCGTCTGACGTGCCAAGCATTTTTTTGGTGATTTTTTTTTTAGTTTTCTAAAGAAATAGTATTTAAGAGTTCTATTAAAAAGGTTTCAAAATTACAATTGAGTTATAAATATTTTGTCTTTCAGCGTATCTCTACCCGAAAGCATATTTTTGATGCTTTGTATATTTTTTCCCTTGTTTAAAGCGTCCCCCAAACCAAAGCGAATATTCGCAGCGAATTCGCAACGCCCTCGCTGTCGCTGTCGCTACCGCTTGGATTTGATGCGAATTTCGCGTTTGGCCCCACACCAAAGCGTCAGTGACGCAGCCATAAACTAAATAATTTTATTTACGCGCCAGATTTAAAATTGTAAATAATATTAATATTTTACGCCAAATGTTCTATAATTTTTATGAATTAAATATGAAAAATATACGTACACTATAGCGCTTTCAGAATTGCTACAACTTTTACCCACTTTGCGTAAAGTGTATTTTAATTATCTGAAACAAGGTGGCAGCATTGGATGCAGCCATAGACGAAATACATATACGAATGTCAAAGTGACAGTTGTGTGTTGACAAAATGTACACGTCTTCTGAATGCTTATTACACGCTGAAGATATAATGAGATGGCGTGCGACAAATTACATCGACATTTAATATAACCTTACTTTATGACAGGGCAAGATTGCCATGGCTCATAGGTAAGATAGATTTACTCAGTTTCATAACTGCACATATTATAAATAAGCATTTACCATGAAGGGTTAACAGGATTTGAAGGTAATATGCTATTGAAATAACATGTCTCCGTTATTTGAATTGTAGGTTTTGACTATTTTGCGTTTCTACGCAGAGGGAGCGTACCAAAAACGGGTAGGCCAAGTCTTCTGCGCAATGAGCCAGGCATCAGTAAGCAGATGCATAGGAAACGTGTCCGATGCTACTCGTATAATAGCAGTGCTTAGTAATACTTACATACAGTCGCCATACAGCGCTGACAGTCTTTAGTGTTGTGTTGATACCCTCTGATCAATTTATACAATATTACAATGTACATGTCATGTAACTAGAGTAACTGCGCATAGACACAAGTAAATTACCTACTCAATAAGAATTTAACGGGAATATTATTTTGTGTCGGTAAAAATATTTTTTAATTTCAGACTTCAAGAAAGGGCAGGTTTCCCGAAAATCATTGGGTGCATTAACTGCACCCATGTGCAAATATACCCGTCATACTTGGAGACTTTCAAAAATGAGCGCAGGAAATTTTCTGTAAATGTAAAATTCGTAATAAAATCTATGTTGTTTCTGATACATTCATATTCATTACGTATAATATCATAACATGACATTTATTTTTATGCAGGTATCTGACATGGACATTCTGGCAGTGAGTGCCAGATTTCCTTTGAGTGTTTATGACCAATTCATATTTAATGGATCGTTGGTAAAAACTGAAATGAAACATCTACAGAACGACAAGAATTGGGAATTTTGTTCTATTAGGGAAGTATGTTAAACTTTACTTTACTATGGCAGTACCAGTAACAAATATTTTTGTTTGGTTTATATTCATCCGTATTTTGTATAGGTACTTCAAAGGAATCAAAATTTTGCATAAAACAGTTTTTTAATTATTTAAATCCTGATTTCTAATATTTTTACAACTTTCAGTCGAAAACATATTCAAATTAACAGACTGTGTATATTGAAATCATTCTAGTGCCACCATAGGCCAGCCAGACTCACTACACGGCTGCCCGCTGTTTGACCAGGGATGTGATTGAGTGTTTTTGGATAATGGACCACACCAGATCGCATAGCTACAGCAACAAGTGCAAGACCAACCGTGGCTATACATACAGTATACATGTATATATTAAATATAATTTATGTATATTTATTTATGGCTTATACACCGAAACAAAATATGTCACTTAACTGTACTTGAATATTTTTGCAGGATCATTCAATAAAAAATACTTGGTTTAGGTTAAGAAAGTTTTAATAATCATTTTTGCACAGAATACAAGAAAAATATTTATATAATTATTAGAATTACAATGAGCTTTAAAAGTAACACGATATTGTAATAAAATGGACAAATATGAAAAAAAATAACAATAAATTGTACATAGATAGGTAGACAGGGTTCAGATGATTCTGGCAGTGCAGGCGACTCATTTAGGTGTCAGTATTGTTACTTTCAAATGACAATAACACCGTTCCAATGTGATTCGGTCGTGCCAGAAGACTCTGTCCTTCCTCTATTTAGTAACCGGGCGTTTTACAACTTTAAATGAAAATTAAGTGGGTATATAGATAGTATATTTTTTCTAGTATAATATTATTTAATTAGGTGACTTTTTATTTCTTTATTACTTGAAATGGTGTTTACATGGTAGATGGATTATAATGGTTTTGAAATATAGTTATTTTTGTTAATTCTACTTTAACTGAGTCATTTACCTTGACAGCTGTTTCGGCACATAAACTCATTTTCGGAACATTCAACAATAATTTGTGATTATAAAAGAGCTACAGGTCACGTAGCAAATTAAATACGCTTAGTTAAATAATAAATACGTACCAAATATTTTACAAAATACACCACATACATCCATCGAATATGGTAAATAAAATACAGATTCAAGTATCAAACAATTCTTGGATAAATAGATGTTTATGTAAGTATATGTTTTTTTAAATACTTACATGATACTGTGTTGTATAACATTTAAATTTATATTTTTGATTTTGATTTACATACTTAAATGTACCTACATAAATTTGTAATGTACAATAGGTACTTAATTACATTTTTAACATTAGGAAATTACCATTATTCGATTCTATCCACCTGCCATGTCTATAATCACCCCAACGCTGGATAGAAAGAGACATCACACAAAATTGGCTGTTTGATAATAAATGGTAGTTGAAAAATATTTTAGGGTATGATTATGTCCATAGAAACAGGTTTTAAGTCATTCATGTTTGTCCCAATAATGTGTAGCAGAAAAATAAAAATTTTAAAAAGGGTCTTTTCAGTATTCACCCCATTCTACGGCAAACATTTTTCTTAATAAAAATAGGTACATCAATAGAGGAATCATAAAATGGACCTTGGCCCTCGCCCACGCCTTATTCATCCTTGTATATTATATTATCACACTTAATGTTTTGGAAAATTCATTAACATTGTGCACAAATGCCACTTTTGTTGATTGACACTTCACTTAGTTGATCTCTTTGTTCACGTGAAGTACAATAAAAGTATGTAGCAGCGAAGAACTAGAGACCGAAAATAGTGGAAGGAGCTAGAAGAGGCTTTCATCTAGCAGTGGAATGACCCCGACTGATGTTTATGATGAAATATTATTTTATTCCTGTTAATGCCGGGGGTTTCATTTTTAATTTCTTCTGGTGCTTTGTACCTACGTTGAAAGGTTGAAGATCTTTGCTAAAATTAAATTCATCACAAAGCATTAGTATATCTCCAACATCATTCAGGTAGGTATCCATGATGATAATATAATATTATGTACTTAGAGGAGGTACCTGACCTTTATATTTACATGCACATAAAATTATTAATCTTATTGCCTAATGCAGACCAAGATATACCTACCTACATAATATTACATGAACAGAAGTTTAAGAACATCTCAATTAAGTTTAAAATGTTTGTAGGTATGAAAATTAATGTGAAACAGAAAACATTGGTTATGTTAGGTAGGTACATGGAACATGTAGATATTATCTTGGTTCGCGGTCGGCACTGGGCAAAACCAGTTTATTAGCTCAATATACCTATACATAATGAAGGAAATATATACCTAGTAGGTATATAGGTACATAATATCGTTTTTGTGATTGAGGTCTCTTGAGATCAAAAAACAAACACAACCTAGGTATGTCCTACTGTAAATAACCCGATAGTAAGTAGTATGTAAGGTTTTTGGTCTAAAACCTTACAAAATACCACAATGGCGACATGGAGTACCTACTTATCTACCTATATGTAGGTATATTATATCTTTAGCTACAATAGAAATGCTATGCTGCATAATGTTAGATGCAAAAAAACAATCTTAAAGACTACCTATCTAACCTAAAAAAATATTATCAACGAATATAAAATGGGTATTTACGTGACCGATACCGAATATGATTGAAGTAGGTATTGTAAATGATACCTAATTGTAACATTATTGATATGACTGCTCGAAAGTCGAAACCAAAACGTCAAACGATCGCAATAAGTAAGAACTGTCAGTGCATTAACAATCAAAGTTATAAAGTTTCTGTTATTAAAGGCTGTGCATGACGCAAATTAATAATTTGTATTTTTTAAATATCGGGACCTTAGATTAAAGTTATTTATTTATAATAGCGTATTCATCCTGTCAAAAAACTTTACATACTTTGGTTAGACAAAGATACCTACATAATATTATTATGACGACCTTCATACCATTTTCAACAATTTCCCTGCCAATTTCATCCCATATCTTATCTTTCTTTCTTATGTTTTGTAGTCACTGTCAGAGAAATCATAAAGGATTGGATATTTCCGGACCAACTCGATCAGCTGCTCAATGTTTTCGCCATTTTGATTTTACTAATTCCCTTGGCGAAATTGTCCGCCGCGAATAAATTCGCTGTCGACAGAGTTCCCGAAAATCGCAGCGAATATTCGCTGCAAATTCGCACTCAAGACGCAAGGCGGTCGCGCAAGCGTGCTCTGTCCCGTAAGCCAATACGAGCTTGATTGGCGAATAATTCGCTGCGAATATTCGCCGCGAATATTCGCTTTGGTTTGGGGGAGGCTTAAAATTACTCAAAGAGATCGGTGGAAGCATTTAAACCACTCTTCTTTCATATTATATTCTCTATCATTGAGTGGTTTTCCATTTTTAGAGATTATGTTGGAAGTAAAAATAACAAGCAGTTATTATATTATTTGAGTGACTGCCGATAATTAATTTCATAAGGTTTGTTGATTGTATATTTTTATTTTTAATTCCCTGATCCTAACGACAATCGTATATTTACATTAAAAGTAATGTATATCCTTTTAAATGATTTGCCTGCAATTTTTTATACAATGCGATTTGTCATTATTTATGGATGAAATGCGTCGTTTCCGTTTCCTCATGGGTACCTAAACATAATATGAAAAACCGAAGAAAATACGCATGGCTATATCGTTATTATTTTGTAGTAAGTTTTATATTATATAAGTAAGTACTTAAGTATAATTATATTTATTTGTAAAACTTTTTTATAAAAAAAACATTTTTAAATATATAAAATAGTAATATTTCGTTTCTCTCCAAAGTGAAACATTCGCGTGCCATAGGTTTGCCATCCCTGACCTAGGCGAATTTCAGGATCACGATCAGCAAATCCAGACGTTTGATTTTTGTGGGACTTCCCGAAAAGCAAAAATTGATTGTCCCGTGCGGAATAGCTAAATTATTCACGATTATTCAACAAAAATACAAATAATACGTTTAGGTTAAGACATAGGTTCCTATTCAATTTATTCCCGGAAAAAGACACTAAAAATATTTTCAAGCAAATTTTATTTATTTTAAGCACAAGTAGGTACCAACCATAGATTAAATAATAAGAATAGCTTGATATCAAAGTGGGACAAGCACCACGTCCCACTAAATTAATGTTTTGATTGATTATGGTAGTTCAAGTGGTGCTCTTTTCAAAAAATCCGCCAAAAGTATCAAAAACGCTAGTTTTCATTATAGATTGAGTTTAATGTTTGTAGTTTATATGAAAAACGGACACTTTATGCCCATGTTTGTGAGTCTCCTGTATTTTTTTGTAAATGGCTTATGTGCCACTAAATTCGTGTTTTGATTGATTATGTTAGTGCAAGTGGTGCACTTTTAAAAAAATCCATCAAAAATATCAAAAAAGGAAGTTTTCATTATAGATTATTGAGTTTAATATTGGTAGTTTATATGAAAAACTGACACTTAACACCCATGTTTGTGTCTACTGTAAATTTTTGAAAATGGCTTATATCCCACTTTGATACCAAGCTTTTCAAAGTTCCCAACATTTATTGCTATACCGAACGTGTATTGTCTTAGACGAACTAAATTTAAAATGGTGAGATGCAAGAAGCAGAATGATTATGAGGTGTCTGGAAACAAAAACGGCAGTTTTTAAAAATTAATAAAAACAAAAATGGAATTTCTGAGAGTGGGTGTTGGTGAAAGAAAAATAGGATCGCCCATCGGGTTAGTTTCGCTCTTTGGTCTTTCGCTTGTTGGAGCCAAGTAAGCCTCTTATTGTCGGTTACCAGGGTGAACTCTCATCATTCTAGGCAGACCCTGTGACGTTTATTATCCCAGATGATCTCGAGGGCCTCCTGTTCATTGCTGTGGTACCGTAAAACCCCCTAATTTCGCCAAGTGTCCCTAACTTCACCTAAATCAATTAAACACTAAAAACTCATGTTTTTACTATCGTACCACTTTCAGCCACTAAGGCGATTTTAAAGATAATATATGTCCTGTCACCACGTCGCTATAGGATTTGTTTCTTGAATATCCATTTATGTCGAAATCGACATTTTAATGCAGTTCAATTTCTTTTATGGATCTCTACCGAAATCATTAATAAAAACAATATATTTTTATCTAGGAACAGAGATATAACGCCATGTTAAGTTACAATTACTCCGTGGTGTTCTCCCGAATGTCCAACTATTCGTACCTGAATATCCAAGTTAATTTCGGTCGAAATATATCTCTGGCTGAGTGTTTATTTCCCGAATATGACTTTAGCCAATCAAACCGCGCTCACGCCGTGCATCTCGCTCCCACATTCACGCTGTCTAGCTCAAAACAATCACGCCCACTTTCATATTTTTCGGCCGTCTGGAGACTTCTTTCAAATTTCGTCTTATTGATATTGTTTTTAACGTTACTATTGTTTTAATAGTGAATTCATCAAATCTGAAGAGATCATTTATAGCTGATACATCACCAGTTCGTCCTGAACTTACAGTAGAGTTGTGGAAGTGAGTATTTTAACCTAAATAACTGCATTTTGTTTTGATAAATGACACAAAATCCCAACGGTTATATGAATTCTACAGTATGACCCGGCAGCTACTATGATGTAAAAAATAATTATTATTTCAAATTATTATTAATCAAACATTGTTTGTCTTTATTATACTTTTAATCTAGGTATTTCTATGAAAATAAAGGGCGATGCTATTATTTATTTTTAAATGCCCTGATAGTTAATTTAATTTAATATATATGTTAGTAACTACTTAGGATATTGGTACCTACCTAATATTATTAGCAGCCAATGGTAATTAATTTATACATGCTATTATTTTGTGTTGTTATTCCTTAAAATAGAAAATATTATATAATATTTATTTGGTGGTTTGTAATAAGTTTAATTGTCAATTATAGAAATATATAGATATAATAATATACAGATATATATAAATAGATTTTTTTTTTTTTTTGGAAAAAGCATTAATATAAAATTGTTAGCAAGTACGAGTAAGTACCTACCATCATAAAATATTGGAGAAATGACCGTGACGGCGGTTATTAATTGAAGTAGTACCGTATAATATATTTTCTCAGAAGTGATTAAAAAAAAATTATGTAAGTATGTTCAATTATTGGAATGGTACATTCTTAAATCTTGTGAATTATTCGTTCAATAAAAAAATATTTAATTAAGTACTTAAAAACTATTTTATTACTTAATCCGAAAAAAACCGAAAAAGCGATTGCCGCATGTTATTATTACATACGAACTTGGGTAATTACGATCATTAAGTATTTAAATAGTAGATGTAATTATTAACAATTATCATGTAAATAAATATAACATTTGAGGCGCGTACTTTTTGACCACTCAGTAATCTGTGGGCCGTGCAGCAATGCGCGGCGGTCTTAAATCCCGAACGTCCAAGTTTTGTCCCGAATATCCATTATTCTGAGAGAGCGCTAAAAATTTCCCGTATATCCACAGTGAGTACTTGTAAATAAAACGTATTTTCTGTGCATTTAATGATTTATACCAGTATATTATTCTTGGAATCTATTCTTAGATAATGTTGCAATCTTACAGTATAGAAAGAATGATTGATACATCTACTGATATTAAAATATACGACAATGAAATTTGTTTTTCGTCTCCTGTAAAATTGACATTTGGTCTATTCGGGAAACAAATCCTATAGCGACGACCAGACAATTTTCAAACCGCCATTATTTTCACCGTGTTTGTGTTAGTGCCGTTTTTTGGAGTCCGGTTTGAAGAGATTTTTTCGGAATACCTCTGAACTTTTGCTGATTTCCACGAATCTTGTAGAGGTAGGTTCTTTATATTTTTAACATAATATAGTGATATAGCCTGCTTGCCAAATGTAACGTGCGATTTCCGATATTTATAATAAAACATCAATTCTTTGAGTATGCAATGTCAGGCTATGTTTTGTGAACTACTTGTTCCTACACTTCCTCTGGCTTTAGGGTTGTCACAAAGTTTTTTTATTTTTATGCTTTTTAGACTAAAAACTATTCATCACTTTGAATCACCAGTTAACAATTTTTCTCATATTTCCATTATTAAAAAAATACTATGTACCTAAATCAATACAAAAAAATGATACTATAATGCTTTGGGTTTTGACAGCCCTAGCGTAAATTGGTAGGTTGTATGAAACTGTCATTGAAGTGATTCCTATCTTCGCCAACGTAGATATTTCTTTAAAATATGTCAAATTGTCTAGCATAAGACCTGAATTTGCTTAAGGTCAATTATTAATAAATTTCTCGAGTATCCAAAGACAATATTTTTTTAGTGGACCTACTAAAACACATTGGGCGAAGTTAGGGAATCGTGCCGTAACTTCTTCTATATAAAAAAATAGTGATTTATTGTATTATTTAGTATGAAAAGGGTATTATTTCAATAAAAATTAAAATTAACACTATCATTGTGCACTACATAAGATCTATACGACTACATATTGGTGGATATTTTGGTGGTAAAAGGACTTTCTGTTAAAAAAAAGGGCGAAGTTAGGTTGCGTTTTACTGCCGATAGGCAACCGCTGGCGTATAAAATGTTGTGTCGATCGCCGTCGTCCCTATCTTGGAAGAGAACAGCCCCCATTCCGTATTCGCTGGCGTCCGTCTGTAGGGAGAATCGTCGGCCTAAGTCGAGGCGGGCTAGTTGTAGGGGTTTCCGCAGATCTCCTTTTATGCTTTGCATAGAGGCTGTCGCGGCTTCCGTTTACCGGAACTTCTGTGATGTTGTGATGTGATTTGCAGCATTCGGAACGCTGTTTTGGATGCGGAAAGGCTCTAAAGTAACAAACTGATTCACACGGACGTGATTGCTGATCAGCAACTTATTAACCATCAATTACTTGAAATTTGAACTACGTATAACATCCTCGGTAGCAGTTATAATTACGTAGTTTCAGCTTGTAGGTAGTACATCTTATCCGCATCAATGGATACATGCAACAGCAACAAATATCATTGATCAATGTCCAGTGCCTAATGATCTACATTGACCGTAACGCGAGTGCCGGCTTAATTTTTTATTAAATAAAGTTTGATGATTTCACCAGCATGTGAACCGCAAAAAGCAGTGCATTTATTTTGATGTAATAGGGTCTGTAGGGTCTCACCTAGATTGGACTCCATATACGCCAATTTTGTCTATTAACCAATCCGTTTAGTCAAAGATTATTTTGAGAATTTGGAATCGGTTCTCGATCGTTACTCTATTCATGGTTGCCTGTCTAAATACTGTTCATAAATGTCAAAAAGTATGCGCAGTATCACAGCTCGGTCTGACAGTTAACCCTTTCGTAAGTTCTATCTAAGCAAAAAAAATAGTTGTCAAATCACAACAAACAGAAAGGTAAATGACATTTAATGCAAATCGCACCAAGTAGTCATGAAACTAGCAATATTTCTCCTGACATAAAATTTGAAGTCTCCCATGTGCTTTGTTATAAATTATTAATATTATAAAAACAAATACCATCTTTAATGAGTGTAGTCTTGTGCTGTGGTTAAAGATTCATCTCTAAAGTAAGATAGTCTCGGTCAAAGAGATTAGAGATCTCTTTGGTCTCGGTTCACTTCTCCTTGAATGCAGCGTATATTTTTAGTGTGGATAAGTGATTGGACTCCTTACCCTAATCTGTTGCAGACTAGACAAATAAAAGTTAATGGAATTTTGTGTTCAAATAACTCTTTATCGTTAAACAACCAATACTTTATAGACAAAAGCGAAGTGTACCGCAAAAGTAGGCAAGCCAAACGTTATAATTTATTAAATTTGCACATTAATAATAGTGATAATATTTTTAATAATCATGTTCCATATTCACGATATATTGAAACCAACCGTAAAGGTTTCTACTGGGAATTATTTTCTCCCATCCGGAATAGTACCTGTCGTTAATAATTTATTAAATCATGTGGAATTCTGATGTATGGAATATTAAAATACTGTCAATGATCGAGGTTGCTTGATGAATTTTGAATATAATTTTCTAGCTTTGCCTTTCAGCATGGCAGGCACTGTGCACACTCTCCAACGACACACTAGAACAGAACATGATACAATTATTGTTCTTTAAGATGATGTATATATACATATAAGTGCATTGTTTTGACCCACTTCTTCTTTCCGTAACAATATTTCACTCTTACTTCGCTTTTTAATAATGTCTGAAAGTGCTGAAAAACAAAAGCGTCAAAAAAATAAATTGAATATTATAACTCATAATTATTGATAATATTGATATCGATTATTACGATTTTTCTAGATTTCTACCAAGGGATTTTTCACGAGGCATCACGATACAGATGAGAGTCAAATATTCTCAGACGATGGCATCCAGGAGAGAACGATACAGTATTCATAAGTGACGATAGATGAGAATAGCATTAAACAAGAAATCTTAGAACGAGGTGCTCCGAAGGAAATTCGACTTATTCTTAGAAGAGTAAACCATTTCTCACGTAATTTGATTTGCTGCATTTGTAACGCAGTTTTCGGATGCGGAAATGCTCTAAAAACTCACAAAATGGTGCACATGGACGTGATTCCTGATCAAAATCAAAGCATAGTAGTCTCGCAACAAAGTAATGTTAAAGTACATAAACAGACAATTAATGGTAAAAAACCTTATAGATGCAAACTATGTTCATATAGATGTACGATATCTAGTAATCTTAAAAGACATAAAATGACACATACTGATGAAAAACCTTATAAATGTAATGTATGTTCATATACTAGATGCTCGCGAATTAGTAGTCTCAAAGAACATATATGTTCAATATTCGACGCACTCAGAAAACAAGGAATCCCTGGGTGCTATATAAATATTTTCAATAATATATACAGTAGCGCAACAGCATCTGTCAATCTCCATAAACCATCACGCAGATTTCCTATCAGCAAAGGAGTCCGACAAGGTGATATAATCTCACCTAAATTATTTACAGCTACCCTTGAAGACTTATTTAGGCAACATGACTGGAATGACAAAGGGATCCCATAAATGGAAAATACCTGAGTCATCTGCGCTTTGCCGATGACATAGTAAATTTCTTGCAAGACTCAGAAGACCTCCAAAGCAGAATGCAGGAACTCGCTGAAGTAAGCAACAAAGTAGGATTGAAAATAAATGTAACAAAGACGAAAGTCATGTTCAACTGCTTTGCAGGCCAAAAAGAGATCCTCATCAATGGCACTCAGCTCGAGCAGGTGAAAAGCTACATCTATCTGGGACAACAAGATGTTGTCATTGCCATTTCGCGTCAGAGCGAAGAATACGCATTCCCTTTATTTGCTCGGTATGCTGGTTGCTGGTCAACGTCTGTTATTTAAGACTTTGGAGTGAACAAATAAATACCTCGGAATGGTTTAAACGGCGATTTTCATTTGTCTTATACTTTTACTATTTATTACATTTTTTATCAATTTCTCGGAACGCGCGATGTATATTATGTTTACAATTAATTGCAATCTCTGGAAGCCTAAACTTTTTCGCTTTTGATCTCGCTATCAGCGAGAAGCGCTACAAGCGACTCCCATCACAAATACAGCGTTGCATTTTTTTGCGTTCTGACAAACAACGTTACCGGATTTTTTTTTCTCGTTATCGACCATTACTATGAGTCATCTCAGAAATGGTTCCGGCCTCTCCAGGCCTCCAGAGAAGTGTGACATTATATCTTCTTTTAAAATCGGAGACTCTCTTTTTGAATAAATTATTAACGTAGAAGTATCTTTCCAGCAGGTATATTCTTAACGGTCATCACTTTAGTACGTTTCCATTATTTTCATCGTCCAAATTAATACGGAAGGCATTCCATACATTAAACTGTTATCGGCGGCTATCTCCAATTCGTAATACGGCGAAAATTTAGGTTTGTCGACATGCCAGTCAAGTTCGGATATGTTCGTGCTTCTTGTGAAGAGCGAACCTAAGCTGATGAAGCCGAATCAGCTGTGTTTAGTCGGTAACTCGGTAATGAGTCAGAATTGACGTTTTTACACCTTTTGATTGTAATAGGTACCTATTTGTATTGTTTATAATAATTATAATGATCTATTCAACTACCTATTCATTCTACTTAAACAATTCATATTTTTTTTGTAATATTTTGTTATTGTGACCCTTGACTTTATAGGTACCTAGTGACACCTACCTGTCATCAACAGGATTTTCTTGGTGTTTTTAAATATTAAATAAACCATTACCCTGATCTCTATAAACGATTAAATAAAACACTTGATCTGATTCCCTGCTCAACTACGTAAATGTTTTATCCTTCGCCCTTCTTAAAGTCCTTCGCCCGGTGTGTAAAAGTAACACGAATGAACACATGAACAAAGATCTAAAAAAATGTAAGAATACGCGAGATGACGAATGCAAATCAATAATCTCAAAACGTAACGGGTTTATTTTATATAAAATAGGTATATAAGAAATAAAATGTTTAGTCATATTAGTTTTAAAAAAGCAATTCATTACTTAATATGAACGAAGTAACTAATAAAGTATGTAAGGGATGGACCGATCGTGCTGCGTGGTTGAGATGTATGCCTTGAGGAAATTAGCATTAAGAAAATACTGTAATTTATAAGTATAATACGCCATGTTTAGCATAATTACCGAAGAAAATAATTGTAATAAATAATAACTTCATTTTATAAATTCAGTGTTCAGATGGCAAAACCTGATATATGCACTTTTGTTAATTGTGCAGGAGAGCTTTTTTAAATTTTGAGATTGTTTGAAACTTTCTGGTGAATTTGTCTTTTGAAAATAATATAATGTAATGATCTATTCAAAATGAGTTTAAGATATATAATAAGTATTTCAAAGTTTTGATTCTCCACGTTTGGTATAAAAAAGATTTTCCAAGTTATCATGTTTTGCCATCTTATGTTCCAATATGTTGTAATTATATGGTAAGATAATCTAACATGATATGTGAGGTAATTAGTTAATAAAACTTCAAAAAATAGCTTATAAATATATATGTATAATGCTTGACACTAATTAATAAAAACATTACATAGGTTCGTATTGATAGACATTGGCATCAAATATTTTCAGAGGGTTGCAAAAATAATTTGTGTGTGTCATTTTATGGTTTTTAAGATTACTTAGTAACGAACAGCAATATGGGCACACCTTGCATTTATCTTGTTTTTCACCGGTGTGTGTCATTTCATGGTTTTTAAGATTGTCCAGTTTCGAGCATCTATATGGGCATACCTTGCATTTATGACGTTTTTCACCGGTGTGTGTCATTTCATGGTTTTTAAGATTGTCCAGTTTCGAGCATCTATATGGGCATACCTTGCATTTATGAGGTTATTCACCTGTGTGTGTCATTTCATGGATTTTAAGATAACTCAGTTGCGTACATCTATATGAGCATACTGTCACATAAAAAGACTGAAGGTTCTCCTACAGAATGTTAATAAGATAAATACTTACCTACATACGAGACTGATACCTACTCATATGTAAAGAATGTTGTTAAATGAGGGTTAATGACTTTACCTAGTGTCGGACTTATAATTCTGGTGCTGCCCGTGCCGAACTCGCTCTCACGTCCACCTGCCTTTGCCACCTTCCGGTGTAGAGCATGAGATTCTCTTTATCAAAGGGAGTGGATCCTGCCGCTATTCAGAGCAGCTAAACCCACGCCGGGAAGCATCTCCCATGGCGTGGATTCCCAGACTCACATAGAGTTAGGAGTTAGGCTTGCATGTTTCATCCAACCTTTAAGGTACCTCCGTCCAACAGGGTGGACGCCAGCAAGCTTTTCTTTGGGAGGGAAACAGCTGCAAAAGACCATGTGTTTGGTGGGAATCTAGGTTGATAATTGAAAGAAGAATATAGTTAGATCGCTGTGACGCGGAAACATTTAATGCAAGAGATTGGTCCAGCGATGATATGCATAAGTTTATAAAGAAGATAAATGGACGGAGACCCTCACATGAGTATCTCCGTCACCAGCAATGAATCCTACCCTACACAACACATGATGACAATGATGAATACATAGTTACATGGTTCCGCCATGCGGTGGCATGACGGAGATGACAGAGTTCTCCTCGTAAGTCCTCCCTTTACCACGTCCTTGGGTACACTTTCTGGGTAATCATACCACAGGCACTTCTCACTAAAAGGCACGGGTATGCGAATATCTCCACCATCTTCATGCGCGGCGGGCAGCCGAGCCCGTTTAAGACGATGCCTCCGCAACCGTACATTAGTCTATGGTCAGATGACACGGTTACACCTAATAATTACGTAGGTAATTAAGACTATCGGGAGAGTCCCAATAGTCATAGGTGTGACAGTATACCTACCTACGCTGTTAGTGTTTATTTGCCATTGGTGAATACGTGTAGTGCTTGAAAATATCGAAAGGCAAAACCCGAGTGGTAAAAAACTACCTACTCAAAAAGAATAGTACAAAACATAAATCTAATAAAGCACAGTGTATTGTTTAATCGCTTCCACGGTATAGACTATTCAGTATTTCGGCCATACATAATAAATGATTACGTATTGCGGCAACACTTAAATTAATGTAGGTACCTTGAATGGATCCTATCTGTCACGTTCTTCCTGACATGTTTACCCATTTTTACCATAAAATGGACGTAAAGCGAGAATGTGATGGAGAACAATCTGATACAGAAGGCAAGCTTTTGTTTGATACGCAGACTAGCCACCCAATCAGCCCGGAAGTTCGCACTCACGTAAAGCAGGAGAATGCCGACGTTTCAAGTTGCAATTTTGAGGTTAGTTTTGGGGAACTGATTTCTTTTACAATTACTCTGTATTGTGACTAACAACGATTAATATATTATTATAATATGCTGCTTTTTTATAAACTCCGTAGAGACACAATGATATTAAACGTTGATTTAAAAAATAACTCGATTAAGTATACATTTTGACAGCTACGATATATTTGTGATTTAGGTTAGGGCAGGTTATCTTCTAATTCATTTTGACTATAATTACTCATTCAAGTGAAAGTGGTTTTATTGTGTTAACCATAAGGTTTCTTTCAGTATCTTTTAGCGGACCTCTCTAATATAAAACCTGAGACGGATGATCAACTATCCGTCATCAAGCGCGAGACTATTGAAGATGTAATAGACCCATTATGTGATGTTGAAGATCCTAAACCGGGTTGTTCTTATTCAGAATACAGGCCAATACATCAGGTTCGTTCAATTGTATAATGTGTTATTTTTCTTCCCTCGGTGCAGTCTTATATTGAAGGTTGGAATTAGCAATACATGTTTTAATCTTAGAGCCGTTTCACACGCGACACCATTGTCTCGAGACGCTGCATGAATGGTCGCGTTTAGACGGAGTAGCAAGTATGTCGCGTTCATATATATGTAGAGAAAACGATCATGCGGTGCCCAATCCGTTGACATCTTGTCAATTGATGAGGGTGACGTGTTTAGATTTTATTAAAAAAATGAAGAATACTGAGAATAAGAGACCGCAAAATATGTTCCAACATTTATTTTAAAGAGCTGTATTGACTTTGTCAAGGGCCCAATTTCATATATATTTTATCTGACAATGGAGACGGGTATCTTTCCGGAAGCATGGAAGATGTCGAAGGATACTCCTATTCATAAGAGTGGCACGGAGTGGAAAACATACGGCCTCTATCAGTCACAGACATTTAAAACATTTTCTGGTGTGCCTCAGGGCTCAAACTTAGGGCCATTGCTGTTTACGTTTTTTATAAATGACATAGAATTGGTAATTAAAAATGCTATGTTTGTGTTTATGTTGTTTGCTGATGACTTGAAACTCTTCATGAAAGTTGTCGCCTTGGACGATTGTCGTCAACTCTAACTTGATATAGATAATATATTATATTGGAGATGGTTTACTAATGCCTCGCGAGTATTGTTCCAGTTTTCGATGCATGGATGGATATTATCCGACTGTCTTTCTCTTAGGAATGCTTTCATACTGTAACTTAAAATTAAGAAAGGATCTTTATTTAGCTACATAGTTTTCCCGACTTATACGAAGCGTAAATGAAAACTCTGACATTCTGGGTGGTGCTGGCTTGTGTGTCTCTGATCGGAGTCGAGGGCATCCGTTGTTTGTTCTCCCAAGGTTCAAAACTAACCTGCCATTAGTAATGCCAATTGAGAGGGCAATGACCATGTTTAATGAAATCGATTCGAATATTGATGTATTTTACTTACGTGGGAGTGAATTTAGGTGGACGTTATTATATAAATTTTTAAGATAGTGTCTATCGATAGTTCACTCTGTGTGCTTCCATATACTTTTATATTTTTGTTATTTTATTTCTTATTTTATTACTCATTATATTTTTAATTCACATTGTTCTGTATTTTCATTTGTAACACTTATTTTATGTCAATCATGAACGTTTTAAATTAAAAAATTGTTATGTTCTTTGTAAAATAAATTTGAATTTTTATTAAATGTGCAGTGCCCAGATACTAGTATCTCGTCTGAAACGGCTCTTACTTAATGAAGTAATTTAAAATACGTGCGAGAACTTGTTTTATTTATGGGCTGTGGAGTAGTAATACATGTTATTAGAATAGGTTCGTTCAATTTTTTATAAAGGTTGTTTTGTTAGCCCGATAGAACTTTAAATAAATAAATTGTAAAAATAGAACACTAGTTAATTTTGGTAGTTTTTTTAATTCGAAAGACACGTGCATGGCATTAACATTTTTAAATGGTTTAGGGCATATTGCCACCGTATCTGTTCTCAACGAAGCATATACTGGTCACCTAATTTAGAACACTTTTTTCGTGCACTGCCAGTTGTATAACACGAATAATGTTGGCTTTCAATGCACCAATTGTTGGTTAACTATCGGCATCAGCCAGTGAATTCACAAACCCCCACAGAACATATCGCATGACTTTAGAGATCAATTAACAGGTCCATTTATGGAACAAACTTACCCCTAAATTTTATATTCGATGAGTGCTGTTGTGGTATGGCATATTTCGTCCGGATACTTGTCATTATATTTTCAAAAATATTATTGGTCAATGTTCCATAACGCAATCTTCAGTCTAATTTTGAAAAAATATTGTCCGGTAATGCAATCAAGGGATTTTTAAGGATCGGTCTCAAGCCATATGCAGCATATTTCCATACTAACAAAAACCGTTAAGCTACAATGAGCTAAATCACTAAAGAGCAATTTCTCGAGAAAATGCAATTATAGGTTGCGCGAATCGACAACATTATTTATAGGTAGATTTGGTAAATTTGTCAACGTGATTCTATTCGTGTTGCTTTGCCAGACTAATCCAATCATTAATGTCATAAAGTCAACGGGTGTCACACACCACACAACGATTTGACAGTTAACTCTTTTGTAAGTTATATCTAAGCAAAAAAAAGACCTAGCATTTACAACTGTTAAAACAAAAATTATTTTTATTTGCTTTAATATTGTTGAATTAAATATACCAACCCTATTCTTTTTGTAGATTTCTTCCCCGCAATTTTTCACATATAATCCATTGGACGTCGTTAAAAAAGATACAATTGACAATAACCTGACCAATAACAACATAACAGATTCAACCAATAAAATGAAAAATATGATACAGCATTCAGAGATAACTATAGATGTACTAAACGTGAAACAGGAAGTTTCGAAATTATACTTGCCAAAGGTGGTTCGAATTGTGTTGAGCAGAGTTGCATATTTTCCATGTAACTTTATTTGCAATAATTGTTATGGAGTGTTTGAATCTGTAAATCATCTAAATAGTCACTACATTTCATGCACGTCTCAGCAACCTAAGTTATATAAAACACATATTGGTAAAAAACCACATCAGTGCGATGTGTGTTTTAAAAATTTTCTGCAAATTGGTAACCTTAAACAACATAAAATGACACACACCGGTGAAAAACCATATCAATGTAATGTGTGTTTTAAAAAGTTCAACGCAAATAGTAAACTGAAAAGACATAAAATTATGCACACTGGTGAAAAACCACATCAATGCGATGTATGTTTAAAGAATTTCCAGGACATTGGTTATCTCAAAATACATAAAATGACACACACTGGTGAAAAACCACATCAATGCGATGTTTGTTTAAAGAATTTAAGGCAAATTGGTGATTTCAAAAAACATAAAATGACACATACTGGTGAAAGACCACATCAATGTGATGTATGTTTTAAAAAATTCTCTCGAATTGCCCACCTTAAAAATCATAAATTTACACATACTGGTAATAAACCTCATCAATGCGATGTGTGTTTTAAAAAAATTGTCTCAAATAGTGATCTCAAAAAACATAAAATGACACACACTAATGAAAAACCACATCAATGTCATGTATGTTCTAAACAATTCTCTCAAATTTCTCGTCTTGAAGGTCACATAATGACTCATACTGGTGAAAAACCATATCATTGCGATGTGTGTTTCAAAAAATTTGTCTCAATTAGAGATCTCAAAATACATAAAATGATACATACTGGTGAAAAACCACATCAATGTCATGTATGTTCTCAACAATTCTCTCGAATTTCTCATCTTAATGGTCATATAATGACTCATACTGTTGAAAAACCACATCAATGCGATGTATGTTTTAAACAATTTACTTTCATCGGATATCTCAAAAAACATAAAATGACACACACTGATGAAAAACCACATCAATGCGATGTGTGTTTTAAAAAATTTCTGCGTATTGATCGCTTAAAAACACATAAAATGACCCATACTGGTGAAAAACCACATAAATGCGATGTTTGTTTTAAAAAGTTCACCTCAAATGAAGATCTCAAAAAACATAAAATGATTCACACTGGTGAAAAGCCAAATCAATGCGATGTGTGTTTTAAAAAATTTCTGCGATATAATCATTTAAAAACACATAAAATGACACATACTGGTGAAAAACCACATCAATGCGATGTGTGTTTAAAAAAGTTTATTTCAAATAGTAAACTTAAAAGACATAAAATGACGCATAACTGGTAAAAACTATTTAAATGCGATGTGTGTTTTAAAAAAATTCAATTAAATTGTAATTTAGAGATACATCAAATGACACATACGCGTAAAAAAATACTTTAATGCGATGTGTGTTTTAAAAAGTTCATCACAAATGGTAAACTCAAAAGACATAAAATGACAGACACGGGTGAAAAACCACATCAACGACATCGTCAGTCAGTCATCTAAAAAGACATAAAATGACACATACTTACTGGTGAAATACAACTTCAATGCCTTATATATTCATATAAATGCACGTATTGTCATGCTTCAGAATCTCAAAAAATGATATACACTAGAAAAGCTGTTAGAAGGCGACGCTTGCCTATAAAATGTTCTTAAATGAGTCATCTAACAATACATTAAACGAACATTCTGCTTGAAGTCACACCAATGTGACGGATGCTTATATAAATGTAGACAGATCAGTAATCTGAAAAAGCATAAAATTTCATCATTCGAGTTCATTCATTCAATGAAATATTCTGGATATTTCTTGGTTAGTACATAAATGGATTCTGCCTTGAACATTATAGATACGTAGACGAAATGACGTGATTATTGGGTGCCTCCTGAATAGGGTCATCCTAGGGAACATTTTCCGCATAATTTCGAATGTGTGTATCAAGCCTTGATTATTTGTTATAATTGGGTCTCACATTACTTATTGATACAGCCCTGGAGTGTTGTTGCAATTGTTCCATTAGCGTTCATAATGGAACAATTTAAAGTTCTAAACTTTACACCTCATCCAATAGTCACTTGGGTAAACGAAACGTATGCCCAAATTCCTTGTTGATTTAAAATGATTATTTTTTGTAAATCAATAAATATGTATTTAGGTAATAAAATGTTAGTCATAATTTTGATAGTGTGTGTGATTAATTGTGCTGTGTAAACGATGAAGGGGAATGTTAATACAGAATACTATAATATACCCCTAGTAAAACAAGAATTTAGATATAATCATTATAAAACCTATTTTTTAATGAAATGGCATATATGTGTAACGCCATGCATTGTATTTTAGATGAGAGTATTAAGGATAATATTAGTCAATCATCTTAAGTCCTCCGTCGTGGGCAGTCAGAAGTGGTCAAGAGGCCCGAAGCCACGTCGGTTAGCGGTCCGAAACGTCACACTTGTTGGCAATTTCTCACATTAATTTTGGCATCAACGAAAGTATCTTTTCGGTTGCAATGCAGTATCGTTCGCTACGCGATTATTAATTTTATTATGTTCGATAACACAATTAAATCTTTAAATGTTTTATATTGTATTTATTGTCAACATAATATGTTATTTTTTATTTTAATTGAACTTGTATTTGTTATCTCTTCATAAATAAATAAAACTGTCTTACTTTCACATTATTATTTATATTACAATATTATAAGACTGAACGTACACATTAACAATAAATATTTTTGCTTGATTTTATCAATGTTATTTTTGTACATAAAATTTTTGTAATAACTGTTGAAAAAATGCGAATCCCGAGATCACAATTTTGGCTCGAGATTGAATTCCCTACCCCTGAATACCAGGCAGAATTTAGCAACCGAGAGGATTTCGAAGATATAAAAGATTCCAGGTTGAGAGCACATCGTTGCAACCTCGTAGAGTCTATGATGATTACTCGGCCGGCGAACTTCCGATCCGGCAATTCAATGACACACCTTTACAGTCCCTTAGAGCAGCGACACCTCGTCTTTTATTGCTGAGCGTGAATCGGGAAGGTTACGATATGATTTTGGAGAATAATGCATTAATTAATATTATTATTAATATAATTAATTAGCAGTGGTGAATATGGCAACATCACTGGCAACTACAGCATCGACAATCGGATAATCATCTAGTGGCACGGCATTACTGGCCATTTTGTCGGGCATTGAGAAGTCACTGGCAATCCTGGCGCAGAGATTCACACATCAACAAATGATCCGTCAATACAAAAAGAAAAGGGAGAATGACAAAGATGACCGAGGTACAAGAACTTAAGCAGTGACTGATCACTATACCTGCGGATCAGTGGCGCACCCAGGATTTATTATTGGGGGGGGCCCAAGAAGGAGAATGTAAATTAGTCCCATAGGCTCTTTTTCTTCTTCACAGCTTAATATCTCGTTTATCTGTCTTTTGTCTATTGCACTCGGTGTACCTATACCATGGTCCCTACATCCTGAAACGGGCCCTCAGGCTAGAATATTTGGTGGGCCCCCTACCTACCGCTAACTGCTACTGAAACACTACATTAACGTTTTTCAAATTGTGTTTTAGTTCAAATTAAGGGTACTTATACAGTGAATTATTGGCGATTTTTAATACATCTACTTTAATAATGGAGCTGTCGAGTATGGATACGTAATAATCAAAAAATATATTGCACAATTATATAAGTACTTAATTGAAAATGTTATTAAAAGCTAATTTATGATATGTGTTTATCTCACTTATCTGGTCAACCCGAAACGTCCCGGGCCCCAGGCTAGAGCCCTGTCAGCCCTCCCCAGCCATGACCTACACCAGTCCGGAATTCGGGTGGACTTTGACAGTTCCCTTAGGTATTGGGTTTCTAAAAAAACCTGACATAAGTGTTTCGAAATTTTTGTGTTAGAAATTAAAATCTAAGAAATTTTTCTAAAAAAAGTGCTGGAGAATTATTACAAATCATTTTTTTGCCGTGTTTTTATTTGTCTAAGCTCAAAGGTATAGTTTATTGGCTTTCAATGTCAATGTTTAAAATCATTCTGATAATTTTCATGTTTAGGGGTGCCAGGGCTCCTTGCCCCCTCACCCCCTGGCTGCGCCACTGGTGTACACCACTCCGGAATTCGGGTGAACACCGAGAATTTTTTGATATTTCCATTAGATATTGAGTTTCAAAAAAAACCCGACATTAGTTTTTCGAAATGTTTGTGTTGAAAGAGGGTGCTGGAGAATTTCAAATCATTTTTTTCCGTGTTGTTATTTGTCTAATATATTGGCTTTCAATTTCAATGTTTTGGGGGGGGCCAAGGCCCCTTGCCCCCCCCCCCCTGGGTGCGCCACTGCTGCGGATTGCCTATGGTGCCACGGTAGAATGTTTCTAAAGAACGCAATCTATTAAATATTTACATTTGAATATTATAATTCTGACTCGAAGTTGTAAATGTTAGGAATCGGAAGCATTCTTTGTTTGTTCTCCCAAGGTGCAGAACTTATTTGCCATTAGTAATGCCAATTTAAAGGGCAATAACTATGTTCAATTAAATCGCACATCGTCAGCTTGCTATGCATGCTTCTGTGTTTGTTTTGTGTGGATATTCAGGAGAGAGTTAAAATGGTTTTTCTACGATATTAAAGTTCATTCTTTTTTGATATATTATCATAATTTTAATACTTTTTTTATTTATAAAAGAAATGTAATAATACGTTTTAGCTCTCTCCTGAGCATTTGCATGAGACGGGCGTGGATGGTTTGCATAATGAGCCGACGATATGATATTGATATATTCCGCTTACATGATGTTAGTTAGGTGGGCGTATTTTGTGTGTTTTTAAGATATGGTCTATCAATCTAGTTCACTCGGTTGTGCTTCCATGTACTCTTATTATTCACTTATATAAGATACCTCGTCACAGGACAGATGTTATGTTTCATGATGCTGTGTATCGTGCGGTTAGCTTATTTGATGGCACCATCAAGGTTGATTTGTTTTTTATTAACTATAATATATTATAATATTTGTGGACGTATTAAATAGGTTAAATTTATAATTGTATAAATTATCATATTTCATTATTATTTACTCATGCTGCCTTTTTATTTTTATTGTTATTTGTAATTAAGATATTTTTATACATTTGTATTTATTATGTATTATGGCGCATTGGCCAATAGCTGTAATGCCGTAATACTCTTTTTTTATAAATAAATAAAATAAATAAATATCACCCTGTATTTTTATTTCAATATTGTTTACACTTACTGTTTATGTCATGTGAACGTATTGAATTTATAATTTGTCATGTTCATTACTTGCTAAATTTAAATAACCAATGTAATAATTTAAATATCAAATATTTTAATAATTTAAATCATACTATTCGACCCCGCTAGTTCACAGCCTCTGTCCCACAAATAAATATTATCTTAAAAGTAAATACGTCCCTTAGATTTAAAACAAAACCTACCTGCTGGCAAGATTATCTCCCTTAAAAGGAGTCACCCCGGCCCAAGCAACGACAAATTTACCGTCAGATTGCCTAGAAATCTTTACCACCCCTGCCCCTGGCGTCATGCCCCCCTTCAGACATTTACGCATTTGAATAATATGTTGATTCAAGTGCGCCTCAAAAGCAGGGCTTTGAACCGGCACTACACCGGAAATCCCGATATTATTGTCGGAACGAAAACCGGAAAAAATGTTGTTTTCTCTTCAATTCTGCTAAACGCAGACAGTTCTGTTGGTGTTAGTACCTACCTATCTAAATGCCTTTGGAAACTTCTCTACCGACTATTACTTGGTTGTAGGTCATACACAAACGAGGTTGATTCTATGCATTCCTCAATAAACTGAGCAACAGAAAAAAAGAGTAGCAGTCAAATATCTACTTCTCATTGGGGTAAATAATATGGTCAAAATATACAGATTTTCTGTGGCATGATGGTTTTAGTTACCTATAAGTTATTTTGTCTTATTTGCTGCTGTTAAAAACTTCACATTAGTAATGTGATCAGCCCAGGATATCTTCATGGTCCTCGTTACAGCCACACACAGATAGCCTTACCCTCTTCTAATTTAACGTATCGGCTTTGACTCAATAGACCATAACGTAACGTATCTACTGATGTACCTACCCTCAAGTTCGAAGCTAGCTATGGGTGTTGGTGTGCACTAACTTGGGGTGTGAAATAAATTGTTTGTTTCAACTTTGTAATTTAGTGCTATAAAGGAGCACGGGTCAAGAAATAAAAAAAACACCAGGATGAGCTTTACTTCGTATATTGTTTTCACCATTTATTTTTATAATATTTCTTTACACTTACATCCTAATATCAATTCATGACATTATAAAAATACTCCCTTTATATGTAACAAGGTTCTATATATTTCTTATTTTTAGGTACTTACACCAAAAGCCGAATCTATACGCTTTGAGATTAAAAAGTACCTACTATTTCTTTCATGTTCTATCGACAAACTAGCTGGCATTTCTTTTTAACTGTATTTCAATTGAGCACTAAATTAATTACATTACTTTGCCAAATGTAGCAGTATCCTAACCAGTCTTTGTGTTGCCAAGTGCTCTGATATTCTCATATTTAATTTCATCGTACTTTTATCAGTATTATCGTATTAGATCCAAAAAACAGTCCAGTCGCCTCTCTTCACCGTGAAGTGATCGATCTGTCATAATATTATGAACTCTCAAGCTTCAAAATGTTATAGATACCTATCAATACCGATGAAATACCTTGCCAACCTTACAAATCGATAAGGGCAAATCAGGAAACGCAGAATTAAAGAGAACTGAAATACCTAACGGGTGTGTAGTATCAATCTAACAGGTACCTAATCGAACGAGAGTGTCGAAGAATATGGAATAAACCTATTTAATTTTATTCAATGAATAAAACATAAGATTTGAGAATGTAACATTCAATATAATATTATATTAAACATACCTACATTATGTTTGAAAACATTTGCAAAATATTTTTTCTGAGAATTTAAGAGAAAAAAATCAAAGATTCACTTTGTATTACACAATAGATAATTAAGTATCTAAAAACATTGTAAAGAATAACATTAAATAATTAGGTACTTGTGAATTTGTTAAATGATACCATTTATTATTACATACATTTTATTTTATCGTTATGTTTCTTACAGCTAACTCAAATAATGGGAACTGAAACACCTTCCTGGTGTGGAGTAACAGGCAACCGATCTCGGGTGTAGAAGAATACGGGAAAAACTTAAGCACTTGTCGAGAATACGCTTGTTCTTTGTTCTGACAACCACTGCTCCCGGTTTATTCACTGATACTCATTCAATATTAGTGTATTTTAAGGTTGGAACATACACTATATCGCATCAATCATGTGCGATTCATTTTCGTATGTGACTCACACATTCATATCTCTGCATAATATTGCGCTTCGAAATTCTATTTCTCAATCTCTTTTGTGGTTTTTAATTAAACCATAATTATTATTTTTTCTCTATGCAGCGCAATCCTTTTTATTTATTTAAAATCAAACTACAATGTTATAAACATAGCTACTGAAATGACATTCGATATAAATAAAAAACATTTCAAGTTATACACGTATTTATTTTTGAGTGATGTACTTACCTACAATGAATGCAAGTAAAGAGCGAGGTATTATGTTTATATTATGTTGGTTATAATTATATTAGAAATTTTCATATCAGTATTCAATATTGCATACATAGTAAATAGGTAATTTAAATCACAATATAATAAAAACGCATACAAAAATATCTCATAGAAACTGTACCATACGGCATTTTAGTTTCTTCGTGTTTGCGTTTTACATTAATACTTATATAAGAGAATTAAAATTTTGCGAATTCAGTGGTATATACTATATAACAGCAATAATTATAATTACTTCTTCTTTCACCCTGAAATACCCCAGCATTAGAGAGTAGAGAAATCACAAAATCGCGCCACTTCCCTCAGTCCATCGCATATGCTCATAATGAAATATTATTATAAATAAAAATGTTGAACATACATAATTTTGAAAAACACTTCTGAGAAAATATATTATAACTAAGAGAAAAAATCTTTTTTGAAAAAAATAAACCACCCCGGCAGGGATCTAACTCACCATCTCTTGGGTTTACGCCCCGTCCGCGCATTTATCTTTTATGCTACAAGGCGACGTACTAATTGCGACAAATTTTAATCATTGGCCTTTTTAATACCTGCTCATCAGTGCTCCACGAAATAAAGCTACTTTGGCAATCGGTTTTTGTTTATTAAATTAATATCGAACTTACGAACTCGAAATCGGCCACTTAAAGTTAGGCGCGTATCTCTTAGTTTGCTTGGAATGGTACAGCATCTTCAGTCGTTTTCCGTGAGATTTTTTACGATGAAAACATTGCAAATAGTCACATTTGCACATGTCAGATTTTTTTTTGTATGGAATATTACGACTTCATTTTTCTTGCGGCACTTTCTGAGTCGTTTGTGGAATCATTAGTCAGGTTGAAGATTATCCTTAATAGCAATGGTTAGGTCGTCTTTTTATCGAGAAGAGTCGCATTTTTTGGGACGTGATACTTGAAGTGGTATCACTATTATGATATTTCAATGACCACAAATATTTATTTTCTTATTAGGTTTCATTTCGTGTGTCGTATGACATTCTAATTTTTGAAGCCACGTATCCTGTTAGTTTTAGTTAAGCAATTTTTATCTCAATGATTTGGTAGTAAGGTATTATTTTGTATAGTTACAAGATTTGAAACAGGACTCACGATACGGTTTTTCATCAGTATGTGTGTCTTTTTATGTTTTTTAAGAACACTATTTGTAATAAACTTCTTAAAACACACATCGCATTGATGTGGTTTTTCACCAGTATGTGTCATTTTATGTGTTTTGAGAGTACTGATTTGAGTAAAGTTTTTTAAGCACACATCGCATTGATGCGGTTTTTCACCAGTATGTGTCATTTTATGTCTTTTAAGATCATTATTTGCAATGAACTTTTTAAAACACACACTGCATTGATGTGGTTTTTCCCCAGAATGTGTCATTTTATGGATTTTGAGATAACTAAATTGCAGAAATTTTTTAAAACACACATCGCACTGATGTGGTTTTTCACCAATATGTGTCAATTTATGTCGTTTGAGACCTTTATTTGCAATGAACTTTTTAAAACACACATCGCAATGTAGTGGTTTTTCACCAGTGTGTATCATTTTATGTGTTTTGAGAGTACTGATTTGAGCAAACTTTTTTAAACACACATCGCATTGATGTGGTTTTTTATGATTTTTAAGATGACTACTTCGAGAGAATGTTTTAAAACATAAATCACATTGATGTGATTTTTTACCAATATGTGTTTTGTATTTCTCAGGATGCTGAGACTTCGTGCATGAAATATAATGACTATTTAGATGATTTTCAGATTCAAACACTCCATAACAATCATTGCAAATAAAGTTACGTGGAAAATGTGTAACTCTTCTCAAGACAATTCGAACCTCCTTTGGCAAGTACGATTACAGAACTTGAACGTTTTGTTCATCTATAGTTATCTCTGAATGCTGTATTATATTTTCCATTTTATTGGATGCAGGTGTTATGTTGTTTGTGGCCAGGTTATTGATAACTGTATATTTTCTTACGATGTTCAGTGGTTTATGTGTGAAACATTGCCGAATAGAAATCTAGAAAAAATAGGATTTGTTTATTCAATTCAATAGTAATAAAATCTCCCATATAGCATTGATGCAATGAGTTTTATCAAGTACCTAAATATTATAAGGACTGGTTGTTTTTTTTTTAAATAGAACTTACGAAACGGTTTACTGTCAAATTAATCTGACACTGCCCTGACTTGACATTTATGATTACTAATCACTCATATTATTAATCATACTAATCAATGATTAGTATAGACTGGCAAAACAACATGAATAGAGTCACGATTGAAAAACGCTAGCAAAACATCCATTTTGACTTGAATGGGCTTAAAAAGACTATCTTTATAATTTAACATACCTGATCTAATGGCCTGTATTGCGGATCAGAGGAACATTGGGGATTCTGATTATCGGTTTGGCGGATTGCGTTGTCAATAAATTCTACTTTGATGTTGACTGCCTCTTCATAATTCTCAGACTTTATATTAGTCAGAGCGGTTTCACGATTCTGAAAATAACAACATTATTAAAATTATGTAACGGTAAAACAGCTCTTTCTACTGCTATCAGTGGCCGCCAATATATGAGTGCATTTGGCAAATGAATGTAAACTCAACGAGCGATAGTCCGGCCCAATTCCATCTCACCAGTTTAGCTGGACCACATGGCGTAGGTACGTTTGTCTGTCTCAGGAATAATACGTTTTAAAGTCGTGAAGCATCATGTCCAACATGCACCTTAATGTTATGTTGAAGTTACTCGTAATGTTTGAGTTTTTTATAACACTAACGCACACGTCATTAGTGTTGATAATAAAATTATACTTTATGGATAATGGGAGGTAATTTGTCAAAATGAAACAAACAAATTGAGTAATTTACGCCGAATGGCCGACATGCAGTGATTACATTATACAATTTTATATAACTCTATAAGTATATAAAAAAATGCAATATGTTCAAAATAACGGTATTGTAAAAAAAAATTAAAGTATATATTGTGCCTTGATAATTTCACTTAAAAAATTTTTTTTTGTTGTGAAATATTTATAAATATAAGTAAGTATATTATATATTTCGTTTAAAATTTAATTAATAAATAGATTCCATAAAAAATTATGTTTCTTTTTTTCCCCTGGCTGTTCAGTTTTGTCACTGTTCTGTTTTTTCATGATCTGTTTTGTCCGGTCACCGTTTGGCAGAATGTCCATGGGAACGCTTTTTTGACGACTAATTAGTGTTTCCAGTACTTATAAATTAAAACACAGTTTGTAGTTTAGAATCTCCGTTACAAAATATACCTAAATAAAATGAAAATAAATTCTTGGTCTGACATGATAATAATTAAATCGAACTCTTTGCATAGAAAATATGGCTGGAATTTGGGATAATAAGACGAAAAACGGCTTCTTGTTCGCGTATGGTTAGTTATGAATAATAGGTATTGATTATTAATCTATTATATACAAAATTCAAGTGAACTCCTATGGTGTAAATGTCTATAGTATTAATATGAATATCTAACGATTTATAAATGTGAATAATGCCTATCATCACTTTGACAGATCATCATTAGTCTATGGATCGTCCGAATTGGTTTGACGTTTCATGTCAAACCTTTTCTGATGGTCCGAGAACGGTTTGATTGTTAATGATACACTGAACCAAACGTCAAATCTCAAACCATGTCCGGTCTACTTTCTACTCATACAATTTATACATATATTGTCTATGGTTTAGTTAGATTTGTTTCGTTCAGGTTGAAAGATACGAACCTTAAATTAAGTCATGTACAGAATCAACGAAAGTAACGGAAAGTATGTCGAATTAAATGTCACGGACATTTAATAGTTGTTCAACAGTTTTAATTTGCAATAGGTAATTAAAATATCGTATACCTACCAACGTACCTAGGCACCTAATCTTTTTCAATTAGGTACTCTTTTGTCGACATGTTATGAAATTGTACATACTCGTAACATTATAATAATATATACTACCTACCTAATACTGTGGACGATTATTCACACTATAATATTATTGTAAGAATTGTGTTTCAATCGAAAACAAAAGATCTTTGTTCTCTATTTTCGAGATTGTCCATTATCGGCATTTTGCGCGTATTCTACCATGCGTACATCATTGTTCGCAATAACTGCAAACTGTGCACATGCATATTCTACATGTAGGTACATGGCAAGCGAATTAACACTATCAATAGGTATCCATATTGAGATCAATCAATTGTTAAACGAATTTGAGTGTATGGACTGTTTTATAGATACGAGAATTTATTTTGACAGCAGCTGTCAGTGGTAAATGATAATACAGAAGGGGGCGCGATCATAACCAAAGTAGTCTATGGTTAAGGATTTCTTAACTCTATAGTCTATAGTTACCAGATGGTTTTCGGTTACTTACCAATTTTACCTTAAGTACGAATTCTGCATTAGGCTCATAGCTGATCCAGAATTGAGATAGAATGCAATCGATTGCCGACCTTCGACAGAATACGTCACCGAGGAGATGAAGTCTTTACATGTAAAATCGGACATACCTGTTGAACTAGACTGTAATCTGAATACGAGCATCCTGTTTGAGGATCTTCATCATAAAAGGGGTGTACTATATCTTCGACGAGCTGGCGCTTGACGTCAACGGACCTGTAGTCAGTCTCAGGTTTTGCAGGATACTGAAAGGAACATAATACTATACGATCACGTCATTATAATATAAATAGTATAGGTAGCCCATGAATCGTAATATTTCTGATATCTGTAGGAGAATTGGAGTATAATATTATGTTATTATAGACAAGTTAGCGTGCATTTCCTTAACAGAGTTAAAAAATAATTATCTACCTATGCAATGTTTATTATTTTAACACAAAAATTTGAGTAGTTATAATATGCTATGAAATAATAAAAAAAGTCAAAAAAAATCACGAAATGTGTTTGACAGTCAGCTATATTCGTTTAAAAACACAGTATCTTTTAGTAAGATACATATATCTAGCAGTATATGTAGATTAATAGCACCTGTGCACGTGCATGAATTTATTTGCAGCAATCGTTAGCATTTTAAACTGTCGTGACAAAGTGCTGTCTCTCTCCAAACTCATTCATCAAGGGTAAGCGAGACGCGATGTTATCATTTCACGGTAAAAAAAAATCGGTACACCTCAAAATGAGCGCTGAAGTTTGTTTTTTGCCGGCAGGTTCGCCACTATCGTTCTTCTGCGCTGGCGCAGATTTGTCGCATAAAAATTCAGAAGCTTCCGAACTTTTTTGATTGATGCACGCAATATTGCAACTTGCATGACAATACGTGCATTTTCTTGTTATGGCCGCGATAATACGTACTGTCAGCAGTAAATCCATGCACGTGCACATGTACTTACATAATGATGAACAATTATTACTAAAATAAAATAATACTTGCTGCTGAATTGAATGTTAGAGTGTCATTGATTAAACAAAAAGGGAAAACATTTTTAAATAGTTTGTAAAATATAAAAACATACTATAGGTACCTACGCCATACTGGTGTTTTGCAGTAGTTAAGTATTTGACCGATTCTTAAAAAAACTAACCTCAAACTTGTAACCTGAATCATCAGCATTCTCTTGTTTTATGGTGGAGGCGTCCGGGACGTTTGGGTTCGTAATTATTGGTACTTCAAACCAAGGCTGCACTTCCTCATCAGGATCGCGCTTGATAATAGTACCATCCATGCTTTAATATTTGGGCTTTGGTCTGCGTATATTAATCTACGGCCCTGCTCAGTGCCAGAAAGGAAAATAAAGCGTCCTCGTTCGTGTTGCCATAATGAAGAAAAAAATATTTTGTGAAACGAAGTATACCTACATGAGATACCTACATAAAATCAGATAATATTATTTCAATAGAGTTAGGTACAATCATTGATATAATATTATATCAAAAAAATCAATGTAAGTGGTTGTTGTTAAAATCATTTGAATAATTTTATTATTCATGTTAAATAATTAAATAATAAGTACCAACTGAGATTTTCAGGGTTCTACTGGCTTCTTCTCAAGATTTTGGCTGAACCCAGGAATCACAAAATTAAATAAAAAATGAAAAGTCTTTCTCTGTTGAACACGTGGCTTTATATTTTCAACGGTTATTTTTATAAAATAAAATTATGCTTAGCAGTACACAAATTTATTCTTATTGTTTAATAATTTTAAGATTCCTATGGTTAATTATTATATCCTATATGTATACTATAATAATTATATTAATGCCCCGGAGCGGCATTTTCTCCAGGGACGTCACTTTTGGCGGCAAAATTACTATAGTATACATATAGGATATAATAATTAACCTTTCTTAGGAATCTAACAATAAAATTAATAAACAATATGAATAAATTTTTGAATAAATGATAAAGAAATGAATAAAAAAATAAATAACTCTATTAAAATAATATTATCTGATTTTATGTAGGTATTTCATGTAGGTATACTTCGTTTCACAAAATATTATTTTCATGATTATGGCAACACGAACGAGGACCCTTCATTTTCCTTTCTGGCACTGAGCAGGGCCGTAGAGTAATATACGCAGACCAAAGCCCAAATATTGAAGCATGGATACTATTATCAAGCGCGATCCTGATGAGGAAGTGCAGCCTTGGTTTGAAGTACCAATAATTACGAACCCAAACGTCCCGGACGCCTCCACCATAAAGCAAAAGAATGCTGATGATTCACGTTACAAGTTTGAGGTTAGTTTTTTTTAAGAATCTGTCAAATACCACTGCAAAACACCAGTATGGAGTACCTATAGTATGTTTTTATATTTTACAAACTATTTAAAAATGTTTTCTAATTTTGTTTATCAATGACACCCTAACATTCAATTCAGTAGAAAATTATTATTTTATTTCAGTAATAATTGTTCATCATTATGTAATTACATGCTAGGCGTATAACTCGTTTACACGTGCATGGATTTACTGCTGACAGTACGTATTATCGCGGCCATAACAAGAAAATGCACGTATTGACATGCATGTTACAATATTGCATGCATCAATCAAAAGAGTTCGGAAGCTTCTGAATTTGTATGCGACAAATCTGCGCCAGCGCAGTAGAACGATAGTGGCGAACCTGGCGACAAAAAAACAAACTTCACCGCTCATTTTGAGGTGAACCGAAGTCTTACCGTGAAATGATAAGATCGCGTCTCGCTCACTCTTCATAAATGAGATTGGAGAGAGACAGCACTTTTACGTTTAAACAACTATTGTCACGACAGTTTAAAATACTCAAGATTGCTGCAAATAAATCGATGCACGTGTACAAGCATTATTAATCTACCTATGCTGCTAGATATGTGTATCTTATTAAAAGATACTGCGTTTTTAACCCTTATCTTGGCAAGACTAGTGTTGCGTAAAAAAAAATATTTCTTGGTGTGTTTGTATGTCAAAGTGGCGTGTGAAACAAGGAAGCAGGTTAAAAAAAAATATTGATTTTCCATTTTCCTTATTTACGACTGTATCCTATAAGATACATTGCCAAGTAGTCACACATTAATATAAAGTAATAATTAATAATAAAATTAACAAATAATAGAATTTAAAAACACATCTAAATATACATGAGTTATTGGGTATGATACATTAAAAAACAATATCTTTTTTCAGTAAAACACAATCTAACATTGCACTTGGTGTAAAATACCGATGTTTGTCCAGATTTGCAATATCTGCATCTGCCTTTCTGTCGGTGTTCTGGAAAATGAGCGATAGTATCCAGTCTAATATCATCGTCTGGTCGTGGTTTCACAGGATTTCTTATTTTATTTGGTGGTGTTCTTATGACATCTGTACTAGGACGTCCGCGCTTCATCCTGTTTTTGAGGAGCAGGGCATTGGCAACTTTCATTCTAAATTTTTTAAGTGGTAACGGTTTGACCTTTCCATTTTATAGCAACTCTAGTTCTCGGCGATAAAGAAGCCAACCATTATTTATTCACTCCTGATCCAACACACATTTTGAAACCCCATTTTTTCGGCTTGTTTTTTACATATTGGCGTCTTGAACCTACTCTTGTTCCTTTGTAGGGTATCATCATTTTGTCTATCGAATTCTTGGTCCCCTTTTCTATTATATACAATTATGTCGTATAATTGTTAGTAAGGGTCTTACTTTATATCGTTCAAATCGGCTTTTTCGTTATTCATAAAGTGAACGAACCGTCGTAAAGCTTGATAGCGTTTGAGTAGCATATTGGCTATTCTATCATACCTCATATCTTGGGACCAGCAATCCGTGTAAGCAGGTAGCTTTACAATTCCCATGTATAGTTCGACAGCCAAGAAGTCTCGAATTTCTAATACATTTGTATTTATACAAGTGCCGGAATGTTGTGTCGAATACAAGTTAGTATTTTCTACTATAATATCATAAATGTTTTCTGTGAAAAATAATTGAAAATATTTCAAAGGTGTTTTTATATCGTCTGGCATAGTAAAACTATTTTCATTAACTTCTACTTTTGATTGGAAGTGATCATCAGCCCATGACAAGTTCATTTTCTCGGCACGTTTTACAGAATGCCTTCCACGAGCTGTACTTGTTGCAGTTCTTTTGGCTGGTGAAGTTGTTCCCGATTCCTGAACACTTACATCAATGTTAGAATTATCAGCTATAACTGTAATTTCTTGAGCGACTGCTGAATTATCGATTGTTTCAGTTGCATACTCAAAATTTCTCGGGCAACTCCTTGTTTATTGATATTTTTCATGAATATAAGCAAGAGGGGTGGTAGGTTCGTCATCACTTTCATCACTTTCAATATCAGAATCAGCTCCTAGTATAGGTACTAGTGTCATAATTAGTTGAGTTCTTGATGACTGCAAATAAACAAGAAATATATAAGCATATAATAATAAGTATAATATACCTAATAATAATTATACATATATTATAAAAAAACATAGGTACTAATTTTTGATACCGTAACTTGGCATTGTATCCCTGAAGATACATATAACTTCACAGCGAAATACAAGCTAGATCTAATTCATATTTTGATTACAAAATACATTTACAACATTCCACATAACCTATGCAACTAAATTTATCCCATTTTTTGAAGAAATATCTTATAGTTATATAAATATAATATAAACTTACAGCAGCAGGAAACATGTTGCCAAGATTTCTCGCCATTTTGAAAGATGTGTCACTTTGAATGTCAAGAAACATTAAATGGAGAAAATGTAGATGGCAGTAGTTACACGATTTGGCTAAAACAAGAGTCAATACCAGTATATTATCACATAACACTTACATTACCGATTGGGAAGTTGGAAATAAAAATTAATGTATACAGCGTATACTATAGGATACATTGCCAAGAAAAGGGTTAAACGCATACAGCTAACTGTCAAACACATTTCGTGATTTTATTTAACTATCATAATATCATAGCATAATATATTAAATTTTTTATATTAAAATAATAAGCATTGCATGGGTAGGTGATTATTTTTTATCTCTGTGAAGGAAAAGTACGCTAACTTCTCTTTAATAGTAAGTAATAACATATTATAGGTACTCCAATTCTCCTACAAATAACAAATATATAACCATACATGGGCTTTACTATTTATATTATAATGTGATCGTATTGTATTATGTTCCTTTCAGTACCCTGCAAAACCTGACACTGACTACAACAGATCTGTTGACGTCAAGTGCGAGCTTGTCGAAGATACAGTACATCCATTTTATGATGAAGATCCTCAACCAGGATGCTCGCATTCAGAATACAGACCAGTACAACAGGTATGTCCGATTTAGATGTAAAGATTTCATCTCCTCCTTGACGTCTTCTGTCGAAGGTCGGCAACTGAATTTCATTATATCTCAATTCTGGATCAGCTATAACTATAACTCTATGTCACTTCTTCATTGAGGTTAGGTACTTAAGTACTTACCTTCATATAAGTACTTGCATTAGTTTAGTATTTGATCGTTGAACCTGTGTGTGCTTAAGAAGCTGATGACTATTTATTAAGATTTTTTCATATCACATTTGAAACCCACGATCACTCCATAGTTTGTACGTTATTTTTTTGTTAAATACCTAAGCTGTTTCGTTTGTGTGAGCGCATTAACTTGTTTTAGGTGGGTAGAAAGTAAACCGGATACGGTTTGAGATTTGACGTTTGGTTCAGTGTTCCATTGAAAATCAAACCATTCCAAACTGTCAGAAATGATTTGGAATGAAACGTCAAACCAATTCTTACGATACCTAAATAGACTAATGACGATCTGTTAACGTTAAAGTGATGAAAAGCCTTATTCGGCATTTAAATATCGTGAGATGCTCATATTAATATTTTAGACATTTACACCATAGTTCACTTGAATTAGGTATATCTTAATAATCAATACCTACAAATTATTCATAAGTTACCATAGGTACGCGAACAAAAAATCGCTTTTGGTCTTATTATCCCAAAATTCCAGCCATATTTTCTATTCAAATAGTTCGATTTAATATCATTAGGTAACCACCCATGTTATCATGTCAGACCAATAATTTATTTTCATTTTATTTATATTTTGTAACAGAGATTCTAAACTACAAACTGTGTTAAATCAACCCGGTTTTATATTACCTAACGAAGTTTATCAATTTAGGTTCGATTGTCGTCAGAGTCACAATATTCATGAAGCATTATTTATATTTTGTACATTTAAAATTAATGAATACGACAGTTAAATTTGTGTTATTGTAGACGCCTAGCTATAGGTTCAAATTTCATAACAAGTTGACATTTCAATAAATGTGTTACTGTTTTAGAGACAAATAAGTTATTGAATTAATTTTGAATATCGGCAACACTAATTAGTAGGTATTCAGAAATCGCGTTCCCGTGGAAATTTTGCCAAATGGTTCTAAATCCAACTGTCCGTTTTGATTTTTTTGATTGAATTTCAATGGAACATACCTATTATATTGTATTTAAATCTGCGAGTATAGTAACACGACAAGGACAAATAATAATTGTATCTCTCAAATTAAAGGCCGGTTTGTATTAGTCGAGCAACTTAGTCGGGTGGCGACTAATTTAGTAACTAAACATGACGTATGGACAGAAATTTAGTCGAGTAATTATTTAGTAAAATCATATAGTCGAGTCAATCCATTTTCTTCTATTTTTTCGGTCAAGTAGCGACCCCCACCACCTCTCACTAAATACCAAACAAGCTTCGAGACAAGTCTGAACACGTTATCTTTAGCTAGGTTTTCCTCTTTTCTTCCTTCAATTCTTCTAATATATTTAGCCATTACAATTGAAGTTATTAACTTAAACGGTGGCTTAAACGTTGGAATATCACGCCGTGGGTCCCAGGTTCGAATCCTGGGTCTGGCAGCACACATATTGTTTTTCAATTTGTATGTGAGTCAGGGTTTGGACCTAATAAGTTGAGCAAGTGGCTGACATCCATTTCTCGTAAAAAACAAAATCTGTTAATACAACCTCTACTCTGTGGAGGTCCATATGATCTTATTAGGATCGGACATGGTCAAAAAAATATATATATTTTATTTGTAATACGCAATAAGTGTCATCCAGCGGCGAAGGGTGTACATACGCTGCTAATATCCGACATAAATAGTACACGCAAAACTTTGTCAGTTATACATAATATTTGTTCAATTAATTAATCAATAATTTACTGATGGTGTTAGTTAGTTTAAAAAAAACCCTGCGAAACCAACCCATAATATTATGTTATTACATGATCTATAGATCGAAGAATATTTTTTATTAATAATTACGGTTCGGCATAGGCAAGGCTTTATGCATTTTAAAAAACTTACCAAGCCATCTGTAAAATGTACTTTTAATTCAACTAAAACAAATAAGTATGACCAGTAGAGTACACTATTTGGTCGGATCTCCCATAACATTGGAATGTCGTTCGGTGATTATACATTCACCTGCCAAATTAAGTCATACATAGGTGACCAATTATTGAAGGAAGAGCTCTGAGAGACCTTTTCTGGCTTATCGTAATAAGAATACTGTTAAATATATATTAATAATGTTGTTATTTTCAGAAGTGTGAAAACGGTCTGATGAATATTAAGTATGAGAATGATGAAGAGGGAGTTATCATCAAAGAAGAATTCGTTGAGAATGCAATCCACCAAATTAATGCTGAAATAATTCAACATGGCTGCTCTAATCTACAATACAAGCCATTAGACCAGGTATGTTTAATTACAAAGGTTGGTTTTTTAAATCCGATGGAAGTTGAAATTTAAAAAAAATGTACAAGTTAAATTTAAATATTTATTTTTTGAAAAATTGATACTTTCATTGTATTACCATTTGAAAATGATTTCGGGCATTTGGCCGCCGCAGCTAATCTCAATTAAGCAAATTCTGGCGCCCAATTTGAAATACTTGTATTACTAATGGTCCTATAGGTAGTACTGGAAATGTTGGCTTCTAATGCATTTAATGCTGATGGTTTATCAGCATATTACAGTGACTTCACGAAGCCTCACAGGAAATAATCCAGATATGTCAAATCGCACGACCTCGTATGCCAATTGACATTTCCATTTCTCAATATCAAGTTATTGCCAAATCTTGATTTAAATAAGTCGATGATTGCGGTCGCTGTATGGCACATCCTGTTGAAATCACCGTTTTTTCGGATGAATCCATATTCTTCTTTTCTTTAGACCATGTCTGATCCTTATTAAATTCATATGGGCCTCTACGGAGTAGAGGTTTATTTTAACAGATTTTTTTTATACGAGAAATGGATGTCAGCAACTTGCTCAACCTATTAGATCCATACCCTGACAGACACAAGTTGAAAAACAATATGTGTACTTGCCAGACCGAGGATTCCAACCAGGGACCCATAGCGTTATAGTCCAACGCTTAAGCAACGCGGCCACCGTGGGTGTTAAGTACCTAAATAAAAAGGGGTCTCAAAATATCTCAAAGTTTTCTTTTTTGGCGAGAAGCTAAAAGCGTATCTTTTTCATCATTATGACGTTTTGCCGAAATAGGTATTATTTTCTTGAACCGCGTCTTATAATTCGGTGACGAAAAGATGGCAACACTGATCATAATAATAACAAAATAATAATTATGGTTCGACAAGGATATCCATTGACCTTAACGTGAGCTTTGGCCCCATTCTTTTATTCTTTTCTTTTTTATTCATTTTTAGATTTCCACTCTGCAATATTTCGCAGTTCTTCAGAGTAAACCATTGGACATCGTTGAAAAAGATACGGTTGACAATAACCTTGGTTACAACAAAATAGCACATGCAATTAATAAAAATAGAAAAATGATGATGCAGCATTCGGAAATCACCATCGATAAACTGAACATCAAACGTGAATTTAAGAAATTATACTTGCCAAAGGAGGTTCGAATTAAGTTGAGAAGAGTAACATATTATCCACGTAACTTTATTTGCAAAGTTTGTTGTGGAGTGTTTGAAACTGTAATACATCTAAATCATCACTATGTTTCATGCATGAAGTCTCAGCATCTTAAGTCATACAAGACACATACTCTCGAGAAAAGATATCAATGCGATGTGTGTTTTAAAAAATTCATACAAATTAGTTCTCTGAAATCACATAAAATCACACATACTGGTGAAAAACCACATCAATGTAATGTGTGTTTAAAAAAATTCGCACAAATTTGTAATCTCAAATCACATAAAATGACGCATACAGGTGAAAAGCTACACCAATGCGATGTGTGTTTTAAAAAATTTCTGCTAATTGGTCATTTAAAAACACATCAAATGACACATACTGGTGAAAAAACACATCAATGCGATGTGTGTTATAAAAAATTTCTGCAAATTGGTCAATTAAAATCACATAAATTTACACATACTGATGAAAACCCACATCAGTGCGATGTGTGTTTTAAAACATTCTTAAAATTTGATCATCTAAAAACACATGAAATGGCACACATTGGTGAAAAACCTCATCAATGCGATGTGTGTTTTAAAAAGTTCATCGTATATAGTAAACTCAAAAGACATAAAATGACACACACTGGTGAAAAACCACATCAATGCGATGTGTGTTTTAAAAGGTTCATACGAAGTTGTGATCTCAAAAAACATAAAATGACACATACTGGGGAAACGCCACATCAATGCGATGTGTGTTTAAAAAAATTCAGACAAATTAATGGTCTCAAATATCATAAAATGACACATACTCGTGAAAAATTGCATTAATGTGAATTTGGTTGTTAAAAAATGCCGGATTAACGAGAAACCACAATGAGCTAGCACAACACCATCTTTAGATCGGCAATGGCTAACAGCATTTATCGATCTACCTTTATACATTTTACAGACTAACAAAAACAAGATAGATTTAAATAGAGATAAACAAGCTTCGCTTTCTATTGCAATGCATTCTATTACGAACCCTATGGTACCCTTATGACATCATCGTTATTCACAAAACACATGCAGCCAAATGCAAAAAATAAGATAAATGTTGTTTTCTTACATGTCATATTTTGTTGCTTACAACTTTTTCCAAGTGACACACGTAATTGAAGGCCAACCATCGCTTTCTAATATTATAGGTACCTCGTCAAAAAGGCGACCCCTTCTCTGCCGTCTGTGTGATAACGTCTAAGACGCACTTTGGTTGGTGCGCCTGATAGTGGGGCCGCCCGGACAGTGCTGTATACGACGTCTGGTGAGTGGAAGAGAAAGTATTCGAAAGCCCACGCGCTATAATTTATTTTAAAACTGCTCGGTTATTACATTGAACAAACATATATTATTTTTTGTGACTAAATGGTGCGTCGTATCAAAGCATATTTTACTTGGAGTAGGTAGGTACCTACTTAAGTATCTATATTTTTTGTCTTTATTTTTAACTACTTGCTGTAATTATATTATACGATTCTAATAATTATTGAAGATTGTTTTATTGTAAACTAATCAACTAATAATATTAATAATCATATGTACACCATCCTTATTATATATTGACATATTGACTGCACAAGGAAACTAATTCTAAAAAAATACGTACGCAATTGGTTTCATCCATGGGCTCAACGTTGTGAAGCGGGCCCCCAGGCTAGGATCTTTGGGGGGCCTCCCTACCTATCGCTAAGGATAAAGACAGTGTGAAGCTCTACAGTAGCGTTTTCCAAATGGGGTACGCTGTAAAATTAATAATGTGTATGTTTAGTGTTTTATTGTATATTTTAATACATCCATTTTAATTATTAAGGTGTCATGTTATAACATGGCCACACTTTAAAATTTGATGTTTATTTATGACGCTGGCAACGCTTGCAAAAGCGTGAGAGCAATTTCATAATGATGCATCTGTTTAAATCAACATAGTTAGGTGCAGGTGTTTACCCCAAAAAGGTGAGAACAGATTGCACGAGCTCGTAAACAATATTAATAATTATCACTTAAATGTATTTCTTAACTCGTGTCAGTATTTTAAAAGAGGGTGAGAAAAATGTATCTGTTAAGAGATTTTCTTAATAGCACTTTAAAGTGCTATTTGTATAAAGAGATACATATATCATCTTCTTTATTACTGCAGGTGTGCATTTGTTTCAGGACGTTATTTTAGTTAATTTACTGCTTTTAGATGGTGACCTTAATACTGTGAGATCCCTTTGAACATTTCTTAAGTTGACACAGTCAAGTGGGTGCATAAATGTTTATATTATATTATATTGTTTACTTTAAAAGCTTAAAGTTTGTATGATGCTATAATCAAATAGCATTGTAAATTAAATAGGTGTGATGTCTTATTAGTGTACACAACAGTACGACCACAGAACTTTAAATAATATCTAATATAACTGAAGAAAAATAGCGCCGCAGGCGACTTATTTACTATAAAGCAAATTTGTGATGTGTGTCTATCTCTCTTATCTGGTCGACTCGTCTCACCGGGCTACCAGGCTAGAGCCCTGTCAGCCCCCCTTGTTGGGGTCATGGGTTTATCAAATAGGTAAGTACCTAGTGACAATACTACGGTCCTGGTGAAGATGCAAGAGCGTTAGATTCACAACCGGCCCTGTCCCTAGACCAGATTGAGAGCTCCTGCTTTAGGCTAGCTCAGCGCGGGGTCGATAAGGGTAGTCAAGTACGAATTCTTAACGACATCTATTAAGACACCATAGCAACACTGCGTTGTAATGATTTAGAAACGCCACCAGATATGGGGATGACGTCAGAATGTAATAGGTATGTTATTTATTTAATTTTAAATTGTTTCACGGCCACTGCGTGAAACGTCAAAAAAACAGCTGGTGATTTAAATTAAATGTCACCGAGCTCACGTGCCGTATTATGACACTAGTAATATGGATCAAGGATCTATACTTAGTTAAAAGTTCTTGTAATTATAGTTAATTATTAATTTAATTATTCCTCAATAAAACAATTTTTATACCTAATTAATTTTATTTGGTACCTATCTTATTAATAATATTTTTATTTATAAATAATTTCAATATGTTTATTTATTATATAAACTTATTTTAGTCACTTAATATTATTCTATATACTATGTATTTATTTTTATTTTAATTTATTCCTCTGTACCTTTAGGTACTTAGTAACTACGTACTTAATGACGTATTCATCCACGAGATGAATAATTTCAGCGGCGTCATATATTTATGTATATGTATGTATGTAGGTAGCGACTACGTATATCACGTGACGTATTTGCAAGTACTTCGTATAAAGAAAAACTTTTCCGACAGATTTTTCAAACCGATCGCCTGCAAAACTTTGCGAAAATGGGCGTAGGAGTCGACGACTGGATTTGTATAGAAAAATGCGAATTTATATAGGCGACTGGCGGTAATTTCTTTGAAAATTTGACTTTAGAGGGACAGGACCCCCTTCTCCTTTCTTAGGATTTAACTAAGTATCTAGGGAATCGTTAATAAATCTGATCAAAAAATTATACAGGCCGATGAGGGTCTCATTTCCCTCTGTCGCTGTATATATATTAATTGTTTAAAGCAAAAAGCGGGAGATAGCCGTACATGACGTTACATGACGTCCTTCCACCAGACCAGGAGCAAAATCCTCGGGCCAATCACGGAAAAGCAGTTCATTTTCCACTTTTCCGGAAAATTATGAACATCTTACTTAAAAACAAGGGTTTTCCAGGTATTTACAGTTGGGGTTAATTTTATAATCATCGCAAAAGTCCAACTAGTAGTTTTAACGTAAATCAGGTAAATAATTTCCGATTCAAATATCGGGATTACAATATTACAAAAGTAGAGTTTAATGATTTAAAAAAGTGCATATATTGCTAATATGTACGAAAATATCATACCTACCACAAATAACCGCGCGAGCTTACAGTAGCCGCTGGAATGAATTGAAATTAAAACTCACGTTGTCTTTTATACTCAACATTTTCCGCACTGTTTTCCATCGTTCAATGGGAAAACACTAGTTCGATCTATACAAATATGTTCACAATATAAGACATCAATAAAGTTTAAGACCTAAACGATATTTTCACGATATTTGTGAGTTTACGGAATCCAAAGATTACCTGTTTTAATTTATTTTTTTACAAATTGAAAACGGTCTGTAAGGCTTAGCTAACAGACTTAAGATATAATTGTTAATTTTAAATTAACAAAATATTAGTACCTACCTCAACATCTACATTATTACAATTGCACTTTTCGCATTTATCCTACTCATTTACCACATAAGTATGTACTAAATATGTACGTACTTTTATTGCGAGCAAAAATTATAATTTATCATTTACATTAGATACACGCAGCCACCTGATCATTTAATTTTTATTACAACTTCATACGATAACATATTTTTATTACATATGGAGTTGATTTTATTCCGATGAGTGTCTCGCTCACTAGACATGGATTTTTTTACTGCAGAGGTTTCTTCCTCTACCTCATAGCGCTCTGAACTATTGTAGTTTTCTCGCGCGATATCAAAATATTACGCATGCAGAATAATTTTATACAATGCAAAAAGATTAGGTATTAAAAGTTATAAATCGTCGCCCTCAAGGAAGAACTCACCAAATACAGTTTTTGCTCAAAATGAGTTATTTATGCAGAAAATCTTGCAATTTTTAACTCTATCTTAGAAAAAATCACCAAAATTCTAACTATAGATACGTTTTATGTTAAAAATTACAAATACAAAAAATTCACCAAGTACAAAGAAAAGATATTTGTGTTATGGAAAAAGTCACCGAAGTACTTTGGTGACTTCTTCCATGCGTATTTTTCCCTATAAGCAACACTTGGTGACACATCTGTCACACATCTTCTCGGTTGTATCTCATGGCTGAGGATGGTGGATTACCTTTGAATACCGTCATCCTTAGGGCTACCAAGGCTCTCAGAGCAGAATGAATGGTGCCCCCAGTCAGCCCCTCTATTTGGTCACTCCAGCTCTTCTCTGGAGGCCACCCAAAACCACCATTCTCACCAAGTTGTCTGGTCTGCGCCGGACAAAATGTCCAAAAAACTTCAGGATGCGTCTCAGAAATATTTTCAAGAGCCGTTCCTTTTGCAGTCTCTGGATGATTAACACTCCCGTTGCCACGATGGTCTCGCAGTTTAGAAATGACCTTAAATCATAGATACCCCACTTATTATTATGTATATAAACGTCTACTTTTAGCTATTTGTAGATAAAATATTTAGGCATAAAAAGAAAAATATATAGGTGGTTGAATTGAATGTTTTATATGTAAAATTAATCATTTTTCGAAAGTCTAATCAATATTTTGATAAGACAGTGATAGGGCTATCTAGAAAGATATACGTTAGAGAAACGCGCATAATAGTAATGTAAACATGAGACACTATTTTAAAATGTCATTTGTTAGTCAGAGATAGAAATGTATGTCTTTGTTCAACATAATTCTGTGAATAATGCAATCAGTTATAGCCTCCCATAATATATCGAACCTTGAAGTATACATTGTTCAAATACATCTGACGATAAACGCCAAAGCAACCCTTAACGCAATGTTATTAGTGTTCATTTTACCGTGTTAAGTTCGCTACATGTGGCGTTTATTCATAAACAATTAACGAAAAGGATCCAATGCTATTGAACATTGTCTAGTCAAGTCATAAAACCTTTTTTCCCGGATTTAGAATACAGACCCTTGCTACAAGGTTTGTAAAGATTACATCAGTTTGTGGGACATAGGCAATTGAAAAAAATTCTCGAGCGGGCTAAATAAAAACAGCACAGCATGTGGCGTGGCGTATTCACATGTTCTACATGTTTATACTATTATCATATTAGGCAATGCAGTATGTTAAATATTGGCAAGGGTAATATTATTTCATTCTGTTTTAGAATTTTAGGAAAATAATACAATGCGATAAATTTCATAATATTGATGTACCTACCCATTCAAATGTTGTATTCAAACCCAAATATTAAACCCGTTTAAATAAATACCTGCATTGAAATCAGACAGCTACAGAAAATGTAGGTATGTTCTAATGACTAGCATCAATAATAATATATTTGTATCTATAGTTAACTGTAGCTTTGTAAATTATTGCGGTGCGGTGCGGTTAATACGATATTCTAAAATATCCTTTTTTTGACGATATTACTAATACCTACCTATATTAGTTTTTTTTAATTATAAAAGATTATAAATGAGACATTATTTTGTTGGTCCATGGTTGAACCGTAATAAATTGTATTGTCGTCGTAAATCACTAATAATAGCTTTCATCCGAAAATAATAATGAGTCAGCAAATGCAATTTAAGTGCAACTAGGTAGTACACGTGGAGTTTCTTTTGTTTATGAAGTAGACACACAGTTGCAAAAAATATTTTATAGTGTTTGCAGCATTTTTATTTTTTAATTTTACAAGTACCAATAATAAAATTATAAAGTAGGTACCTACTTACATACCTAATATGTAAATAAATAATCATAGTGAACCTGTTGTGTTTACATGATATTGTGTTATAATATTATATATTATTATTAACTATATATAATAATATGTCCATAATATCGGTGGATTGTATGTAGGTACAAGAAATTCATATTAAGATTACTGAATCATTCTAATTTCATAAGTACTTACCAAATAATATTATTATATAAATAAATATTATCATACTCAATCTGATGTAGGTATATACATAATAATATACTATTATATTATTTCTCAGTGGTGAAGTGTGGAGGTAGACTGTTAAGATCCGACATAAATAGTGCATTGTGAGTCATACGTACCTATTTGTTTTTATTGAACTAATACTACAATAATTTACATAATATGGTGTTATATAGTTTTTAAAAATCAGATAAACCCAGGCCGAAATAAAACCATAATAGTTTCGGTACGCTTTGGGCAATCCTACAATTTTGTGCACACTTTTTCATTCATACTTCTCTTTTCGTTAAATATAAAATACATATTATTATTACACGTCATGTTGTTGGTATTTTTTAACTCTTTAAGTGAAGCGCCTAGTTTCAGAAGCCCTAAAAAGGTTTTCATAAAATTTTAAGTTTGATATATATTTAGATATATGTTTTTGTCCACTATATATTGGACAAAATGTAAGCAATAAAACTTAATGTGTTCATTAAAATATATCGAAGCCAATATTATTTCATAATATGCTAGGTATCTATTATTTTATGTGGCGAACGTAATAACGAACGCCTGCACACGTGTTATTCTACCTGACAACACCCTCGTCCGCTTCGGATGAATTAGCCATCCCCACTCTCCGTGAAATGACAGCGTGTGTTCGTTGTTCCATTTAAAACAGATCGAGACACACCGTGGTTTGGTTATGACGTACATTTATTGATGTCCGATTATTATACACGATTATAAGATAATTGCATGTGATATACACAGAATAACATGTTAAACGATGACTAAATAGTATTTAAAAACATACTTTACCTTTTGAAGCAATCAATTAGCTTTTAAAATGCCTTAAAATGCCAAATTTCTAGCGGTCCACTGAGTGGACGGCATGGTAACGGGCGTAATTTTTTTACCATGGTAAGGGAAAGGTTAACTGGTTCGTCCTGTGTTTTGTCCAATAAATACGAAGCATTCGGTGCCAACACCACATCTCGAAGGCATCAATTGCCCTCCGCTCCCTTCCCTTCAGGGTCCATGATTCGCCACCGTATAACAATCTGGTGAACACTAATATTTGCACATGCATAATTTTTGTAGGAATTGAAATTCCCCGATCCATCCATATTATAGACGTGTCATTGCATTTTTCACAATCTGTATGCGTCTTCTTATTTCCGCTTCACATCCGGTTTTTCCACGAATGGTCGATACCTGATATACAAACTCGTCCACTGTTTCTAAGTTTTAGAATATACTTGATGTTGGTAGAAGGTTAGCCCGATCGACAACCATTGACTTGGTCTTATTCCAATAATTAATAAGGAGGCCGTATTTGTGACTCTTACTCTTCTGTAGCAGCTCTGAGAATTCTCTTTCATCAGCAGCGATTTATGTATTATCTGCGAATCATAATTAGTTATTTATTTTCTGGCCACCAATTGTTATTCTGCCTTTCCATTGGATTTAGGGATTTCTGCATTATATGCCCTCCATATTATTGAATAAATGGGGAGATAAAACACATCCCTGACAGACTACCTTCTCAGTTAGGCAACTATCAAAAAAATATGCGTCTACAATTTGACTGTATATTATTATATTAATACTATCGACCGAAGGTAGGTACTTGATGGAGTTTGAATTTAAATTCTAATGGATTTAAGTTTTATATTATTCTATTTGATCCGTTTTTTGCGACCCGGGTTTCGCCTTTCTGCAGTATTATTATTGATATGGTAGAGGGTTTTTTTTACAAACAACTGAACTGTTCATAATTTATTTGTTATATTTTTTTTATTGTAATCCTTGACTTAATATGTAGGTGATAAAAGTTTTTGCCTACTCTATTGTATTGATTTGTTATATAAGTTAGAGTTAATAGTATTCATTGTCAGTGTATATTTGCCTTTTGGTGAGTGTACACAGTGCCTTAAGATGCCGAAAGGCGAAACCCGGGTGGCAAAAAATGACTCGAATGGAATAGTACAAAACTTAAATCCATTAGAATTTGACAATCTATGTTTGAGCTAAAAGTAAGGCTAGTTGCTATTATTGGAATGAAATGCATGGAAAAGTGGGCAACTCAAACAACAAAGGAAACTGAAATTGGTTTTGCTTTGATAAAATGGAAGAAAAATCTTCCAGCTGAAGTCAAAAAACGTCTGATCACGTGGTGGCCAGAACCGCAACAAAAACATTGCTGCTATATTTTTGTTCACAGTAATCAAACATCCTAAGATCCATTCATTCCATTGAAAACATTTTTTTAGAATCTAGCCATTACTTTATGGAATATAATAGCATGCATTCTGCGATAGAGCGGTAAAGTAAGAACAAGTCTACGAAATGAGTGGTTGGCTGGAAATGCGAAAGAAAGAACCAGAGCCATAGCGTGTTGAAGAGATGAAGTTCGTCGACATGATTGATTTTGAATGGTTGTCAAATCAGATAATAATTTTGTCGATTTAAGGATGAAAATGGTGAGACTATAAGAAGATTAAGGGTGTGCGATTCAACCAAAAACTACCGGGTAGTATCCAGTTTAGATATGGCCACCGGAATGAATATAGGAATTTACAACTATGTGGACATGGGAACTTTGAAGTACCACCAGCAATAAAAAGGCATATAATAAAATATTGACCATAAGACAAGTGTGCAAAAAAAAAATGACCACTGGACACTTGGCATTTCAAACAATATTCCAGAGGAATACCACGGCTGTATGCACAATCACCAGTGTCTAGAAATGTTCCTCAGAATGATATTCTGATGAATGAAAACGAATCAGAAGAAGAATAATTGTTAATGTGAATGAGGTCTATGTATAAGACGTATTTTATGTAAATGGTCAAGATTATTTCAGTAAAATACAGTAGGTATATTATTCTTTTCTGATGTGTTTTATTGATAATATGATCATTCAAGATAAAAACTCACCATTTGAATAATGTCTTACATTGAATATGTATGGAAAAACTAACCAAGTACGAAAAACAGTTTTTCTAGATTTTTTTATAAGGAAGGTTACATGTTTTAAATGTTATGTACATAAACATAAAAATAATCAATCAAATAAAAAACCGTTTCCTTCTATGTACTTTCGTTTTCTAATGAGAGCAATTTAAAATTTTTAAAAGTCGAGTTAGTACCTACTGTTACCAGACAAAAAAAGAAAAGAACCCGGCACGACAGTTTCAAATTCTAGATCAACAATTTAACGACCAAAAAAAATACCCAGCTCCGCTGGCGAATGTTTAGAATCTCTGACAAAGTTAAGTAAACAATAACACCCTCGACGGGCGAACAAAATTGTACCTGCCGACAGAAAAGATCACCATTAGGTTTTGACTTGACCGAAAGATTCCCTTCGTACCCCTCCCCGCCGTCTCACCACCGAGAGGGTCGTTGCAGATAAGGGCAGACAGTATTCATTCTCCCGCCAAAGTGGAAGCGGACATCCGGGGTTGCACCTTCAGTGCGGCCCGGGGTCTTTACGATGTAAACTGTGAAGTCGCGCTCGTTTCAAGCGGCCCGATAGTAATCCCTATAACCACCTCAAAACCATGTGTCGCGTCCTCGATAAAACACTTTCGCGCCGATTCGGCTAATGTGTTTAAACACGTGTTCCCATATAATGACTGTGCGATAGCTAAATCTAAGACTCCTGTGCAAGTGTAATTAATGAAGTAATCCAACCAATGTCTGAAAAGTTAATGTAATTAAACGTCTCTGCGCAGGGAAATTGTCAAATCAAAGACGTGTTTTATCTTGAATTATATGTCCTGATGTCCACACAACCCTCAATCAAGGTGATGCTCGTGAAGAATGCTGCCAGCATACATGTGAGTTCTCCACCCATTCTTCCCGGTATCACTACTTATCTAAATGCCATTGGGAACTTACCTACTGACTATTACCCATTATTACTTGGTTGTAGGTCATGCTCAAACGAGGTTGATTCTTTGCATTCCTCAATAAACAGAAAAAAAGAGTATGAGTCAAATCATACTTCTCATTGAGGTAAATATGGTCAAAATATACAGCTTTTCTGTGCTTGATAGTTTTAGTTACCTACCTATAAGTTTTTCTGTCTTATTTGCTGCTGTTAAAAACTTCACATTAGTAATGACGTGATCAGCCCAGGATATTTTCATGGTCCCCGTTACAGCCACACACAGATAGCCTTACCCTCTTCAGAACGTAGCGTACCTACTGATGTACCTACCCTCAAGTTCAAAGCTAGCTCAGGGTGTTGGTGTGCACTTGGGGTGTCAAACAAATTGTTTGTTTCAACTTTGTAATTTAGTGCTATAAAGGAGCACGGGTCCAGAATTAAATAAAACCCTAGGATTAGCTTTACTTCGTATATTGTTTTCACCAGTTATTTTTATAATATTCCTTTACACTTGCATCTTAATATTAATTTATGACTTAATATGAATACAAAAATACTTTATAACGAGGTTCTTAATAATTATTATTTTTTAGATACCTAATTAATGTTTTATAACACAATCCGAATTACTCTTTACAATTATTATTGCTTTGAATTACATTCCTCATTGTTTCTTAATTAACAATTGTGGCTTTTGGATTACAATCCTTATAGTTCTTATTTTATAATAATTATTATTATATCACTTAAATACCTAGCGATGACTTTAAGTTATCCCGATAATTAAACAATCTCTGCAGCGACCGGCGTAGGCTGTAAGTAAGCACTATTTTTCGTAACAAACCGTTGAGGTCATATTATTACGTGCATCTCAGTCTGAGGCTCTAACCGCCCTTCCCGCGAGAACCGGCGCCTTTCACAGAGATAAATTACTCCGCGTAACTCTGCTTCTAATTGGCTAACGGTTGGCATCAAAATTATTATCCGAATACATAAAATCTTATGTCTACAAATATAACATAATGATGTTCATTTACAATTCAAAATAATACCAAATAAACCAGAATGGAATTACTAATGGATGCGCGTAATCGTGAAGTGGCTATTCGATATAATTAGCATGCTATTTAAATGTAGTTATTATCTCTGTTTGCGTGCCATAACTTCAGTGACGTCTAACTGGTTGTTAATAATCAGATTTATTGTTATTCTAATGTTGTTACAATTACGTATAGCAGCAAAAATGGTTATGTAGAGGTTTTATATTTGAAATATACAAATGTCAAGTTGTTGTCTATGGTCATTGATCGACCAAGGACAATAAAAATGAAATGAGTCAACAATTCAGTTGCAAATCCGACCTTCAACAGTACAGTCAGTCATGCGAGCAACTCCGCATAAAGTTTCGATATCATATTCAAAATCATAATGTAACCTTCTGTAACAAACTACAAAAACAATGTGAAACAGTGTCTTATTTTAGTGCCGTGTTAATCTTAAATGTTTTAGGACAATATAAAACAATCCATATCAAAACTATGTCTCATTTAATCTTGCCCCCGAACATTATATTATCACACACACGAAGCAACCTTCTACATATAAATAAAAGACGTTATATCTTCACAACCTACAACAATATTTTATTATCCTTACTATTATTATTTATTATCCGCTAGCAAACCGCGATTCCACGTGTGACGTATGCAGGTACATACACGTAACTAACATAATTTTTTTTACACATGCTAATTGTTTGTGATTGATGAAAAAATCGACCCCGAAAGATTTGGGATATTGTTTACTAATCACGGAATTCAATGGTATCGAAAATTGTCCAGGAGGGAACCCCTAGTGTCAATACGCTCAGATGCTATGCCACAATACTAACGTGTCACATAAATACCAGTGGTGAATACTACCAACATGATGGTTGACAGACTGCATAAGTGGTACGTCTTCATAAACGTCATAACATAAATATAAAATAATGGATAAGTTAGCGGATATCTATACGAACATACGATACCATATAATTAGAAGGCTATAACACTAATATGTCTTTGTATGTTTTTAAGACTACCAGATGACGAGCATCATTCTATATAAACGTACATTGCATTTATAAGGTTTTTCACCGGTATGTCATTTTATGTTTCTTATGATCACCAAGATGCGAGCATCTATATAAACATACATTGCATTAGGAGGTTTTCACCAGTATGTGTAATTTATGTGTTTTGAGATGAACAAGTCGCGAGTATCCAAATGAAAATACATTGCATTTATAAGGTTTATCACCAGTAGATGTGATTTTATGTTTTATAAGTTCACTAAGTTGCGAGCATCGACATGAACAGAGATTCCATTTATAAGGTTTTCCACCAGAATGTGTGATTTGATGTGAGTTATGATGACCAAGTTTCGAACATTTAGATAACCATACATTGCATTCATAAGGTTTTTTTTTTACCAGTATGTGTTTATTTATGTGTTTTAAGCTGACTAGATGTCGAGGATTTATATGAACATACATTGCATTTAAAGAGGTTTTCACCAGTATGTGTCATTTTATGAATCTTAAGAGGACTAAGTCGCGAGCATCTATGTGAACATACATTGCATTTATAAGGTTTTTCACCAGTTTGTGTCATTTTATGTGCTTTGAGCCGACTAGATGTCGAGGATTTATATGAACATACATTGCATTTAAAGGGGTTTTCACCAGTATGTGTCATTTTATGTATCTTAAGATAACTAAGTCGCGAGCATCTATATGAACATACACTGCATTTATAAGGTTTTTCACCAGTATGTGTCATTTTATGTCTTTTGAGATGACTAGATCTCGAGGATTTATATGAACATACATTGCATTTAAAGGAATATTCGCCAGTATGTGTCATTTTATGTATCTTAGGATCACCATGTCGCGAGCATGTATATGAACATACAATGCATTTATAAGGTTTTTCACCAGTATGTGTCATTTTATGTGTTTTGAGCCCACTAGATGTCGAGCATTTATACGAACAAACACTGCATTTAAAGGGTTTTTCACCAGTATGTGTCGTTTTATGTTTTTTGAGCTAACAGAGTTGCGAGCATATATATAAACATACATTGCATTCATAAGGTTTTTCATCAGTATGTTTCATTTTATGTGTTCTGAGATAAACAAGTCGCGAGCATCTATATGAACATACACTGCATTTATAAGGTTTTTCACCAGTATGTCTTTTGAGATGATTAGATCTCGAGGATTTATATGAACATACATGCATTTAAAGGGTTATTTGCCAGTATGTATCATTTTATGTATCTTAAGATCACCATGTCGCGAGCATGTATATGAACATACACTGCATTTATAAGGTTTTTCACCAGTATGTGACATTTTATGTCTTTTGAGATAACTAGATGTTGACGATTTAAATGAACAAACATCGCATTTATAGGGTTTTTCACCAGTATGTGTTATTTTATGTGTTTTGAGCCCACTAGATGTCGAGCATTTATATGAACATAGATTGAATTTAAAGGGTTTTTCCCCAGTATGTGTCATTTTATGTTTTTTAAGATCACCAAGTTGCGAGCATCTGTATGAACATATATTGCATTTATTAGGTTTTTCACCAGTATGTCTCATTTTATGTTTTTTAAGAACACTAGATATCGAGCATGTATATGAACATACACTGCATTTATAAGGTTTTTCCCCAGTATGTGTCATTTTATGTTTTTTAAGATCACCAAGTTGCGAGCATCTGTATGAACATATATTGCATTTATTAGGTTTTTCACAAGTATGTCTCATTTTATGTTTTTTAAGAACACTAGATATCGAGCATGTATATGAACATACACTGCATTTATAAGGTTTTTCAACAGTATGTGTCATTTTATGTCTTTTGAGCCCACTGGATGTCGAGCATTTATACGAACATACACTGCATTTAAAGGGTTTTTCACCAGTATGTGTCGTTTTATGTTTTTTGAGATAACCAAGTTGCGAGCATCTGTATGAACATACATTGCATTCATAAGGTTTTTCACCAGTGTGATTCATTTTATGTCTTCTGAGATGACCAAGTTGCAAGCATCTATATGAACATACATTGCATTTATAGGGTTTTTCACCAGTATGTGTCATTTTATGGGTTTTGAGCGTACTAGATGTCGAGGATTTATATGAACATACATTGCATTTAAAAGGTTTTTCACCAGTATGTGTCATTTTATGTATCTTAAGATCACCAAATTGCGAGCATTTATATGAACATACGCTGCATTCATAAGGTTTTTCACCAGTATGTGTCATTTTATGTGTTTTGAGATAACAAAGTCGCGAGCATCTATATGAACATACATTGCATTTAAAGGGTTTTTCACCAGTATGTGTCATTTTATGTATCTTAAGATCACGAGGTGTCGAGCATTTATATGAACATTCACTGCATTTATAGGGTTTTTCACCAGTATGTGTCATTTTATGTATTTTGAGATGACCAAGTCGCGAGCATCTATATGAACATACATTGCATTTATAAGGTTTTTCACCCGTACTTGCATTTTTATTTGCTTTAATATTACTATGTTGAGAAAATACGATGACTTGATTTTGATCATCAATCACGTCCATGTGAGCAATTTTATGAGATTTTAGAGCACTTCTGCTACCAAAAACTGCGCTACAAATGCAGCAAATTAAATTAAGTGAGAAATGGATTACTCTTCTTAGAATAAGGCGAAGTTCCTTCGGAGTATCTCGTTCAAAAATTTCTTTTTTAATATCTTTCTCATCTATCGTGACTTCTGCATACTGCAACATTCTATCCTGGATTCCATCATCTGAGGGTTGTTGACTGTCGCCTGTATCGTGATGTTCTGTGAAAAATTCCGTGGTAGAAACCTAGAAAGAAATTCAATATTATCAATTATGTGTTATAATATTCCATTTGTTTTTTTTTCATTTTGCTTTTCAGCATCTGCCGACATTATTAAATAACGAAGTGAGAGTAAAATGGCAATAGTGTCGTTGGAGAGTGTGCATAGGCATTTGACACCAATACAAGAGCACCGACCTTCAGTTGGTGTTCGTGGAGGTGAACTTTTGACGTATTACTGCATATTTCAGCCTTATAATCAACCCGTCGCTAAATAAAATGACGTTAATCACCCATAACAAAACCAAACTAAGAACCAAGGTATAAGTCCCGCAGTTCATACTGACCGGTTTAACAACTATTCAGGATGGGCTGTGGATGCCAAAAGTCGACCTAAGCGGTAAGTATTATAGATGTAGTATAATATATATATAGTATATATATAGGTATTACTCGTATGCATAACGAATTAATATGTATTTAAAATGTTTAATTGTACTGATAACATAAGATCACTCAACAAATTTAATATACCATTACTCAATGTGTAGAATCGATTAAATTAACAATCATTGTATAATTGCCATTACATTATAATCAAAATGACGGATCAAAATACGAAGCTGTTATATACGAGGGTAGTCCTAGAAGTACCCGACCTAAGAAAGAAAACACAAAAAAATGGGATTTTTTTTTAAATTTCTTTACGTAGTCTTCTTTTAGGTCGATACACTTTTTCCAGCGATGTTCAATAGCTATGATACCCTGTTTATAGTGAGAAACGTGGAGCTCTTCAAAACAGCCATCAACCGCCGACTCCACCTCTTCATTGTTGGCAAATCTTTTACCACCGAGCCATTTTTTGAAGTTAGGAAACAGAAAATATTACGAGGGGGCTAAATCTGGCGAATAGGGTGCGTTAGGAATCAATTCGAATTTTAACTCATTAATTTTGACCATCGCGATAACGGATGTGTGAACTGATGAATTGTCCCGATGAAACCAAACAATCTTTTTCGCCAAATGTGGTTATTTTTTCCTAATTTCATCACTCAAACGCTGCAATAAGTTTGCATAATACACGCCGTTGATTGTTTTTCCTTTCTGAAGATAATCAATGAAAATTACCCCTCGCGCATCCCAAAAAAACTGACGCAATGATCTTGCCTGCAGATGGAACTGTCTTCGCCTTCTTTGGAGCCGATTCTCTCCATTCAGTCGATTGTTTTGACTGTTCTTTCGTCTCAGGTGTGAATCGATGGAACCATGTTTCATCCATGGTTATTAGACGCAAAAACTCTGCTTTATTGCTGTGAAACTTCGCCAAACACTCGATTGAAACATCCTCACGACGCTGTTTTTGTTTCATTGTGAGTAATCGCGGCACCCACCTTTCGTACAGCTTTCTCATGTCTAAATTTTCATTCAATATGTGATGTACGGCACTTGTTGAAATGCCTACCATGTCTAGTAGCTCGCGCAATTTCAGTCGACGTTCATCCAATACCATTTTGTGGATTTTCTTCACCATTTCTGGCCCCATTCACCTCACCTCATTTGGTCGACCACTGCGATGTTCGTCTTGGCAGCTCGTACAGCCTCTTTTAAGGGCGGACATGCTCAGCGTATGTCAAAATAGAGCTTTTATTTTATTTTCAAATCATGATCCTGGACATTCCTTAAACGTTGTAGATATTCTATTTATATAATTTTAAAGTCTTATTATCCTTTATATTTATTTTAAACATTTGATGACTGCATAAAGTATTTTTATTACATAAAATAGTATTCTTTTAAACCTCTCGCTCTAATATTTTAGAATATAGTCATATTTCAGTACATGCATGTGCAGTGGTGTTAAGATTTTTTTAATTTATTAATTTTCAAACGCATTTATAAAACCATTAGTATAATTTATGTCGACATTATTATAGTGAAATATTTACGGTAAACAATTATATTGATAATCCCTGTGATCCCAAATTTGACAAGAATTAGGCATTTTATTATTCAAAAAATGGGCAAGATTAACACATTTGAAGATAATTCTAAAGATACTAATTATGAACATTCAAGTGCGATAAACATTTTACGAATAATGATTGCTTTATAATAACTATTGAAGAATAACAAGTGTTTTTTTTGAAATACGCCATTTCTTCTGGCATTTCCCAGTGGTTTAGCTATAAAATAAGGCCGTACCCATAAATTGACACAATAAAACTGAAGTAGGGAGTAAGATCATGTTAACGCGCATGTTTTAACATGTACCTAAACAGGAGGAGTGTCCCCTTTTAAGCCATTTCCTCCCAAAGTCCCTCCGGGCGCCTATCAAAAGAGCCCGAATTTCTATAGAATTCAGTTCCGTTCAAGTGATATTCTCCAAAACACGCGCAGGATCTCTTCAGTGCAAACTTCGCACTTTTCGTAAAAGTCATCGTAAATAGAAACACTCACACATCCGAAAGTAAACCACTAACAAGTTTACCGAGCGATAATAATTATTAGTCATACTCCGATGACTCACCAGTATTAATGATCGCAAATAAGTTCCTAAGTACTTCGATCAGCCGTTCCACCGCGAGTACATCCTAATTACGTGTGCGGTTCTCCAACTTTCTAATTAGCGACTCATACCTCTATGCCGCCTAGTGTAAATCTAGACATTATAAATAATTATATAAATCGTTTCTATTCATTTTAATAAGGTGTAAAATTTAAGTTTTATAAATGAATAAACAAACATTTTATAAGTTTCTTTATAAAACCGAGTTCCTTGAACAAAAGACAATTAGAAAAATTATAAATAAATATTTCTTTAAATAAACTATAGACAATATTAAGACTTTTATAAGTTAATAAAAAGTAAATAAATAAATATAAATAAATAAATTTGGACTTAAATACTCAATAAAATTCTACGAATTAGTTCCTATAATTATAAATATAAACTATTTATAATTTTTTTACAGTTTTTCTAAAAACTATATTATACAATATATAAATTACTAGCTGACCCGGCGTACTTCGTACCGCCTCAGAATCAATAATCTTGTGTTAACTTATTAGCTAAATTAAATTCAGTTTTTTATTAAGTTAAAATGAATACTCAAATGAATAAGTTCAATAAATGTGCAAAAATAAAATCAAAATGAAAAGTAAATTATATTGAGCTGTACACACTGTACACCCACGATGACCGCGTGGATTAAGCGCCGGTCTATAGTGTCGAGGGTCCCAGGTTCGAATCCTGGGTCTGGTAAGTTCACATATTGTTTTTCAATTTGTTCATGAGTATGGTCCTAATAGGTTGAGCAAGTGGCTGACATCCATTTCTCGTTAAAATAAAATCTGTTAATACAAACCTCCAATCTGTGGAGGCCCATATGATCCTATTAGGATCGGACATGGTCAAAAGAAAAAAAAGTATGTTATTCACGTGGCAGCAAGGCATTTGCTTTATTGAAGCGAATGGAAACGATTCGCGTAGCATTGTTGCACTACTTTCTGTTAAACTATTTGCTGGATGGGTTGCACTCGGGTCGATTCCCTTCATTGAATGACCTTGTGATATACGACATTTTTCGTTTTGTTGTCAGGTGAAAAAACGTACAAAGCAGATGATTAGCCGACACATGAACATGCTGCGTACAATTGACCGTGAGAGAAACATTCATTTTATAGATTCAGGCCACAAACACGCAAGGATTGGCCTCGTAATCTGTTGATCGTCATGCCGAATGCAAGACGAATTGAAAATTGAATTCGTTTAAACTCGAATGGCATATCAGTTGAGATCATCGAAATTCTCGGATTGAGAACTTCCTCACCTTTGAACATTCCTTTGATTATCGTCACGTGAATCACGTTGCCCATGAGTTTTATTTTATTTATTTATTTATTTAGAAAAAGATTATTACGGCATTGACAACTAACTCACCACCAAACGCGTTATGTTACGTAGTTTTTGTTGGTTCAGATTTCAAAGCATGATGACTACTGAGCCATCCTTCAGTTGTAAATTGTGCGGTAGCAAGCCAGGCAGATCCAATGACTTTAAAAATTCAGTTGGATAGTTAGTTGCTTTGTCTTCGTTTGTTACACAGTCGGTAGATTTGAAGGAATGCAGTGGACCAACGATTTGATTTTGAATTGTGAAGTTTAAGTATCCACATCTTTGTTGTTTGCCGCAAGAATGCTCGTTCACTCAACCAATTGTGCTTTTTGTGGTGAGCAATGATGTTCGGGAACACTTTACAGAATTAATAAGTTTTAAATAGTCTTCATTCGAAATATAGTTCGCTAATGGCCTCGAATAGAAATGGGCTGGACACATATCTCGAAGAAGGGGCAATCGTTGGACAAATCCAGTCATTGAATGGTACCCAAGAGGTACGAAACGTCCGTAAGGTAGACCTAGAGGCCGCTGGATCGATTAAATAATAGAGTTTTGCGGAAATACGTGCCAACGCAACGTACAGGACAGAGAGAAGTGGAATCAGCTTGGAGAGGCCTTTATTCAGCAGTGAATAGATAGAGGCTGATAATGATGAAATAGTCTATATTATTACGCATCCCAGCCCATCTATTCTGTGAAAAGGGTGCTATCGAGGGTAGTTTATCATATTTATGTAACGAGACGGCTAATTATTACAATAAGTTAACCATCTAAAGCTAAACTGTCAAAAAGTGATATGTTTTAACAGCCCCTATTTTGGCTGTGTTAGCTTTTAGAGCGAGACAGATAAAATTGAAAGAGCCCAACAAATTGTATCTCCAGCAAAAGTAATTTACTTACTATAGTATGTGAAAAAGGGTGAATAGCGAAAACAAATAAATGCTCTCACACAAAACCTAACTGATAACTGGTTTGGTATTTAACTAGAATTGAACATACAAACTATGGAGTGATGGTAGGTTTCAAATGTGATATGCAATGAAAAACAATCGGTGTGTGTACGCGCGTTAGAATTTATACTTCTTTGGCGTAACAAACAAAAAAATTGTGATAAACTATATTCTTTGACTAGCTCGTAATTATCTTGTTAAATTACACACTCAGGACCGCTTATTGGAACGCCGTTGGTTTATTTATATAAACTTTAACTTATATTACTAAATTATATAATGGTTTCTCGTTGTTTTTTTTTATTTTAAAGTATCAACTGTCACTCTGGCGTTTAATCATTTGTTTACGTAAGAAATTGCAAATGGCCGACAATAATAAATTCACTGCCTCCTAGGCAATGAAACAATTCTAAACTATAATATAATACTGTCGTCACGATTGCAGTACCATACCGTGGCGTAAAAGTAGTGCGTTCGCCTGATAACCGAACATTCGGTGGTTCGAATCCAATCGAGTGCGTTTTTTTCGTGTGAAAAAATAAATTATGTGTTACATGTCACACGCCAAAAATACACTCTCTGATTTCCCAAACGCGCCAAAAAAGTATAATTTAAGAAATCTTATTAATATAGTCGTCAGCTAGAACACACAGGTACAACGATCAAATACTAAACTAATTCAAGTACTTATATGCATATGGGTACCTAAATAGAGTTACCTCAATGAAGAAGTGACATAGTTATAGCTGATCCAGAATTGAGATAGAATGCAATTCAGTTGCCGACTTCGACTGAAGACGTCACCGAGGAGATGCAGTCTTTACATGTAAAATCGGACATACCTGTTGTACTGGTCTGTAATCTGAATACGAGCATCCTGGTTGAGGATATTCATCATAAAATGGGTTTAACGTATCTTCGATAAGCTTGCGCTTGACGTCAACAAACCCACAGTCTTTCTCAGATTTTGCGGGGTACTGAAAGGAACATAATACTATAAGATCACAATATAACATAAATAGTCTAGTTTAGCCCATATATCGTTATATTATATCTGTTATTTGTATGAGAATTGGAGTACCTATATTATGTTATTACTTATTAAAGAGAAGTTAGCGTACGTTTCCTTAACAGAGTTAAAAAATAATCACCTATCCATGCATTGCTTTTCCCTCCATCACCCGCCACGTCTCCACACCCGTTATGCAGGCGTATACCGTGGCGTAACGAACGATAGGCGCTGTTCAAATTTGTGCCAAAAGTGTCCCAGGAGCAACTTCCCAAGACCTTGGTTGGCGTGCACTAGAGTGTGCGTGATCCTTAATTTCATATAATGTATTACAGGGACTTTAATAGAGAGATTATTATAGGGACACTCCCAGAGGATGTGATCGGCATCCTGCAATTCGCCACATAAGCAAGTCGGAGATTCTATTAGGCCAAGCTGACAGAGCTTGGAGGCAAAACCACCGTGTCCGGTTAAGAACTGAGAAGTCCAATGGTCTGGAGTCAATCTGGTTATCTCCATGCGCCACATAATATTAGGAATGCTTATCCTAGCCATGCAATGCTAATTATTTTAATACAAAAATTTGAGTAGGTATAATATGCTATGATATAAGTAAGTTGAATACAATCACGAAATGTGTTTGACAGTTAGCTATATTCGTTTTAAAACTCAGTATCTTTTAGTAAGATACACATATCTATCGTAATTATCGGTACTTCAAACCAAGGCTGCACTTGTACCAATAATTACGAACCCAAACGTCCCGGACGCCTCCACCATAAAGCAAGAGAATGCTGATGATTCAGGTTACAAGTTTGTGGTTAGTTTTTTTAAGAATCTGTCAAATACTACCTACTGCAAAACACCAGTATGAAGTAAATGGGTAGTATGTTTTTATATTTTACTACTACTATTTAATAATGTTTTCAAATTTTGTTTAATCAATTACCCTCTAACATTCAATTCGACAGCAATTATCATTTTATTTTAGTATTAATTGTTCACCATTATGTAAGTACATGCTAGGCGTATAACTCGTTTACACGTGCATGGATTTACTGCTGACAGTACGTATTATCGCGGCCATAACAATAAAATGCACGTATTGTCATGCAAGTTGAAATATTGCATGGATCAATCAAAAAAGTTTCTGAATTTTTATGCGACAAATCTGCGCCAGCGCAGTAGAACGATAGTGGCGAACCTGGCGACAAAAAAACAAACTTCATCGCTCATTTTGAGGTGAACCGGTTTCTTTACCGTGTAATGATAACATCGCGTTTTTACGCTGACAGTACGTATTATCGCGGCCATAACAAGAAAATGCACGTATTGTCATTCAAGTTGCAATATTGCATGCATCAATCAAAAAAGTTCGGAAGCTTCAGAATTTTTATACGACAAATCTGCGACAGCGCAATATAACGATAGTGGCGAACCTGCCGGCAAAAAAACTACACCGCCCATTTTGAGGTTAACCGATTTTTTTACCGTGAAATGATAACATTGCGTCTCGCTTACTCTTGATGAATGAGATTGGAGAGAGACACACTTTTATGTATAAACAATTGATGTTAAAAATAGTCACGATTACTGCAAATAAATCCATGCAAGTCTACAGGCGCTATTAACTTTTCCCTTACCATGACAAAAAATTACGCGCGTTCCCATGCTGTCCACTCAGTGGACTGATAGAAAATTGGCATTTTAGGGCATTTTAAAAGCTAATTGATTGCTTCAAAAGGTAAAGTATGTTTTTAAATACTGTTTAGTCATCGTTTAACATTTTATTCTGTGTATATTACATGCAATTATCTCTTAATCGTGTATAATATCGGACATCGATAAATGTACATCATAACCAAACCACGGCTTGTCTCGGTCTGTTTTAAATGAAACAACCAACATACGCTGCCATTTCACGGAGAGTGGGGGTGGCTAATTCATCCGAAGCGAACGAGGGATGTTATTAGGTAGGATAACATCTGTGTGGACTTGCGTTATCACGTTCACCACATAAAATAATAGTTATAATTTTGCAATATCGATTCCCTATATAATTTTAAAACACTGTGATCTTATTGTATCATGTTATTAAGTATTTTTAAAAATCGTAATTTAAAACACATTAAAATAATATACTTACATAAGAATAATTAAACAAGAAAAATACTCCAATCTTATAGTTTCCACTAAATATATTTTAATATCATGCTTCTTATGGTGAAATAATACACATTAATAAATATTAATCACTACGCTACTTGAAGTTATACGCACGTATTAAGTATATACCTCTAAGACTATAGATATATCATACCTACTTTTAGATAATTTCCCTAGTATAACCTAGTATATAAAAAAATTACCTATAATTTTGCAATATCGATTCCCTGATTATAATCTATAATATAAAAATCAATATTTGTTTTATTAATACTTTCGACCGAAGGTACTTGATGGAATTTGAATTTAAATTCTAATGGATTCAAGCTCTGTACTATTCCATTTAAGTCGTTTTTTTCGACCCGGGTTTTGCCTTTCGGCATCTTCAGGCGTCGTGTACACTCACCAAAGGCAAACACACACTGACAACGAATACCCTTAACTCTACCTTATATAGTAAATCAATACAATAAAGTAGGTAAAAACTCCATTACCTACCTATTTAGTCAGAAATTACAACAAAAATACAATAAACAAATTATGAATAGCTGAAGTAAAAACCTAATTAGTAAAATCCCTCTCTTATTAATAACAATACACTGGACAGCATATTATTATAATAAATCGTCAAACCTAATTAAAGGTAAAAATTCTTTATAACAGTAAAAATACTACACTCAAGAGGTGTAAATCGTCAATTCTAAGAATAAATAATTAATCGAGTTAACTAATGAGATTTTAGTCTTTAATAATACTCTTACAAGGTACCTACTTTCAAAACATTATTTTTTAACAAAAACAAAATTATACATCGACGGCCCCAGGAAAAACCATGATAAGTCTAAAATCATAAATGTTCAGGAGAGCGAAAAAACTAAAATATTTACGCTATTAAATTCATCATATAAAATGAGTAAGTTTTTTCTTATCTTATTTAAATAAATCAGATAGACCATTTTATGGTCTATATTCCTATCAAAATTTAATGGTGATTCATTAATTAACAGTTGATATAATGTCCAAAAATCGTTTTTATTTGGAATAATATTACGCACTTTATATTTTGACTCGATTCAACATGCTTTTGCGCGGACGAAATAGATTACTGACTCCGCATAACACATTCATATTCTGAGATAGAAACCTTATTTTACGTCGCATTTTTCTTACTCCATACGATTTTATTAATTACAACTATAGTTATAACGCTCTTTTACGGAAAAATTGACATTGCGCAATATTTAACTCGAAATAGTACAGCGTGTCTATAAAATCTTAACAAGGGATATAGGGACATATTGATATATATATATTTTATACGGAGTTTTTATAATTTAAATGTATTTAAGTATGACTTTTTATGTTTTTTTGCAAATTATTATTGATATTTTTATAAATAATCAGAATATGTAAATTACGAAATAATAAACATTCAAGAAAAATGTTTATAATGGAATAATAAAGAAGTTATGAGAAAATTAGTACATAACACTACTTACTACACCATCAATAAAATATCTATTTTTTATACTACTTCGTAACAAATTTTTCATTAAAAATATAGAATAGATAGAAAAAAACAATGTAATGTTAATGGTCATGTATATCGCTAGAAGAATTTTAATTTAATTAATATTCAGTACAATTATCGAAACCAGAGAGATAATATATTTCATTAAATAAATCATTATAAGTTCGCTAATGGTTTACATAAAGGATATACTGAGTGAATTAAATTAGTAATTATCACTTTAGAACACACATAATTATTATTGTTCAATACAAAATACAAAAATATTAAATTACTAGTGGAATATAATATTATACATAACAATTTGGCACAAATGTACCAACCAAAGCATCGAAATGTTGGAAAAAATATATTTAAGTAGGTTTATTAGTTTCAAAAATTTTAATACTAGTAAACCTAAAGAAAGTGTTATTAATAACCTAAGAATTATTATTTAAAGACAGCTGAATTCACTTTCGTTATCAAATGAGATCGCATTATTAAAATGTTCATCAGCAGAAGTTAAATTCATATAAAATTTATACTAGGCTTGTATTACATACACATTCTATAATCACGATTAGGTAATTACCTATCTAAAATAACATTGATACAACATTATGTAGTTGCTGTAGCAAGAGTGATAACACTGATAACCTTTTCAGTACCTACCTTCTATTCACTTTTTTCAATTCAATTTTTACAACATAATATCTTTCTGTAATTGATCTTGTAAAATTGTAATTAAAAGCTTATAAATACTGATACAGTGATCATATTAACTTTCGTATTGTTTTTATAATGTTTATTGTTGATATGAGTTTAATTATCGATTAGTAAACATAGTTGAATTATATTTAATTGTCAACATAAATCATGAAACATCAGTATAAGTACGTCTTAATTGAACTCAGTTATGTTAATTAATACGAGGTGTCATGATTGCAATAATTTATTTGGAAAGATAAAATAAATATGTACCTCCCCAACATTGTAATATTTAGTTTAAAATTTAAATAATCGTGGTACGAATCTGCATTTTTCTAAACGGTTGGCTTTTAACTAGTATTTTCTTTAAATGATACATTATATTGTTATCTAATCTAATCAATTACGTAGAGTTTTATTAAATACTTTCTCAAAAAAACATAGTTTAATCACTTTATTTAACTTACTATTTTGATCGATCTATATAACTCCGACCGATTTAACTTAGATAAAAAATAGTAATTACTATTTATGCTAGTTTTAATATTTTAAAACAGTCATATTCAATAAATTAATACGAGGTAAGTATATATGAGAGTAGGTACTAGATTTTTCAAAACTAATTGATATTTTGTTTGATATTATACCTACCGGGGATACCACAATATGTTAATCCCATCTCATACATATTATTTACCTAGATTCTAGACAACAATAAATGATTCATAAACTGACTAGTATCATACACGTTTTTCGGTAAAATTCTATTGAAAATAATAGATAAAATAAGTTTTCAAAAAACCCGGCTAATCTTTTTTTTAGGTGACCGACATGTAATAATAATTTATAATCCACAGAGCTCGTTTTCGAGAAACATTCAATGTACAAAGTAATAATAAAATATACCCTTTTATATTATTGCAAACATAAAATTAACACGTCGGACGTATTTAAATTTTACAATGAGCTTAAGTTGGTCCCAATGTGTACAAATCAATTAGTAAGCCTTTCGGAAATTCTCACCATTTGAAAGAGTAATAAAAATGATTTTTTTCTATTTCTTAAGTCATAAATATTATTCCGTAATTAGTAAGAATTTTACTAAGAGAATAATAAAATAAACTCTCTTGTATTTTTCGAATATAATAGATTCTAAAAAGTCCATATATAACTCTGCTAACAAAGGAGACAGATAATTTCCCATTGCCAGGCCTGAAATTTGTTTATAACATTTACCGTTAAATTGGAAATAATTTTGTTCTACACATATGTCTAAAATATTCATCAATTCCGAGATAATCACTGGATTAATCACTGGAATTTCAGAACATTTAGCAGCCCAAAGATTGGAGAAGGATACTTCAACGTTTGCTAACCACTTATTAAATGAAAAACACACGTTTGACATTGAAAAGGGTACAAAACTACTTCACAGTCATAGGGGTGATTATAAATTATTCTACCAAGAAATATTAGAAATAAATAGAGCACAGTTGCAAAGCTTACCTATACTGAACGATCAACTTAGCTACTTTCCTAGTAGCCCTTTGTTATATCCTATATGATGTATTACATATGAGACTATATATGGTCAATTGTATTGACACAAAATTTATATATGTTTGTATGAGAGTCTATGGATGAGAATTTAGGTATGTATATTTGTATAATATATATATATATATATTATATTAGGTGAGTTATATATTATATTAAGCGAGTTTATATGTATAATTTTGTTTTTGTTAAAAAATAATGTTTTAAAAGTAGGTACCTTGTAAGAGTATTATTAAAGAATAATATCTCATTAGTTAACTCGATTAATTATTTTTTCTTAGAATTGACGATTTACACCTCTTGAGTGTAGTATTTTTATTGTTATAAAGAATTTTGACCTATTATTAGGTTTGACGATTTATTATAATAATATGCTGTCCAGTGTATTGTTATTAATAAGAGATGGTTTTTACTAATTAGGTTTTTACTTCAGCTATTCATAATTTGTTTATTGTATTTTTTGTTGTAATTTCTGACTAAATAGGTAGGTAATGGAGTTTTTACCTACTTTATTGTATTGATTTACTATATAAGGTAGACTTAAGGGTGTTCGTTGTCAGTGTGTGTTTGCTTTTGGTGAGTGTACACGACGCCTGAAGATGCCGAAAGGCGAAACCCGGGTCGCAAAAAACGACTTAAATGGAATAGTACAGATCTTGAATCCATTAGAATTTAAATTCAAATTCCATCAAGTACCTTCGGTCGAAAGTATTGATATAACAAAAATATCTTACTTTAGAGATAAATCTTTAACCACAGCACATGACAACACTCATTAAAGATGGTATTTGTTTTTATAATATAAATAATTTATAACAAAGCAAATGGGAGACTTCAAATTTTATGTCAGGAGAAATATTGCTAGTTTCATGACTACTTGGTGCGATTTGCATTAAATGTCATTTACCTTTCTGTTTGTTGTGATTTCACAACTATTTTTTTTTTTGCTTTGCTTTTGACTAAACGGATTGGTTAATATACATAATTGGCATATTTATGGAGTCCAATCTAGGTGAGACCCTACAGACTCAATTACATCAAAATAAAGGCACTGCTTTTTGCGGTTCACATGCTGGTGAAATCGTCGAACTTTATTTATTAAAAAATTAAGCCGGCACTCGCGTTACGGCCAAGTAGTCATTTGTGCGATTTGCATTAAATATCATTTACCTTTCTGTTTATTGTGATTTCACAACTATTTTTTTTTTGCTTAGATAGAACTTACGAAAGTGTTAACTGTCAAACTGAACTGTGATATTGCGCATACTTTTTGACATTTATGAACAATATTTAGACAGGCAACCATGAATAGAGTGACGATCGAGCACCGATTCCAAATTGTCAACATAATCTTTGACTTATGCGATGACGCTCATTTTTGACTAAACGGATTGGTTATTAATCAAAATTGGCGTATATGGAGTAAATCAAGATTTGGCGATAAATTGATTTTGAGAAATCGACCTGTCAATTGGCATTCAGGATTGTGCGATTTGACATCTCTGGATTATTTCCTGTGAGACTTCGTGAAGTCACTGTTATATGCTGATAAACCAGCAACATATATCGTATTGGAAGCCAACGTTTTCCGTGATATACAGCCAGCAGTTCTCGAATAAATGTAGTCCAAATTGGGCGCCCCGAATTTGCTTCACTGAGAATAGCTGTGGTGGCCACATGCCCGAAATCATTTACAAATGTTAATGCCATGAAGATATCGATCCATTGAACTTAAAAAAAAACAACATTTGTAATTAAACATACCTGGTCTAATGGCTTGTATTGTAGATTAGAGCAGTAAGATTGGTTTAATTCATCATTAACTTGGTAGATTGCATTCTCAAGAAATTTTTCTTTGATGATGACTCCCTCATCATTATTCTCATACTTAATCAGACCATTATCACACTTCTGGAAATACCATTATAAATATTATGTAATAGTATCATCATGACGATTATCCTGAAGGGTCCCCCATAGCTCTTTCTTCAATAATTGGTCGCCAATGTATGACTTAATTTGGCAGGTGAATGTATAATAACGAACGACATTCCAATGCTATGGGCAATCCAACAAAATAGTGCACTCTTGCGGTCATACTTGTTTGTTTAAGTTCAATGAGGACTACATATTATTACAGATGGCTGGGTTAGTTTTTTAAAATGCATTAAGCCTAGCCTACGCCAAAAATAAATAAATAAAAAGTATTCTTCCATCTATAAAATATCTATATCATATTATGGCTTGGTTTCGCAGGGTTTTTGTTAAGTTAACAAAAACAAGCATCAGTAATATATTTTAGTGTTAGTTAAATGAAAACAAAAACAAAAACGTAGATACGAAGAAGTTTTGCGTGTACTATATTTATGTTGGATATAAGCAACCTATGTACACTCTTTGCCGCTGGATGATACCCATTTTGTATTACAAATAAAAAAATATATACTTAGGTATAGGATATAGATACCAATATACAATACAGATCAGATGACAATATACAATACATTATATACCTAACAACAATAATCAAAAGAGCATGTATATAATATGAGTTACCTGTGAATCACTTGCAAACGTCGACGCATCAAACTTTTCATACAAGTGACTGCTTTGGTCGCATGGGAAAGCCACTTCATTGAAAGTCAGCGACGCATCGTGCATACGTTTATGGTACTTCAAAATGTGCGCAGATGAAAAAAAATTACAACACACGTTGCAAACAAAATTTCTAACGAAAAAAAAAGCTCTGTTCAATCCATGTCGCAGTTTACTCGATCATAAATGTCCATTCAGTATTTCGTTGCATTATTGGACCTGATGAATACCTCATTTGAAGATACTGTCGCCTTTTGCTTCTTATTTGCGTACTGCTTCGTTCAAAAATTACCCTCGATTGAATAGGCACGTCAATGAGGTTTGATTGTTTCGCTACGCTCACGGAGACACCCTTAACCGATTCACTGTTGACCTACTATTTACTTATTAATTACCACATTTATATATCATGATAATTATATCTAATGACCAATTAATGCAAATAAGCCGTCGCGTTCTTAGGACTAAATGAGAACATAATCACTGCTGACCTTGACCTTTTAATTATCACGATTAAATAACACGTTAATTATATCGAATGGCCAAGTACTTCAACCGCGCCAGTCGGGGTGTTAGCACTAAATGAGGTAAGGCCGGTTCGGATCAGGCGAGAAGTTTAGTAACTAAACGTGTACGAACAGACAAATTCAGTCGAGTACTTTAGTAAAATCATTTAGTCGAGTCTATTCATTGTTGTAATTTATCGGTCGAGTAGCGACCCCAAACCACCTTTCACTAAATACCAAAGTGATGATATCGAATCGAACTCTATGCATAAAAATGTGGGTGGAATCATGAGACAATACGACCAAAAATCGGTTTATTGTTCGCATATGGTTAATAATGAATAATAGGTATCGGTTACTTCGCTATAATATAACTACCTAATTTTAGTGAACTCCAACTGTGTACATGTCTAAAGATTAATATGAATATCTCACGATATATAAATGCAGAAGAATCTCAATTTTTCTTAATCCTAAAAATATTATAATGTTCATAAGTAACGCAATATTATGTAGAGAAAATGACATAGGTACGGAATATAATAAATGACTATCATTTTTAGGTTAGGTCCGGTCTGGACAGTTATTACTTTGACAGATCGTGAGAAGTGGTTTGACGTTTCAGATTTTATGACTTTTGGCGGTCAGAAAATGGTTTGAAGTTTGCTGGTACAGTGAACTAAACGTTAAATCTTAAACTATTCCGGTTTAGCTGGAACGCCTAAATTTATGTTGTCATGCAGCATGGTAGATAATTTAGTAAAATTTGAGGCTAACATTAAATTGTTACAAAAAGTTTTGAAAATAGAATTATTGGTCTATTCTCACCCCATTTCACGTAGATATTGCTTCTGTTTGTGGTATTTTTTGGCTGTAAGTAGTTTTTTTATAGACAGTAGGCTTAGGTACCTTGTATTAACTACCTAAAAAGGATTAATTTTTAATATATTTTATATAATCATAAATATAATAATAAATGATGTATAAAACACCATTTTTAAATAAACTTACGTGATTTGACAAAAGATTTATATACCTACTCAATACTGTCTCAAAATATCTGTTTTAGCAATCGCCAATAACTCGAATCTACTCCGCAATCAATAAAGGAAACAAGTTTGACCGAATTATAATATAATAGTTTTTTATGAAGTTTCAAAGATGCCTTACAAATTGAAACCTTCAATATAAGACGGCATCAAGGGAAGAAAACGGCACATATACCTACGTACAATTGAACGTACCTGATGTATTGGCCTGTAATCTGAATACGAACAACCTTGATGAGGATCTTCATCGTCATATAATGAGTGTGATATATCTTCAATAATCTCGCGCTTGATGACAGCTGGTTGATTATCGGATGTTTTATCAGAGAGGGCCGCCATAAGGTACTGAAAAAAGTATTATTATATTTTCTAAACACTCACTTCACTTCAGTTCACGTTAAGTCAGAACGATGTATAATAATTAAATTTAACATGGATTAGTAGATAATCTAACCTATATCACAGCAGTATCATGGCTGTCAAATTGTAAAAACATGTATTTTTTTGAAAAAAAGTTCAATATCACCTTATGTTCATACATAGTTTGTAAAAAAGCCACTGTTTATAGTATTAAACCAATCATTGTTATTCTCAATCTAATGTTATTTTAAAATAATTTAGTTTCCAAAAACTAACCTCGAAATTGCAACTTGAAACGTCCGCATTCTCTTGCGTTACAATAGTGCGAGGGTCCGGGTTGCTTGGATGGATAGTCAGCGTGTCAAACAAAGGCTCGCCTTCTAGTATATCGGAGTGTACTCCATCCCATTCTTGCTTTACATCCATGTTAAGTGTAAATATGGCAGGAACAACGTGACAGACAGGTTACATTCAGGGTAATGTTAGAAAAGTGTGGCCACAATACTGAAAAGTGTTTACCGTCGAAACTAATATTTTTAATAGATACAACCACTAACTTGACACGGTGACACACTTCAATAATAATTATATATATTTTGTTGTCAAAACAAAACAATGAAGCGAAAATGATTAACAGCATTTTCTCAATCATAACGAGATTAGCGCATCTCGGTATTCAAATGGCAAAAGGGCCCATCTGCATTTTTTCTGTTTTCAAGTTTTCTTCTACAGACGTTGTTAAATACAATATTAATCATCATCGCGGCAAAAAGACATATCTGTCAGTGAAATACAAACAAAATGCTACCCGTATTTTGAGCCAGGCACTCGGACATTGGGTGTGATTTGCACCATCCACGGATAGACATTACAAGGCAAAGTCAAAAAACATGGCCCTTTGACAATGTCTTATTTGTTATACTTACTTGATCCTTGACTGAATGGGTAGGCATTAAAGTGTCCTTACTTTATTGTATTAATAGATTTAAGGTTGAAAATAACAGTGTAGATATTGAGATAAATCCCGGGTCCTGTGGCTAGCACAGGATGTTGGTAGGACCCGGGATTCACAAAAATTAAATAATAAGTAATTAACCTTTCCCTTACCATGGTAAAAAAATTACGCCCGTTCCCATGCCGTCCACTCAGTGGACCGCTAGAAATTTGGCATTTTAAGGCATTTTAAAAGCTAATTGATTGCTTCAAAAGGTAAAGTATGTTTTTAAATACTATTTAGTCATCGTTTAACATGTTATTCTGTGTATATCACATGCAATTATCTTATAATCGTGTATAATAATCGGACATCAATAAATGTACGTCATAACCAAACCACGGTGTGTCTCGATCTGTTTTAAATGAAACAACGAACACACGCTGTCATTTCACGGAGAGTGGGGATGGCTAATTCATCCGAAGCGGACGAGGGTGTTGTAAGGTAGAATAACACTTGTGCAGGCGTTCGTTATTACGTTCGCCACATAAAATAATAGATACCTAGCATATTATGAAATAATATTGGCTTCGATATATTTTAATGAACACATTAAGTTTTATTGCTTACATTTTGTCCAATATATAGTGGACAAAAACATATATCTAAATATATATCAAACTCAAAATTTTATGAAAACCTTTTTAGGGCTTCTGAAACTAGGCGCTTCACTTGAAGAGTTAAAAAATACCAACAACATGACGTGTAATAATAATATGTATTTTATATTTAACGAAAAGAGAAGTATGAATGAAAAAGTGTGCACAAAATTGTAGGATTGCCCAAAGCGTACCGAAACTATTATGGTTTTATTTCGGCCTGGGTTTATCTGATTTTTAAAAACTATATAACACCATATTATGTAAATTATTGTAGTATTAGTTCAATAAAAACAAATAGGTACGTATGACTCACAATGCACTATTTATGTCGGATCTTAACAGTCTACCTCCACACTTCACCACTGAGAAATAATATAATAGTATATTATTATGTATATACCTACATCAGATTGAGTATGATAATATTTATTTATATAATAATATTATTTGGTAAGTACTTATGAAATTAGAATGATTCAGTAATCTTAATATGAATTTCTTGTACCTACATACAATCCACCGATATTATGGACATATTATTATATATAGTTAATAATAATATATAATATTATAACACAATATCATGTAAACACAACAGGTTCACTATGATTATTTATTTACATATTAGGTATGTAAGTAGGTACCTACTTTATAATTTTATTATTGGTACTTGTAAAATTAAAAAATAAAAATGCTGCAAACACTATAAAATATTTTTTGCAACTGTGTGTCTACTTCATAAACCAAAGAAACTCCACGTGTACTACCTAGTTGCACTTAAATTGCATTTGCTGACTCATTATTATTTTCGGATTAAAGCTATTATTAGTGATTTACGACGACAATACAATTTATTACGGTTCAACCATGGACCAACAAAATAATGTCTCATTTATAATCTTTTATAATTAAAAAAAACTAATATAGGTAGGTATTAGTAATATCGTCAAAAAAAGGATATTTTAGAATATCGTATTAACCGCACCGCACCGCAATTTACAAAGCTACAGTTAACTATAGATACAAATATATTATTATTGATGCTAGTCATTAGAACATACCTACATTTTCTGTAGCTGTCTGATTTCAATGCAGGGTATTTATTTAAACGGGTTTAATATTTGGGTTTGAATACAACATTTGAATGGGTAGGTACATCAATATTATGAAATTTATCGCATTGTATTATTTTCCTAAAATTCTAAAACAGAATGAAATAATATTACCCTTGCCAATATTTAACATACTGCATTGCCTAATATGATAATAGTATAAACATGTAGAACATGTGAATACGCCACGCCACATGCTGTGCTGTTTTTATTTAGCCCGCTCGAGAATTTTTTTCAATTGCCTATGTCCCACAAACTGATGTAATCTTTACAAACCTTGTAGCAAGGGTCTGTATTCTAAATCCGGGAAAAAAGGTTTTATGACTTGACTAGACAATGGTCAATAGCATTGGATCCTTTTCGTTAATTGTTTATGAATAAACGCCACATGTAGCGAAGTTAACACGGTAAAATGAACACTAATAACATTGCGTTAAGGGTTGCTTTGGCGTTTATCGTCAGATGTATTTGAACAATGTATACTTCAAGGTTCGATATATTATGGGAGGCTATAACTGATTGCATTATTCACAGAATTATGTTGAACAAAGACATACATTTCTATCTCTGACTAACAAATGACATTTTAAAATAGTGTCTCATGTTTACATTACTATTATGCGCGTTTCTCTAACGTATATCTTTCTAGATAGCCCTATCACTGTCTTATCAAAATATTGATTAGACTTTCGAAAAATGATTAATTTTACATATAAAACATTCAATTCAACCACCTATATATTTTTCTTTTTATGCCTAAATATTTTATCTACAAATAGCTAAAAGTAGACGTTTATATACATAATAATAAGTGGGGTATCTATGATTTAAGGTCATTTCTAAACTGCGAGACCATCGTGGCAACGGGAGTGTTAAAAAGTCTTTCTTTGTTGAACACGTGGCTTTATATTTTCAACGGTTATTTTTACAAAGAAACTTAAGTTTAACAGTAGGTATTCAAATTAATCTTATATTGTTACGTTCCTAATGTTAATTATTATAACCTTTTTTTTATTTATTTAAAGCCTCAATGGAGGCTTATTCAGCTGTTACATTATATACATGTTTATAACAGATTTTTTTCAATAGATTACAGTAAGATAAATAATAACAATAATAATATTTAAACATCAATAGAACATTTGTTAAGGAACAATTTTATAATAAAAAGACCTCAATATTGGGCTCGGTCAAAAACAACTCGATATCTAGAGACAACAACTGATACCCCTTTATCAACCTTGGAACTAGCACTTTTCTTTGTTTGTCATAGAGTGGACATTGCCAAATAACGTGATTGAGGTCTTCATTGGCATTTCCACATAGACATTTTGGACTGTTAACTATCCCTATGCGATAAAGGGATGATGCAAGACTGTAGTGATCCGCTCTGCAGCGATTCACGGTAACAATGATTTCTCGGTCAAGCCCTTTATTGGCATATCAAGGTTTTGCTTTACCACTGTAATATTCGGTAAAATACTTTTTACCTTTTGTTTGGCCTTGTTCTTTTACAAATATTTCTGTTTTGGTTTTACCTATATTTTTGAAAGAATAAACAAAGTCTGTATATATCGTCGTTGCGCCTGCAAAATCCGACAAACATTTTTTTGCGAAAATTTGTATTTTACGCTATTTGATAGAACAACACACAGCGGATAGGCCTGTAAAACCCGTTTTCTAATATCAAAGCTAGTTTAGAAAAATTCAAAACAAGCTATGTATTTTCATTTAAAAAATGGCTTCAAAATACTCTATGAAGAGTCCGTTCACATATCGCATTTTAAACTAAAGGAAAAAAACTTTTTATTGCGCCTGTTAATGACACATACCGGAGTTTGCGTGCCGAGTCTTGCTTCAGAACGCGCGTTTTATGGTCAGTCTTGTTGTGATTTGCAGCCAGGGAACTCATATCTTTTCTGAAGCTATAAAAACAATGTGAATTTACACAGAACCGAAAAAAATTGACAAGTCTAAGTTTGAACAATTACAATCCCTAAAGTTATATATGCATCGAGATTATCATTTCTTTTACGATAATCTCAAATACTAATTTTGTTAATTACTTAGGTACCTACCTACTTACCTTTTTTTATTTAAAAAAAAATATAACAATAGCTATAAGAATAAAGTTTAGTTTACTAGTAGGTAGGCATTATGACTGTTTATTAATACGCATTATTAAGAGGTTGATTTGTTTTGTTAAAATGTAAATGTAAATAAAATTAATATTGTATTATTATGTATCTTGTGTTGCTTAAGAATATTACTTGGTTTGTAATACTAGTTACCTTTTTTTTCTTATTTCGATAAATAAAACGTCATTTGTCAAATTTGTTTAATTATTTATCCATCCTACTCTGAACACATATTTTTATTCCCCCTTCACTTGATAATTACTTATTTATATGTCAAATTTTGGTTGGGAAGATAAAGGTTTGTTCAAAACAGACTATTGGCTTTGTTAAAGATGTTTTACGCATAAAGTCAAACATCGTTAAATTATGGAATTATCATTGTAAAAACCCGGTGTAAAATGCGCTGTCTAAAATACACGTACTTACAATCCGTGCTGCCCCAACCACAAAGCGGATTAAAAGACCCAAATAAAATCAGCTATGTGTCTTTCAGCCACAAAAAAAAATATTACGACCAAAGTGCTAAATATTGTATTATAAAATATCATTTATACTGAATCCGAAGTAAGGATCTAATTTTCGGTTGACTTTTTTTAAAAAAACGTGAGTCATTGTTGAATAAATCAGTTTTTTCCTTCTCCTGAACAGTTGTGTTTTTTTACATAGCGGATTTTGCAAACGCGGCGACGATATTATTTTTAAAATATAAGTGCAAACTATAAGGCGATCATATAATATGTACTCCCGATTTTTGGCAATTATTAGGTTGCACTATTGGACACAGGAAGGAGTAGTACACTTCTGCGGACGCGTCAGAGAACACACTATCCCGTTATGACTACTCACCACTACTCACTTCGGTCATGCTTCATTCGGGGATTGGCCTCCTGGCGTGGTTTATAGTGTTTTAAGAGATTTATTATTAATATCGTGTTCGTTCAATCTTGGAAAAACATAGGTTTAATGTAGAAAATATTAGTGCAAAAATACTTTTATTAATTTATTTAAGTAAAAAAATACAAGTTTGATTAAAATAACATAACATTGCTTTGACAATGACTACAATACATACTTATAATGAAATTCACAAACATTTCGAGTTTCTATCAATTGCTATACATTTGCGAATGTGTTTGTTTTAAAATTCCACGATAAAATTAAAACATAGTACCTACTTACATACAAAAAATTCGGCACTGAAACAAGTGCGTGCCTATACATCCTTGGCATTGGCGGACGCTACTCGCGTGCCAGGACTTCAGTGGCGTCTAACTGGTTTTAAAAAAAAGGATTGATTATTTTTCTAATATTATTACAATAACGCGCGTGTTTGAAGATGTACCTAACCGAAAAAAAATAATTTGTTTAAAAACGGTACATGTTCAAACACGTGTGTTACTATGATCTTAATCCCTACTTTATTTATCGTTTGTCAATTGATGGCAACGACCGTATGTTGTAGCTTAACCACTGGGGAATGCCAAAAGAAATGGCGTATTTCAAAAAATTACTACCTTATTCTTAGGTCAATAATTATTATAAAGCAATCATTATTCGTAGGATGTTTATCAAACGTGAATGGTCAAAGACATAGGTTATAATTAGTATCATTAGAATTATCTTCAAATGTGTTAATCTTGCCCATTTTTTGTATAATAAAATGCCTAATTCTTTTCAAATTTGGGATCACAGAGATTATCAATATATTTTTTTATCGTAAATAATTCACTATAATAATGTCAACATAAATTATACTGATGGTTTTATAAATGCGTTTAAAAAATATTGAATGGAAAAAATCTTAACACAACTGCACATTTATGTATTGAAATATGACTATATTCTAAAACATTAGAGCGATAGGCTAAAAAGAATCCTATTTTATGTAACAAAAATAATTTATGCAGTCATCAAATGTTTAAAATAAATATAAAGGATAATAAGGATTCAAATGTATATACATAGATTATCTACAACGTTTAAGGAATGTCCAGGGCTGTGCTCTGAAAATACAATGAAAGCTCTATTTTGACCTACGCTGAGCATATGGGCCGTTAAGACAACTAGATGTCGAGCATTTATATGAACACAGAATGCATTGATACAGTTTTTCACCAGTATGTATAAATTTATGTCCTAAAATCATTAGATGAGGAGCATCTATATAAAAATGCATTGCATTTATAAGGTTTTTCACCAGTATGTGTAATTTTATGTCTCTTAAGATCACCAAGCTGCGAGCATATATATGAACATACTTTTACATTTATAAGGTTTTTCACCTGCATGTGTCATTTGATATAAGCAAGTACAAAGCATCTGTATATACATACATTGCATTCATAAGGTTTTTTATCTGTACGTAAGTGTCACTTAATTCTGTTTTGAGATTACCAAGCTGCGAGCATCTAAATGAACATCTTATTTATAAGATTTTTCACTAGTATGTCATTTTATGTTTTTAAAGATCACTAAGATGAGCATCTATTTAACATACATCATTACATTAAAAAGGTTTTTCACCAGTATGTGTGATTTTATGTTTCCTTAGACTACCAAGTCGCGAGAATCCATATGAACATACATTACATTTGTAAGGTTTTTCACCAGTATGTGTCATTTTATGTCTCTTAAGATCACTAAGTTGCGAGAATCTAAATGAACATGCATTGCATTGATAAGGTTTTTCACCAGTATGTGTCATTTTATGTTTCTTTAGATTACTAAGTTGTGAGAATCCATATGAACATACATTACATTTGTAAGGTTTTTCACCAGTATGTGTCATTTTATGTTTCTTAAGATTATTAAGTTGCGAGCATCTATATGAACATGCATTGCATTGATAAGGTTTTTCACCAGTATGTGTCATTTTATGTTTCTTTAGATTACCAAGTTGTGAGAATCCATATGAACATACATTGCATTTATAAGGTTTTTCACCAGAATGTGTAATTTTATGTATCTTAAGATCACCAAGTCGCGAACATCTATTTGGACATACATTGCATTTATAAGGTTTTTCACCAGTATGTGTCTCTTTATGTCTCTTAAGATCAGCAAGACGCGCGCATCTATATGAACATACACTGCATTTATAAGGTTTTTCACCCGTATGTGTCATTTTATGTGTTTTAAGATAACAAGATGTCGAGCATCTATATGAACATACATTGCATTTAAAGGGTTTTTCACCAGTATGTGTCATTTTATGTGTTTTAAGATGACCAAGTTGCGAGCATCTGTATGAACATACGTTGCATTTATAAGGTTTTTTACATGTACTTGTATTTTTATTTGCTTTAATATCACTGTGTTGAGAAAATACTACGATTTGATTTTGATCATCAATCACGTCCATGTGAGCAATTTTGTGAGTTTTTAGAGCACTTCTGCTACCAAAAACTGCGCTACAAATGCAGCAAATTAAATTACGTGAGAAATGGATTACTCTTCTCAGAATAAGTCGAAGTTCCTTCGGCGTATCTTGTTCTAAGATTTCTTTTTTAATGTCTTTCTCATCTATCGTGACTTCTGAATACTGCAACATTCTATACTGGATTCCACCATCTGAGGAGTGTTGACTGTCGCCTGTATCGTGATGCTTTGTGAAAAATCCCTTGGTAGAAACCTAGAAAAAAATTCAATATTATCAATTGTTATGTGTTATAATATTCCATTTGTTATTTTTTTTTCACTTTGCTTTTCAGCATCTGCAGACATTATTAAATAACGAAATGAGAGTAAAATGGCAAGAGTGTCGTTAGAGAGTATGCATAAGCCTGTGACACCAACACAAGAGCACTGACCTTCAGTTGGTGTTCGTGTAGGTGAAGTTTTGACGACATAACTGCATATTTCAGCCTTATAATAAATCCTGTCGCTAAATAAAAAGACGTTAACCACACATAACAAAACCAAAGTAAGAACCAATGTGTAAGTCCCGCAGTTCATACTGACCGGTTTAACAACTACTCAGGATGGGCTGTGGATGCAAAGATTTACGAATAAATTATACGTAAGTATTATAGATGTAGTATATAGGATTAATTAAATATATTTATAGGTATTACAGGTATGCATAACGAATTAATATGTTTTTAAATGTTTAATTGTATTATTAATATAAGATCACCGAGCAAATTTAATATGCCATTACTCAATGTATAGAATCGATTAAATTAATAATCGTTATATGATTGCCATTACATCATAATCAAATGACGCATCAGAATACGTAGTTGTTATATAGAATCGTGTAAAAAGCAGCATATTTTATTAATATGCAAATTTACGTAAATTTAATAATATAGTGCAAGCTCTCTTTGTTATAATTGCTATATAACTCCGTATGTCAGACAGAGCCAGCGCTCAGGCCAATTTTCCACGCACGTTTTGTTTAGAGTATAAGGTGCAGTGAGTGGAAAGAGAACACACTAGGTGGCCAATTTTATATAGATAAACCCCATACGAGTGAGCGAGATAATACCGTAATGCTAAAACAGAATTAATCAAAATTTCGTTGCGTAATAATTATTTGTGATGCCATGATTGATTTATATAAACATAGATATTTAAGGCGAACTTAATAATATATTAACTAATAGACTTAGATAATCTTAAGGGGGGACATGCTCGTCGAAGGTCAAAATTGAGTTTTTATTGTATTTTCAAACCATGATCCTGGACACGTTTTAAACGTTGTAGATAATCTATTTGTATAATTTTGAAGCCTTATTATCCTTTATAGTTATTTTAAACATTTGATGACTGCATAAAGTATTTTTGTTACATAAAATAGTATTCTTTTAAACCTCTCGCTCTAATGTTTTAGAATATAGTCATATTTCGGTACATAACTGTGCAGTGGTGTTAAGATTTTTTACATTTATTATTTTTTAAACGCATTTATAAAACCATTAGCATAATTTATTACGAGATAATTTTTGTAAAATATTCACGATAAAAAATTATATTGATAATCTCTGTGATCCCAAATTTGACAAGAATTAGACATTTTATTATTCAAAAAATCGGCAATTTTAACACATTTGAAGATGATTCTAAAGATAATTATTATAAGCTATGTCTTTGACCATTCAATTGTGATGAACATCTTATGAATAATGATTGCTTTATAATAATTATTGACCTAAGAATAAGGTAGTGTTTTTTTGAAATACGCCATTTCTTTTGTCATTCCCTAGTAGTTAAACTACAACATACGGCCGTAGTCATAAATTGACAAACTCTAATTAAAGTAGGGAGTAAAATTATGTTAACGCGCGTGTTTGAACATGTACCTAACTGAATTTGTTTAATTTTTTTTTAAACGGTACATGTTCAAACACGCGCGTTAATATCATTTTACTCCCTACTTCATTTATAGTTTGTCAATTTATGGCTACGGCCGTATGTTGTAGCTTAACTACTGGGGAATGACAAAAGAAATGGCGTATTTCAAAAAAACACTACCTTATTCTTAGGTCAATAATCATTATAAAGCAATCATTATTCATAAGATGTTTATCACACTTGAATGGTCAAAGACATAGCTTATAAAAATATCTTTAGAATCATCTTCAAATGTGTTAATCTTGCCGATTTTTTAATAATAAAATGCCTAATTCTTATCAAATTTGGGGTCACAGAGATTATCAATATAATTTTTTATCGTAAATATTTTACAAAAATTATCTCGTAATAAATTATGCTAATGGTTTTATAAATGCGTTTAAAAATTAATAAATGTAAAAAATTTTAACACCACTGCACAGTTATGTACCAAAATATGACTACATTCTAAAACATTAGAGCGAGAGGTTTAAAAGAATACTATTTTATGTAACAAAAATACTTCATGCAGTCATCAAATGTTTAAAATAACTATACAGGATATTAAAGCTTCAAAATTATATAAATAGATTATCTACAACGTTTAAGGAGTGTCCAGGATCATGGTTTGAAAATACAATAAAAACTCAATTTTGACCTTCGACGAGCATGTCCCCCCTTAAGTTTTTATAACTTTGTATTTATCCTTTAGACGAGTATGTCCGAACATAAAAAGAGATGAAAAATCATAGTTTGTAAAGCTCAAAAGTGGACGATATAACAATAAAGTTTAAACGCACATCCTTACAAGTCCAGTCGATGGGCTAAGGCAGGGGTAGGCAAACTACGGCTCGCGAGCCGCATGTGGCTTTTTGGGTATTGGCGTGCGGCTCTTTGCCAAATTTTTCTCCATTTGATATTGATACGAGCACTTTTGAAAAACAATTATATTGGTAAATCCACTAAGCAAATAGTTATGGAGCTCAAAATTTGTAGGTCTTGCCACCAAAATTGAGGATTTGGAGAGAGAACAATGCAATGGGGCGCTCTAAAAGATCTACATAAAGTAGATACTACGATTTTAATACATATTATGGAATAGCTTTCCGAACTCATATTCGAGTTTGCATAATAATATGTATGTAAACAATCATTTTTAAACATGAAAAATATAAATAGCATTTAAAGAAGCCAAATAATCGATGAGAAATTTTTGGAGTCGCGCCTGAAATTAAAAACTACAAGTTACATACCAAACATACACACTCTCCAAAGAAATGCAAGGAAGGTTATTGTTCACATTAGTTTTGAGGAATGCGTAAAAAATGTATGTAATTCATATTCTGTAAAAATTATATTTATAATGTCAACTATGTAATTAATTCATTTAAATAAATCATATTTATAAAAATATACGTATGGCTCTCAATTTTTTTTAACGTTATGCCACTCATATTTGGCTCTTTTGGTTCAAGAGTTTGCCGACCCCTGAGCTAAGGGATCATTATGTATGTAAACGATTAACTTCTCCTATTCAAGATGTAACTATTTGAGAGGTAAAACTTTATTCCGCGCAGCGTTTTTCTTCTTTTTCTGGTAAAACCTGATGGCCACGAGTACATCCTAATTGCATGTGCGGTTCTCCAAATTTCTAATTAGCGACTTTATATTATTCAGACTTTTATAAGTTAATAAAAATTAAATAAATAAATATATATAAATAAATTTGGACTTTATTACTACGAATTAGTTCCTATAATTATAAATAAAAACTATATATTTTGTTTACAGTTTTTCTAGGAACTATATTATACAATATATAAATTATATGTGACCTTGACCATGGAATAATAGTAGTGCCATTAACAATAAATATCGTTATACTGAACGTGAGTTTTATTCGTTAAAATAACTGTAGTGAAGCACCATCTTCGAGTGTTTTCACCATGTACTCCAAGATCCTCACATAGATGACCCCCAATTCACATATCTGAGCCAGTCGAATCTGGGTGACTGTCACCTGCCTAGCTTGAAGGCGAAACAAAGGTCACAAAAAATATTCAAATCTCATCAAACAACTTTGATCAATAGTATAAACAATATTTTAATATCATACTTCGAAATTCCACATTATTTAATAGAACACTCACTTCACGATACTAATTCATATTGGCGAAGGAATTGTGGGGTGTGGGTATGACTATTTGACAACGAAACTCAAAATAACTATATCCAGTGAAAACTTCTACGGTTTATTTCAATATTTCGTGATTTTGGAATATTATTATCAACTATCACTATAATTAATTTGTAAATTAAATTAATAACGTTTGGCTTGCCTGCTCTTGCGGCACATCCCGCTTTCGCCCATTAATTATTGGTATTTAATGAATGAATAGCTGTTTGAGGTTTTCCATAAATTTTTGATTGTATAAACTAAAGTATAGTAGGGTGAGGGGTGCAATCACTTATCCATACTAAAAATAAACGCTACATGCAAGGAGAAGTGGACAAAGAATATCTTACTTGAGAGATGAATTTTTATCCACTGCACATAACTACACTCGTTAAAGATGAAAAAGACAATCGACATTTTGTATTTTATGGCAGGTGAAATATTATAAATATGTACTACATTAAATCACCGATTCGTGATATTTAAACTCGATTCGCATGAAATACCATTACATCTCTGTTTTCAAGATTCCACAATGGAAAAAGAGTTTTATTTTTTGCTTAGATAGAACTTACGAAAGGGTTAATCGTCAAACCGACCTGTAATACTGCGCATTCTTTTTGACACGTATGATCAGTATTTAGACAGGCAAATCATGAAAAGAGTAATGATCGAACAGCGATTCAAAGATATGAATAATGAAAGAAATGAAAATATAATAAATTAATATTAAATTCACAGTCGGAAGCCAACAGCGGTGGAGTGAGGTTGTACAACTTCGCTTGCGTATTCGGGACGCTATTCGCATGGTTACTCGCGAACGGTTATAAATACGGGATACAACAAAAATAATATTGTTTGTAAATGAATTTGACAATAAACTCAACATGTGTGGTCCCATGTGATTTTGACAATCAGTGCCAGTGCTTGAGAAAAAGTGAAAAATATTTATTGTTGCACGGATAGTGCACTTTGTGCGGGGAGTGCGTCAAACGCTGTGAAGCGAGGGGTTGTCCACACGGTGTTTTGTTCACACTGTTGCGCGAATTCCAAGACCGCGTGAACGGCAAAAGCAATAAAATGGAAAACACCACGATGGAAGTGAATGAAACCAAAAAAACGAAGAAGAAAAGAAACGATGATGAAGAGGAAGTGGTTGGAGAAAAAGAAGAAGAATGGCAGACGGTGACCTCTGGAAAAAAACCCAGAAGAGACTCTGGGGTCACTCCAAAGGGAAACCAAAACATCGTCATGATAGCGACGGGAAGTAAAATTCCATTAAAATTGAAAATAGCGCAGATGCTGCATAAGGCAGGAGTAAAAGTACAGAAAATTTACAATAAAAATTTAAAGACGTACATCCAAGTAGAAGACGAAAAAGAAGCAGATAAAGTGAAACAAGCTGGAGAACTCAAAGATCTCGGTTTTGTGACCAAAGAGAATGACTCCTGCTCTTATGGAGTAATAAGAAAAGTCGATATTGATATGGACCTCCAAGAACTGCAAATGGAAATCAAAAGTGATGCAAAAGTAATCAACCTTAAGAGGTTGACAAGAAAAGGTGATACAGGAGAGCTGACAAAGACCTCGTCAGTCAGTATTAAATTTGGGGAGAAAATATTGCCGAGAACAATTTACATATATGGAGTCTCTTTTGCTGTAGAACCGTATGTATTCAGGGTTATGCAATGCTACAAATGCTGGCGATATGGGCATATCGCGAACAACTGCGGACGTACAGTAGAAACGTGCCCTAAGTGTGGTGAAAACCACAAAACCTGCGAAAAAAATGAGGAAATTACGTGCATCAATTGCAAAGGTAACCACGCGGCAAACAGCCAAAAATGCCCAAAGTGGCAAGAGGAAAAGAATTGCAAAGAAGCAATGAAAAAAATGAACATACCTTTCAAGGAAGCAAAAAAAAATATGTTAAATAATAGCTATGCTGACATATTAAAACAAAAAAAAATCGTAGAAAGAGATGAAAGCGAAACAATTCAAAAAACTAAGGAAAACAAAAAGAAAGAAGAAGCGGTGGTAGAAGCTTCAGGCTCAACAATAATATCTACAGGTAGTAGCGTAAAGCCTACAAAAAATAAGAAAAATTCAAAGGGGAAGACAGAGGTTAACGCGATGGGAGAAATTATGAAAGTCTTGCTGAAAGGGGGAGACTGGCAGCAGATCATTAAACAACTAATAATTAAAGCAGTGGACTGGGTATGCAAACAATTCAAAGAAGGACACTTAAAGGAAATTCTAGGGGAGGTTCTGGAGCAAAATGGATAGTAAAAAACAAATTAGGATTTTACAATGGAATGCCAGAAGTATGAAGCAAAAAAAGGATGATATAGAACTCTACTTAATAAGACAAAAAATTTCAATAGCATTAATCTCAGAGACTTGGCTGAGGTCTGAATTAGACTATCTGAAATTCAATGATTACACGATGTATCGAAAATACAGAAGGGATGGATACGGAGGAGAGCGATTCTGGTGCATAAAACACTGGCGTCTAAAGAAGAAAGAAAGAAAGATGGAAGAGCTAGACAAAATAATTATAAAGCCATTTAACAGAATAGGAGTGAGGACCTGATCGAAGGATCCCCTTCTAGAAGAGAAGAGGCGATATGACAGCGAGTCGCAGTCAAAGCCTCGGTAAAATCACAAAAAAAAAAAAAAAATATTAAATTCTACAGGTTTTTTAATATTAATTATATTTTCATTTCTTTTAAATGGAATTCTACCAAGTAAATGCTAACTCAATCAATATATAAATAATGTTTTACTTAAGCGATGACGCTTATTTTGGGCTAAACGGGTTTGTTAATAAACAAAATTGGCGCATATGGGGTTCAATCTAGAAGAGACCCTACAGATCTCTTTACATACAAATATTACACTAGCTTATGCGGTTTACATGCTGGTGGAATCATCGAACCTTATTTATTAAAAAAGAAGCGGGAGCTCGCGTTACGGTCAATGGAGATCATAAGGCAGTGGCGGCCGGTGGTCTTCAGAATAGCATTTTCTGGTAGTGCGAAATGGTTAACCTTCTATAAAGAGAAGATTTTCTTCTTTAACCCAGCATTGGAGCATATGGCAAGCACAAGTTCGCGCCACTTCCCTTGGTCCATCGCCAAATCTTGCGCCTCCCGCCATGTCAGACCTGCATCACGTAGGTCGCTTTTGTGGCACCGCTGCAGGGTGAGTGAGGGCCGGCCATGGCGACGGAACCCTTGAGGCTGTGCCATAAGGGTACGACGTGTTACACTTTTTGGCGTCATCCGGAGCACGTGTCCTAGCCACGTAAGGTAGTAAAGCGTCTTTTCATAATAACGTCAATCACTGAAGGCTACCGTGTTCTCTGACCGACTTCTCAGAAGGTAAATTAAATATGTCTTTGTTTATTTATACTAGTTCTCAAAAAAGATTTTAACAGCAAGAATGATTTAATAATATCAATAAATAAATATAAATGTCACAGTTTATGGCTTACGCTCTGAGCGAACAATGCTTTAGCGCGTTAGCCAAATAAATAACCGATGATGTTTTTTTTTATTATTTTGAATAAATTTGAGTTGTTCAGAAATAAACGCGACAGGTTTTTATTTTCGTAAAATGTTGGCGATTCATTAAATCTTAAATGTAAAAATGTTGAAAATTAACTCGTCAACATTGTTATAAAACAGAAACTGCCGTTTTTTGTTTCTAGAGTCCTAATTTCGTGCGCCGGTCATAAAGTGTGTAAAAAATGCTACACAAAACGCGAATACGGGAACATTGGACCACGGTTTAAGAAGTATACAATGACCTCATTCTAATCCTGTGCACACTGAAAATCTATTTGGATCGCAATCGCTTTGTGCCCATGAACGCAGTATTGTTAATAATACTGCTACATGTTCTACTTCGCGAAGTGAGTGATACACGGTATGAATAACAATGAAAAGTTGATCGAAGTCTTCAACAATGCAGGCAGTGCGTTGCACTTGCATGGTATTAGAGGAGCCGCCGCTGTCATAAGGCACTGGCCCATGATCGCTGCTGTTGCAAATATGGATGGCATTGATCCGAACAGGATGTGGTGTCAACAAGATGAAATACGTATCAGGATACCTACGACCACAAGCACCGACTTTTTGAATTAGGTTTATTTATGATATGAACCTGTCAATTTGCTTCCAAGGTCGTGCGATTTGACAAATAATATGGAATATTTCCTGAGCGGCTAGGTGACGCTGATAAGCCATACATAATTGACGCCGTGGAAACCAACATTGTTAGTGCTATTTGAAATATACGGCCAGCAGTGTTCGAAAAAGTGGCGCAAAAACGGACGTACAGAATGCACTTCGTCAAGAAATCTGCGGTGGCCAGATACCACAAATTGCCTAAGTCATGAAAAATGCAAGCCCGTTGCCTAAAAAATGAATTAGACAAAATATCTGCCGAGTGCGTGAATTCGGCAGTAATTTCATGCATTTGACAAATTAGATAGTAGCGCTACGGTGGTGTTTTTTGCAACTAAACTAAATGTGTCAAATGCTCATGCATTGGTCAAAATTTACGTATATTAACTATGGTCAAAATAGATGGTCTCGCTCCGGTGGTGTTTTTTGCAACTAATCAAACAGACAAAATAATATATGTCAAATGTCAGTGATTATAATATAAAAATATACCAATCAATAACTACAATGACGTTCATATCCATTTACTATGCGCAAAAAAATCTAGAACTATAATATGATAACGGAAATTTTTTATTAAAAGGTATTTTCGCGATTTAATTCGCTCTTGGTTATCAATTGTGCAATGGTCGAATGTATGTTTGTGATAGTTTGTCGACACTTGTTGGCTAACCTCAAAATGGACATTCAGTTTAATTCAGAAATACAAGACCTAACCTAAACTAAACTAACCTAACGTAACCTATTAATAATAGGTAATATTATATTATGTCCAATTAGAACTAATAAAACCATCCGTATTAAATTTACTTTTTCTAATGTCATGTTAACAGTTTAAGAATTGCATACCCTGGCGAATTCACGTAGTCGGCAGATAATTTACTTAATTCATGAATCAGGCAACAGGCTTGAGTTTTACATGAAATAGCCAAAATTTAGCCCATTTCATGTAATAGTCAATTTCGCACATTCGGCGAAACATAAACAATAAAACAAATTAACGTTATTTTTTTTACATATCTTACCTTGCATGTCTTAAAAGGCACTCGCGGGAGATTAATTTAACCTACAGTGAATCGCAATTTTAGATCCCTATTCTCATTAAAAATTGCTTTACATTCGAATGATTGTGATGTATAAATTATCATAATTAAATACTCATGATTTAACGATAGATGTATAAACCTACACATATATTGTATTAATATATTATTTGTGTGAGCTAAAACCAACAAATGAAACAAGTGGAGAGAATTAATAATGGTCAAAGATGCATTTGCAAATTCCAACCTTCTATATAAGACAGCACACATTATAATATCTACTTACAATTGGTCTGTAATCTGAATAGGAACAACCCGGTTGAGGGTATTCATCATCATATATTGGGTGTGAAACATCTTCAATAATCTCGCGCTTGACGACGGCTTGTTGATAATCTGCCTCAGATTTTATATTGGAGAGGTCAGCCATTAGGCACTGAAAGAAGCAATTATTGTATTTTGTAAACACGGTAAAACCAGTTTCAGTTCAGGTAACACCCATATAACAATGTATAATAATTATATTGAACATGAATTAGTCGATAACCTAACCTAACCTATAATATCACACATGTATCGTGGTTGTCAAATTGTATAAACATGTAATTTTTTGAAACAAAGTTTAATATCATCGCAAGTTCCTTCACCGTCTGTAAAAAATCAATATTTTAATATATTACACATATCGCTGTTATCGCCAATCTAAAGTGTTTGTAAAATATATCATTATCCACAAACTAACCTCGAAATTGCAACTTGAAACGTCCGCATTCTTTTGCGTTGCATGAAAGCGAGGGTCCGGGTTGTTTGGATGGCAAGTCAGCGCGTCAAACAAAGGCTTGCCTTCTATATCGGAGTGTCCTCCATCACATTCTTGCTTTACATCCATCTTAAGGGTATATATTCCAAAAGCAACGTGTTACGTGACAGACAGGATCCTTTCAAGGTAATGTTAGAATAGTGTTGCCGCAATACTGAAAAGTATTTTCGTGAGAACTACCTAAAATAAAAATACATACTTGACACGGAGACACACTTTAATAATATGTATGTTTTGTTGTCTAAACAAAACAATGGTACGAATATGATCATCAGCATTTCCTCAATCATAACGAGAACAGTGCATCTCGGTATAAAATAACAAATAAATCAAATTGGGTTTTTTTCTCCTATAATGTCAACAATTACGATATCTGTTTCGTGACGGCTCCACTCTCTCCTAGTCTCCAGCGACAGGACATACGTATTAGTTACGATAAAAGTTATACGTTTAGTCGGTGTTCTTGACATTAGCATATGTACCATAATACCTACAAAATTTAATAGATACATTCTTGTTTATCAGATAATAGCTACACGGAATATTATTAACTGCATTTCGGCAACACATATATAATACTACAACAGAACAGAGTGTTGCCAAGTTGTCTCTAGCACATTGCATACGATTGTTGATACGCAAACATGGAAGTCAAGCGAGAATGTGATGGAGACCATTCTGGTACTGAAGACAAGTTTGATGTAACAACTAGCCATCAAAACAGCCCTGACACGCGCACATATATAAAGCAGGAGAACACAGACGATTTCAGTTGTGATTTTGAGGTTAGTTTTTATTTATTAAGTCCTTTCTTGCGATTTTTTATAATTATTTTAGCAGAATACCTACGATAAGTTTATATTTTTTACAAATTGTTTAAGAACATACGAGGTTGTCAAACATTCTTTCAAAAACCTTTTGACATAAATCTAGACAGCTACCTACCTCAATTATATAAGTAAGCATTGTTATAAAATAAGTACGCGAGCTCAAAATTGTTTTTTTTATATGATTACAAAAATGCATAACGTTTCTTTCAGTATCCATTAACGCGTCTCAATGAAATTAAACCCGAGATATAACTCCAGCTGGTTGACGTTAAATGCGAGTTCGTTGCAGACGCAAAACACCCATTCCATGATGAAGATCCAACACCTGGATGTTCGCATTCGGATAACGGACCAGTACAGCAGGTAATTGTATAGTATGCGATATTTTCTTCCATTGGCTATGTATTCTATCACAGCTTTGTGACTAAATTTATAAAGGTACATTTTATCCTCGTCTCGGTTATACACGCTTTGTATAACTATTTCACTAACCTATTTATCTGGTATAGTGTGAGTGGGTGCATTGACCTACAGTATTTGAATGTGTTGTCTGTCACTGATGATGACCGATCGACCTATTCTGTCAGAAAGTACTTTTGTCATAACATTGTTTGTAGCAGAATAATGCTGCGATGACATTATGCTCACGCCACATGCTGGCATGGTGACAAAGTAAGCCTGTGGTTTTATCATTCCGCAAAATATTTTGAATGATCTAATTTCAATGAACTTTAACAGTTTATACGTGTGCGTGCTTTAAAATTACTTGCGATATTGCATCCATACATGATATTGTGAACAGTGCCAGCGCCATCTAACGATAGAAACCTGAGCATATCTTTATTTACAAACATTCCTGTTATTCGTCAGTTATCAAAGTCAAACTAATTGTTCATGCAAAAAACGGCGGTAACATCGATTTCCAAAAAATGTCTTATGTAGCATTGAGCTATACATTACGTTTGTGGAAGATGTGTTAAGTTAGTGTAGTAATTATGATATAGGCACCTCATCTATCAAAATCAAACCAATCCCATTTTCAAGAGAGCTGCAAAGCAGCAGACAATAGATTAGGGATGGGAATACATGAGGTCAACGAGAACCTTATTCTGGATTTTAATAATTATATAAAGTACAACACCATTCACTTTTTCACATATATCGAGTAGGTTTATAAAAAGTGTTAAATGACATTACAATAATTAATTTGTTTCTGATAGAAATATCGTTTTATAAAATGATATAGGTATCTATTAATAATTATGATTATGTCAAGCTTTTTAAGATTGTGCTTGATTTAAATTGAAGTGTGTTCGGGACTCCAAAAATCATAGTAAAAACAAAGAATATGTACCAATTTACATCACCCAGTACCACAGTCGCTTTTAATCGATCGATCACTCCGTGCAACGCCAACTCAAGTACAAGCCCAAGCAATCAGAAACTTTCCGACAACGAGTGGCCTTACCTCTCCTGCGCCTCCCACTGCTTACCAATCATTATTCTATAGCAGTGATGACCTATGGCACGCGAATGTTTTAATAATAATTCAATTTAATTAAAATAATTTTAATTTATAATAGGTACTTAATAAAAAAATACAAAAAACTGATAAAAATAAATATAACTACTTAATGACGACATAGCTATGCGTATTTCCTACACTTTTTAATATTATTTTTACCAGTGGTATTTGCCAATCGTGCGCAAACGACGCAACTCGTGCATAAATGACAGATCAAGAAGAGAAAGAATTTATGTTTAATGTAAATATATAATTGAACATATCGTTCCTAATTCTTTATGCATGACTAAAGTGACCATACGTCCCGTTTTGAACGCGACTGTCCCTTTTTTAGGTAGCCTGTCCCTTTGTCCCCAAGCACAGATTCGGGACGTCGAAATGTCCCGTTTTCAAAAAGAGAGCAACACACGGTAACAATTTAAAAAAAAGTGCAAAAAATCGACTACCTTGATTTCTCATCTGCATACAGTGTGTATCGGTGCATATGGCTATAGCGCGGGGGCGGCGAGTCATGCGCATGTGCATGCGCAAAACATCATACACACACATTTAGGTTTGTTTAGAATTCCGCAGTTTGCTCGTTTGCGAGTACACGTTGACAGCTCCCGCATCTTTCTTGACGATTGATTTTCCGATTCCGAAGACGATTCTGCGTTTATACATAACTAAATGGGACCGTTCAGACGGAAGACACCGGTTTTGCACTTTTTTAAGCCACCTGCGTTGCTGAAATTCCGCATTAACACATAACTAAATGGGAGCGTTCAGACAGACGACCCTCGTGTTTACGAGAATCGCACACTTTTCTTTTGCCCGCCACAATGTCAAGCCGCTGGAACTCATTATTATTTTCCGCAGCGAGGTTTTTATTATCCATTGCTTATTCATTCAACGCTCGACGATCGACGACGAATAATAATCTATACAAAGGCCGCTTTGATGCGAGATGTATGCTTTTATTTGTTTGTAAAATTGAATTTATCATTGACTCGTAATTAATATGTATGTTTTTTAGCTAAATATGAATTTCATCATAATAAAATGCATCAATGACAACATTATTTTATACTGATCAATATTATGAAAAAAAAAAAATATTTTAACATTCGGTTATCGTACATTTTGCATTTTTGTTTATTGTTAAATCGTATGTAATATTATTCTGTTTTTAATAAAAACACTACAATTTAAAGATGGTGTTAATAAGTTATTAAATTCAATGAAACCTGCGAAAACCATAGCTAATAGTCAAAAAATACTCGTCTATCTAAAAATATCTAAAATTATGCGATTTATTTATAGTTACATAACTTTGAATATTTTATAGATAGAATAATATTTTTTTATCTTTTATAGTTTGGTTTAGATAGGGCTTTATGAATTTAAAAAAACAACCAACAATATGTGTAAGTAATGATATTTATTCTTAATCCAACGAAAACAAATAAGTATCAATGAAAAGGTGTGCACAATTTTGTAGTATCACCTAGAATACACAAAAATTATTATGGTTTGGTTTAGGCAGGGTTAAATTGATTTTAAAAAAGTAACCAATAGTATCTATAAATTGTTCAATAAAAACAAATTCGTATCACCAAAAAAGTTAAATGTGCACTATTTATGGCGGATCTCAACAGCCCACCTTCACCCTTCGCTCCTGTAATACCTAAATACATGATTGAATGGAACGGGCGTGTGTTTTTTCGAAAATGAACGTTAGCCTGCATTTTATCTACTTAAGGTCTTATAACTAATTTAATCACGGTAAGTGGTATAGTGTGGCATTTCGTAATCTTAGCTATAAAATATTCTAAATTTAAATAAATTAACGTTTAGTATATTTTAGTTAGTTATATTATCACTTTAGGTATATATTAGTTGGTATTCGTCTGTATCTATATTAGTTGGTATTCGTAATATGTATCACATATGATACACAGATACACATGGCATGACGCGTCGCGGGTCACTCTCTTAGGCTGCCCTTTTAACTTGGGCTGCAGTTTAGCGTCAGATTGGCGGGGTGGGGTGGGGATTCCTGTAAGCACCCGAACTTTGGTGACAGGTGTGGGTTTCAAGCACCTCGTTACGATCCGACAGGTTTCGTTAAGCGCAGTGTCCACATGTCTCGTGTGCGCAGACTGGTGCCATACCGTACGGGCGTACTCGGCCACCAAGTTGCATAGTACAAGGGCTGAGACCCAGAGTGTATGTGGTTGAGCTCTCCGCGTACTGCTACTTAGTTTTCTCAGGATGCTGTTCCTTGCCTCTGTCTTATTTTTGATATTAATGCAGTGTTGCTTATAGGACAGCGTCCAGTCTAAGGTGATTTCCAGGTATTTTGGACTGTATGTGGGTTCATTAATTATGTGTCATTTGTCATATCGCCTTTCTCATCTAGAAGAGGATCCGCCAAACAGACCCTCACTCCAATTCTGTTAAAGAACTTTATCATTCTGCCAATCTCTTCCGTCCCACCTACCTCCAGGGCACTTGCATTTTCAAAGATATCCGCAATCTGCAGCTGTACTGTGTGTTGTATTTTGGATACTGTACTGCTATATGTACTATGTCCTCCAAAATATCACATTCATTGCAGAGCTGCGGATCGCTTTTTCCCATGAAGAAATCAAATCGTTTACCGTTGGTGAGTCCTGTTCTTAGCCTCAGTATCAGTTTTAGCTCATTTCTCTTCCAAGGATACTCTACAAACCAGGACAACAAACGTGAGAATAGTAGAATGGACTTACTCCGTTTCCCATTTTCCAAGGATGTCATGTGGTCAAAATCTATCCATTGACAATTTCAAACTAAAAGTTTAAGGTGGTCGAATTCTAAGTCTGCTTTAAGGTGACACTGTATTTATGTTTGTCTGGAATAGGCTTAATGATTCAATGTTTTACAACGATATTTCATCAATTACATTATTTATTTTGTAAATATAATAATGACAGTGCATACTTATTATTTTGTTTATGGGTTGACATCAAACCTGACGTGGAAATAATATGTGAAGTTGATCCTCTTCTCAGAGAGACTGTCAATGTAAGCTGTCATAGCTTCGTCGAATCTGGGGAACGCCCAAATCCGTCTTTGGTGAGTATTAATTTTTCAGATCTAGGTACTCGTACCTACCTGATTTTATGAACTTCTTCGACCATGTTCGTTCCTATTAAGTTCATATGGGCCTCTACAGAGTAGAGGTTTGTATTAACATACTTTTGTTTTTACGAAAAATCAATGTCAGCCTCTTGCTCAACCTATTAGGTCAATACACTGACTCATACACAAAATTGAAAAACAATATGTGTACTTGCCAGACCCAGAATTTAGACCTGGGACCCACGACGCTGTAGGCCGACGCTTAAGCAGCGTGGCCATCTTGATACAATTGTTCGATTACTAGACACGCGTACACCGCTTCGTATTGTTGCGAATTATTGACGCATAACATGTTTAATATTTGACGCACGCTTATAATTAATTGGAAGATATACAGAAATAGTTTGAAATTATATCAGGCAAGTCACTAATAATGTAAAGGTGCTTATATACGTAACTATGTATTAACTATTTTTTGATTCAACGAATAATTTACAAGATTTATGGTTTGAACAATAGAATAAGAATAGAAAAAATCTTCTTTGACACCCAGTAGGAATAGTACCTGCATCTCGGAATTCGCGCCCACGCTCATTGAACACTACTATAGGCATCTTATCTAATTGCGACGAATTCTTAACTATTAGTTTTTACAATATTCTCTGAATCGCTTTCTAAATTGAGTTATTATCGGCAGTTAGATTTCGTATTTTAAATCAAAATAAGTATTAATTACATTAATATTACAAACCGCCGTCACGGATCACTCCAAGATGTTGTAACATGAAATTGCTAATAATTTTATTAACTATTTTTGCCAATCTGCGCAGATCCCTTTGGCACCGTGTGTTTTGTGAATAACGGTGACGTATTCGACACGTTGCAGGTAGAGTGAGAGCTGGCTTAATGCGGCAAAGACTATGTTTTGTTCTTCTTCTTGATCGTACACTCATGGCTTAGGATCGACATTTTTGTGTTTATGAATTTTTTCAGTTTTGGAGAGCGCTTATAAGCATTTATTAAAAAGGCCAAAAGTTAAATTTTGTCGTAATACACAGTGCGCCATACCCAAGAGACATTTTTCAAAAATGATTTTCTCTATTGGCTTTATTTTCTTATGAGTGTTTTGAAAATTATGTCTGTTTAACATGATAAGGTAAATAAATACATATCGCAGTCTGAGATCTATAGCGTCGTAACTGCAAAATAACCCAAAAATGAACACATATTTTTTTTTTTCACACGAAAAAAACGCACTCGATTGGATTCAAACCACTGATTGTGCGGTTATCAGCCGAACGCACCACCTTTACGCCACAGTATGATACTGCAAAAAAGACGATTATACAGTGTAATATTATAGTTTAGAATTGTTCCGTTGCCTAGGCAGAAAGTCTATTATTGTCGGCCATTTGCAATTCCTTACCTAAAATAACTATTAAACGTCAGAGTGATAGTTGGTACTTTAAAAATAAAAAAGACGATAAATAATTATATAATTTAGAGAAATAAACCAACGGCGCTTCAATAGGCGGCCCGATTTCTTACGTGTCTAATTAAAAAAATAATTAAGAGCTAGTCGAAGAATCTTGTTTTGTTTTTGTTTTGTTACGCCAAAGAAGTATAACTTCTAACATGCGTACATAAGTACACACATTTTTTTTTAAATTGTCCGAATTTTAAATAAATTAAATATAAATCCTACTGATGATAAAGTTATTTTTATTGTTCTCTTTTATTTTTCTGTTTTCTATTTTTTTTATTTCTTTAATAAAAGATTTTTTATATAAAACACTGATTTTAATAAAATTAATTTTATATGAAAAAGATGCATTTTGTTATTTTTCTATTAAAACTATGATGCCGCATCTGCAAGTTTGTTCGGCAATTCCCAAACTATATGGCCGCAATTGCAAAAATCCTCATTATAATTTAAAATATATATATATTTAAGAACTACAGTAGGATAAAGTACACAAAGTTATTCTAACATGGTACAATTTTCAGCAGTCTATTGCAATTAATTAAATTGTAGTTAATTATTTTACATTCAAACTCAAATTACTCAAGATAATGTAATTTGCAGTTACGACCCTATAGAGCTCAATGTGCAATATGTTTACAAAAAGGAAGATTAAAGTACGCAATGTGCTGCAGTTAGCTGGAATGTCTTTCGGTGAGTATACATTCACTTCCCAAATGCAGTCGTATATTGGTGGCCACTGAAAGCAGAGGATACAGCTGTGGCAGGTCTTATCCAGAAATGGATTGACTCTGGCTAATCATAATGGTGATGTTGTTATTTTCAGGAGTGGGAAGACAGCCTGATCAATATAAGGTCGGAAAATGATAATGAGGGTGTCATCATCAAACAAGAATTTGTTGACGATGCAATTCGCAAAATCAAAAATAAGTATCCTCAACCCGGCACCTCCGATCGACAATACAGCCCAGTAGACCAGGTACGTTCATTTACAGGTTCACTAATAACACAACTTTCAAACATTTTTTCCTTATATTCGAAACATCGATATCTATATGGCATTAAAATGTATATGGTCACCGCAGTTGTTTTCAACTCAGAAAAATCACCGAATTTGGATTTCAGTTATTCGAGGACTGCTGGTTGTATATCGCGAACATTATTGGCTTCCGTTGGGTATATCAGGATAAACCAGTGACTCCACGAAGTTTTACAGGACGTAATCCAGATATATCAAATCGCACGACCTTGGAGGAGGCTAATAATTGTCAGGTCCATTTTTGAAATCAACTAAAGTAATCGTTTATTATCAGTTACGTGAAAAAAATAAATGACAATCGTGTCGTACTAACCTCACCAGGCGGCGGAGGAAGCGAAGTTCTGATTTTGATCGATTTATAATGCTTGGGGCCACTGTGGCGAGAGAATTCCTCATCTGATCGCAGCAACTCTGGTGTCATTTTCTGTGTAAAGAACCAAGCTAAGTAATACAGTAACAAACAATTTAATTGGTACCAACAAAAATGCCTGTACCAAATAAGAAACAAAAACTTGGTGGAGCTAGTAGTAGTAATTCTGACAGACAGTGAAAATGAAAAACCGTTCAGTTATGGACTATATGAAATCAATAAAAGAAGCGTTTTCAAAATGCTTCCACGACCTTTTTGTAGAATTAGAAAATAAGCAAAAATAATATATTAAAAGAATGAAAGATATGCATTCGTCTATAAACACGGTGAAAGATAAAATATCACATTGTTATATTATTTTTTTTTTAATAGAATTCTTAAAAACTACTTTTTTTATTTTTTCCCAATAAAAAACTGCTCGGTACGTCAGACAGTTGATTGGAAAATTTTGGCTCACGTGCCTACGTAAAAAGGTTTAATAACACCGTGTCTAGGTATAATAATTCTAACTGGATCTTTTACTTATAGTAAATCTCATAATTTATTAATACTTAAAAATGTTTTTTTAGATTATCGCTAGAATGTGTATCGCCAATGTTGCGAGCCTCATACCGTCATGGGACGTGACTGAAGTAAAAGCGTCTAGCGAAGATCTTCACATTGAGGAACAAGACATAAAGAAAGAACTAGGAGAATATGTTGAAAAGCTCAAAAATGTCGCCTGTCGCAATAGTAAACGTGATATTTTTCAATCGATTAAAATGGTAAACACAGAATTATTAGTGGCTGTTATACAACTGGAAACAAAATCGTTTCATAAACGAAATTTTGTGTGCAGTATCTGTTTTGATTTTTTTTCATCGTTCGACCTAATGTTGCTTCACAAAGCAATACACAAAACCACAATTGCGAAAACGACCGATTTCGTTGCAAGGCTGGTTAAATGTGACGAAGGACATTTTTCAAGACTTCGTCCAGGTCACGTCGTGAAATCACTCAAAATAACTCATTTTGGTGATAAACTATTTAATTGTGATGAGTGCAATTATTCATGCACGACGTCTGGTGGCATAAAAACACATAAAATGACTCATTTTGGTGAAAAGCCTTTGAAATGTGATAAGTGCAATTACTCATGCAGACAATCAGGTGACATCAAAAGATACAAAATGACCCATTCTGGTGAAAAACCATTTAAATGTGACAATTGCAATTACTCATGCATAAGGTCTAGTCACATGAAACGGCATAAAAGAACCCATTCCATTGAAAAACCTTATAAATGTGATAAGTGCAATTACTCATGCAGACAGTTAGGTGACATAAAAAGACACAAAATGAGTCATTCCGGTGAAAAACCATTTAAATATGACACATGCAATTACTTATGCACGACGTCTGGTAGCATGAAAAACCACAAAATAGTTGATTCTGGTGAAAAACAATTCAAATGTGATAACTGTAATTACTCATGCAGATATTTGAGTGGCATGAAAAAACACAAAATGACTCATTCTGGTGAAAAGCCATTTAAATGTGATAAATGCAATTATTCATGCAGACATCCAAGTCACATGAAAACACACAAAATGAGTCATTCTGGTGAAAAGCCATTTAAGTGTGATAAATGCAATTATTCATGCAGACAGTCTAGTGGCATGAAAACACACAAAATGACTCATTCTGGTGAAAAGCCATTTAACTGTGATAAATGCAATTACTCATGCACGACATCTGGTAGCATGAAAAGACACAAAAAAACTCATACTAGTGAATAGGTATAATGTAATAAATGTATTAACTCATGTTTAACGTTTAGTAGCATGAAAATACATGATAGGACAAGCCATTTCGTGTAAATTCTTATACGCATGCAAATTGTCTGTAAAAGACACTGGCTGTGCTTTTAAGTGAGTTGGAAATTGTGAAGGAATGTTTCTGATGCTGTGAGGGGAGGGTATGTGTAGGATGCCAGGCACTGTCCTTTTATGCTATTGGGGCTGGCTCCATGGTCTGGTTGTGAATCCTAGTTGTCTCGTTCGCTATTGTTCATTCGGTCATCCGGTGCGTGGCACTTGACAGTTTAGCTTAGGTTAATGTTTAAATGCGCACGGTTGAATAACTGACCGTTATTTTTCGCGACTGGTTGACTGGTTGACATGGTGACCGTTCTGGTAGCATATTTTATAACGACTTATTTATTTGTAAGAATTCCCGCATATTTTGGAAATAATTTTAATATAATATATTATTATACCAGTAAAGGCGTTAGCTAGCCGTTCACTAATTATCTAGGATAGAGTATCTGTAGTAAAGACTTTGAAATAATGGTCATTCGAGAAGACACCGAACGTGCGTACGTCATTTTTATCATCAACCGATAACGTAAACAATTACATTTTTTGTTGCCCATTCTATAGCGATATAATATTATGTAACCGTATGTAATATTATTTTAAACCATACAATAATAATTATTATCTCTGTGCTTAATACAGTTTTTGAATACTTCAAACCCACTTGCTCTAAGAAATCTCGTTTATTTTTTGCTATATTTTGATTTGTGTAGGTGGACGTTAGGTCTTAGTGACATAAATTGAAGTGTATCGAACTCCACTACCGTAAGCTAGTTTTTTTTTTTTTTAACCATATCCAATCCTAATTGGAACACATGGGCCTCCAACGGATTTTGTTTTTACGAAAAACAAATGTCATCCACTTTCTCAACCTATTAAATCCATACTCTGACCCTACACAAATTCATAAACAATATGTGTACATGCCAGACCCAGCATTTGAACCTGGGACCCACGACGCTATAAGCCGACGCTTAAGACGTGTGGTCATCGTGGGATTAGCTAGTTCATAGCTTTGTTTAGGGGATCCGACAATATTAACGAGTGGTGCAAGACTAGTCAATGAGCTCCCCAAACACGTAGATATGTTTATTGTTTTTAAAATTTTATTTCTCTGGTTAAAATTGTACTTAGGGTCTGCAGTAAGTATGTTTTTATTATTTTTATTTTATATAGGTAGGTATCTATTCTCTTCTTCTCTCTTGTGAGGGTACCTAATATTTGTGATATTAGAAATCTCATGTTGTGTACGTCTTGAATTTAGATTTGTTATCTCCTCAATGTCTTGTTTTCTTAAATAAATATAAATAATCATATAATAATAATAATTAATTATAAGTTCCTACCTACGTCCCTATTTATAATGATTTACAATTAAGAATTTAAACAATGTCTCACATTTATAAAAATAATTAGCCTGTATAAGAAATATAACTATAATACCAGTTAAATAGTGTGTTTAATTACTTCCACTAATTGAAATTATCACATCGTCCCCTATTAACATAAAAACGTACAACAAAAAGTCAATTTTTTCAGGAGGCAAAACAAACATTTTTTTTGTTCAAGCGTTTTATGCAAAACTAAGAATCGTAGAAAAATGAAATTTGGTTTTCTTTTTTAAACAAACTTTTTTTTATTATATATTAAAAAAGTCGATCTACTTACGATTTCGTGTTGCCAACAAATTTTCAGTCCATCACTGGTAAATACTAAGGTTTCAAAAAATGAGAGTCATTATTTATTTTTCAAGTATGTTTATTATTAAAACTATATAGATTCAAATTATTTATATAGTTATTAAAACCTGCCCTGCCAAAAAATGATCGATTAAAATATTCTTATATCTATAAAATATCTAAAATGATTTAATGGCAACTTTAGATATTTTATAAACAAACTAATATCTTTTTACTATTATCTAGGTACTGTGTCTTGGATCTACATATTATTGTAGTCATGGTGATTGAACTAAATGAACATAAATACGTTTGACTTACAAAGTTTAGTGTGCAATATTTATATTGGACTTCAAAAGTCTACCTCCAACCTTCGCCACAGCAAAACACGTACATAAAATTTTGTAGGAAGTTAATCATAACATAAACAATACGTGTAAACATCGTTTTATTTATGAAACGATTTTGGTTTTAAATAATTTCCAATTCTTAACTTTCTTAAAATAACAATTCAGGTTTTCATAAACATACATTTTTCATAGTTTTAATTTATTCGAGTGGAAATTTCCAATGATTACAACACCACAACCAGAGTTGATTTAATTATCAATAGTCAGATACAGCCTCATACACAAAATGGCAAAATAATTAGGATTGAATTGGATTGCAACATAAAGATGCCACAAAACGACAGCTTATTGCAAAGATCTATATGATATTCACTACTGCTAGGGGCGCGAGTTAAAAATGCATATAAGTATACCTTAACATACATTTATAAGGGTTCGCACCACTATGAATCATGTATTTTAGGAATAAAAAGTTTCCAACGTGCATATTATACGTTGCAATGAAAAGGTTATAGGCTTTTCTCCAGTATGTCATTTCATGTTTTTTATGATCAACAAGTTGTTAACATCTATGTGAAAAAAGGGTGCATTTCTAATGTTTTACACAATTATAAATAATTATGTCACGTATTTTAAGAAAGGGACGTTTCGATCGTCCATATGAATATACATTGCAATTAAAAGGTTAAACACCAGCATGTGATATAAAATGACTTTTAAGATTACTAATATGAAGACGCATTGAATTTATGAGGTTATTCGCCAGAATATAATTTTTTATGTGTTTTAAGATTATTATTTATATATCTTGTTATGTTCAAAATGACCATAACCAACATTCATACTCTGGCAACCCCGTCGAATATTTATGGTCAAGTCATGGAGCGTTCGCGATTCCACAGATGTCGTTGATAGAATTTCCGGCCGCAGCGGACGTCGCGAGGTGTGAAAGTAGCAACAGGGCTTTTTGATTCGGTCTGTCATACAGGATAGTCGTGCTCTGCTTTGGTTTTACCAACATTTATAATGGACGTCACTTAAAGCAGCACGATTGCAGCCGCAGTGCTTGAGGCCTTTGTGTCGTTCCAAGTTTGGTATTGTAAAACTATTATTATTTGATTCACTTATCTTCCAATGTTTTTTTTAAAACTTAGCTGCTTGCCGTTATTATAGTATTTCCTTAATAACCTTTTAATGTAATATTCTTGTTTTCGCTATAATATAGTTCGGTCAAGTACATAAATTGCTCTTTCATTTATTATTTCCCCTTTATTCCACACTGCTATATAATTGTAATCTTTCACGGTATCAAGACCGTGTGGCGTCCAGGACTTTAATAACTACATCTTTTAATCATAGATTGCACGTGCCTTCAGGAAGTAATTATTGTTCAGCTTGAAAAGGATGCACGCAACCCATGGCCTTTGCTTATGTCTCATGCTCAGCTCTTTAACTTTATACTATATTCCATCCCACCTGGCAAGACATTCTTTTTCTTTTATTTTGTAGTTGTGACGATAAGGATCACAACTACAAAATATTAATATATCATTGGCGCGCTTCCGAATTGTTTTTTTCTCACCTTCGTTTTGTTACAATATTTCATACTTCGGTTGTAGAAAAAAGCGATTATCCTTTTCAAGCATTTTTGTTCCGTAGTTTCGCATACAGGCAACACTTCTTTCGTGATTCATTTTGTAAATCGAAACGTCAGTTTGGTCGGTCGACATTTTTTTTATTTTGATTTTGCTGTCAGATTAACATTGAAAGTTTGGTGAATCATTTATTATAGTACGTTTATTTATCGTGTTTTGTTTTATTTAAATTCAAAAGTTTGGTTCAGTTTCATTTGTTTCTTATAGTTTTTTTTCTGCCTGATCATTCTTTGCATTGTGACATTTTGTAGTTTCCTACCCACACTAAATTTAATATTATGTTTACAGCATACGTGGTGACATATCTTTAGTGCTACCATTTTCAGTTTGTGCCCAAATTCTTTCTAATTGTTTTCACATATTATGATTTTGTTTTTTGAGATTTCAGAAATTTTTGGTTACCTATTATCGATGACAGAACTTGGTATAATATCGATCAATAATGATATGGATGAAAACAAAATTATTACCAATGGAATTAAAACATTCCCTAGCTATTACATACATGGAATTCCCAAAACAGGTCAACGTTTCTTTATCTTTATAACCTAATATCTTATTTCTTAATCAATTCATTAGCATTAAATTCAGTTTTTACAGCTTGTCAAATGTTTCTTTCTTGCGATTGCCCATGGTTTCAAACCGTTCTTTGTTTCTAGCTTCGTGTTTTGGCCGCTAGAGTAAAATATTTGTATACTTGTATAATTGAATGATTTTTTCAATTACAAAATTTATTTTTTAATTTGAATCAACTTCCGCAGATTTTTGTTTATTAGAAAAGTAAAATTATTTAATTTAAAGGACTCATCGCATATAGTAAATTATTATTAATGAAATAGATTTACTTAATTAAATCAATATTTTCCTGATTCATTTTTTTCAAATGTCAACGTTAAAATTTATTTAACTTTCTGATCTCTCGATCCCTCAGTTATGAAGTGATAATCAATTTTCCTTTTAATTTATGCCAGTTTTCACTAAATTTAATTCTGTTCAATTCAACTTTTTTGAATTTTTCTTGTTACTGAACCATTCTAAATTTTTGTCTTTTGATTTTTCTTTAAAACATTAGTTTTGCAAATATCCGCATTTATACAAATAAATAGCGTGTCTCTTGTTGATTATTAAATAATTCAAATTTAATATTATGTTCCGCTAAATTCTTTTTTCATTTAACTTTTTACTCATTTCTGTTCGGAACTTTAAATGTCATTTTCTTCAACATTTTTTGGTTTGGACAATCATTATGATTTGTTTTGCTTTTGAAATTTATTAAATCATTAATTTTGCAATCATACTATTTTGCTTGCATACTATCTCATATTCAACTTTAACGCTGGATTCTTTTAGTATATTCGTCTAAATTTTTATACATAATATCCTATAGATTGCTTTGCTTGATCCTAACGTAGTTGGTTTTTTCTATTTTTTTATCGTGTTTTGGTGATACCTTCTTGCGTAGCAATTCAACTATATCTATATTTTAACGATATTTACTTCTCATCTAACTGTGATTAAATTATCATTTATTAAATTTTTTTTTGTACATTATTAGTCGACTTTATTAAAATTTTTTGATTATATTTACAAATATTAATTCGACTGATAATACTTCATAATTAAAGAATCATTTATAAAAGTAATTTTTCATTTTTTTGAAGTTACTATGCACGCATTACAAATTGCGTTTGATATTCTTTTGTCTTTGTTATATTTATATATTATTTGTTAACGTTGATAAACACCCCAGATTTTAATTAGTTTTTTTTGCCTCTATACAGCTTAATTTATCTCATAATAAACCGCTTGTGTTTATTTCTTGAATCTGAATAATTTTTGCATTTTTTTCCCCTTTCTTATTTTTTGGCATTTTACACCTTTCTACATTGTACTTTAATCTCATATCGTGGTTTCAGATGACTGTGCGCTGACCGTATTTTGATCGTGGCTTTTCAACTGCCATAACCAGCCAAGTGAATACCGTGTTTTGCAGTCTCTCGGAGCAGAGGTATACCCTATCCGCTATAGCAGATATTGGCCCAAGTGCGGCATTTAATTTTAACCAATCAATGCTAGGGGTTCCCGCTTCGAGAGGCGGGTTTCACTCTTGGGCGGAGTAGTTGGAGACGCTTCGAGGAGTCATTTTTGCTTTCATATTTCTATAGTACAATTTTACAAATTAATATCGCCTTGCCAATTTTGCATCAAATTCTAATAAGGTTTGCTATTATATTTTGTCTTCGCGTGTGGTTTTCTTTCGTTTTATTTTTATAACTTATTTTCTTTTCATCGTCTAAGATGGTATCTTAGCTCACTTAGCTCACACAGTTCAATTCAGGAGGAGTTTTTTATTGATGGAAGATTTTGGAGATTTTCATATTTTTTTTTTTGACTGCTAGCCTTTTCTCTGCGCGTTCACGGGAACTGAAGGTGACGTCTCTCTCTAAAGACCTTGGGTGCGGAAGATGGTTCCCAAGGCAGGTGTCTTTTTTCTAGCAGTCAAACTCTGTAAGGAAAGGAGGGCTGTTCGCTTGCCTTTTCGTCACATCTGCAGCCATGGAATCCGCCTTGAACGTCGGAATTCCATCGCACTTTACTGACTTTGGGTCAATTTTTAATAAGTGTTGCCTGAATTGGATTGTGAGGAACCATTCTTTTGCTTAAATTCTTCTTGGCCGTTATTCATACGGAACCTGTTGCATGTTAGTATATTTGTTTTTTTTATAGCCCTCACTTGAATGTGAGACGCGCTATAACCTATATTGGTTTATTAATTACATTTAACTTCCGACGTGTTACTGATGCCTTTGCAGTTGTCTGTTTTCCGCGTGGCTTTTCCGTTTGCTTTATTTCTTTATTCACTTTCACGTCCGCGCCTTTTGATGGGTCCCAGCCTAGAGTTTGAGGAAGCTTTGTGGGGGGATTTTCCTTCCGGATGGAGACGCGGGTCGTGATTGAGGGTAGTCTCTTGTGTTGCGGGATCAAGTTGATTTTAGCATTCACGGTGTAGTAATTATATTTTAGGTTAAGTTAGTTAAGGTAGAGTAACCTTGAAGAATGAACCGTGTTTGTTGAAGTTGATGACAGTCTCGTACCGCAATCGTAGACCTTAAACGTAGTTTATTTAAATTTAGTTATCGCGGAGCTTTTCTCGTTTTTTTTTTCGTTCCCTTGTTTTTGTATTTAATAGAAAATCTACGCGTAATTCAGTACACAGCTTAGATTATCAGCTCACGTTTCTTTTATTTATTTATGCATTCAGGGAATCCAAGGTACTGCGATTGGTTGTTAACCCGCTGTTGAATTAGTCAGATTTGGTAGTCTGTACTATTTTGTTGTAGTTTAATTTTGCTAAATTTATTAAATATACGGATTGACGTTTGTCGTTAATACATTATACCGTTAGCCTCATACGTACGCCAATTCAAAAGTAGCTATTTACCATATTTTCTGTACTCATTATATTTCTTTTAATTCAGTAATCGATCAAGTTGTGGAGTGACTTTTTTCTTTGCAATACTGTATTTAATACTGTACGATGATCAGTCGACAGTTCATTTATTATTTCCATACTGGTTTTTCTTCTTGACGTATTGCATTGCTTCCATCAACTATTTGCATCATTACACTTGCGCTGATTTTGATACCTTTTTGTCAAAATCAGTAATCTAAAATCTGAATTATAAATAATCATTTTTTATATATAATTTATTTTACGCTTACGTCTTATTACTATTGCTTACTTACTAAAACTTATTGACTTAATTTCACAATTTATCTGGGTTGTTTATGAATGTATTTTGTATTGTTTTGTAGATGCTTCTGTTTCATATTTTTTTTCATAAAAACAATTAGTTACTTCAAATCATTCTTCGTGGTGGAACTTCGTTAGGTAGGGAAAACTTCTACGATGGCTCCTAGACCTTCACTACCCCGTAGAACACCCTCCCGTTGGACCACCACACACAATTTCAAGATTACTTCCCTCCGACGTCAACCATCGGAGGCGAGCTTTACACCCATTTCTCGTCGTTTTTTTTACATAACATCTATCGAAGCATTATTATTGAAACGTATTAGCCCACGTCGTATGCCTCCTGGAAGGGTCACCCAAAACCGGAAAGCTACCACCAGGATACCGTCCGATGAAGCTGATGATTGAAAATTATGTTGCTTTCACATCTCCTCCCGTTTGCTGCCCTTTGTGCACGAGCCCCGGGAACTACTACTACTTTGAAGACATCCGGGACGCCTCAAGACGAAGCTCGCATCATGGCTGGACCTTCTCTTTTCCAAGGACAGGGATATTGTTATGTTCAAAATGACCATAACCAACATTCATACTCTGGCAACCCCGTCGAATATTTATGGTCAAGTCATGGAGCGTTCGCGATTCCACAGATGTCGCTGATAGAATTTCCGGCCGCAGCGGACGTCGCGAGGTATGAAAGTAGCAACAGGGCTTTTTGATTCGGTCTGTCATACAGGATAGTCGTGCTCTGCTTTGGTTTTACCAACATTTATAATGGACGTCACTTAAAGCAGCACGATTGCAGCCGCAGTGCTTGAGGCCTTTGTGTCGTTCCAAGTTTGGTATTGTAAAACTATTATTATTTGATTCACTTATCTTCCAATGTTTCTTTTAAAACTTAGCTGCTTGCCGTTATTATAGTATTTCCTTAATAACCTTTTAATGTAATATTCTTGTTTTCGCTATAATATAGTTCGGTCAAGTACATAAATTGCTCTTTCATTTATTATTTCCCCTTTATTCCACACTGCTATATAATTGTAATCTTTCACGGTATCAAGACCGTGTGGCGTCCAGGACTTTAATAACTACATCTTTTAATCATAGATTGCACGTGCCTTCAGCCGTGCAATTCCTTGTTTGTATTTCTAATTTAATTTTTTTACAGTTGTCAGTTGCGAGGTTACGGAAGTAATTATTGTTCAGCTTGAAAAGGATGCACGCAACCCATGGCCTTTGCTTATGTCTCATGCTCAGCTCTTTAACTTTATACTTTATTCCATCCAATCAAGAGAGGCTTCTTTTTCTTCTCTCTTTTTTCTCTTTTATTTTGTAGTTGTGACGATAAGGATCACAACTACAAAATATTAATATATCAATCTATATATCTATTATATATATCTATATGAGCACATACTGCATTTATATTGCTTTTCACGAGTATGTTTCATTTCGGGTTTCATAATTATGTTATCCAATTTGTGAGCAGCATCTATCTTTATGAACATACATTGTATTTATAAAGTTTTTCAACAATATGTAATTTTTTGCGTTATAATATAACCAAGTTGCGAGCAGCTGTAACAGCATAAATTGCATTTATAAGAATTTTTATTAGTATGCTAATGTTTTTTAAGAGTACATACTAAGTTGCGAGCATCTGTGTACACACATGCAATTAAGAGGTTTTTCACCAAATGCTTCATTTTAAATAAATAACTTAGTTGCGAGCATCTATATAAACAAACATTGCATTAATACGATTTTTCGACAGTATGTGTCATTTCATGGTGTTTAGGACTTCTAAGATGCGAGCATCTACATTTGCATACCTCTCATTTATAACGTTTTACACTTGTATGTGTCATTTCATGTCTTTTAAGATTACTCAGTTGCGAGCATCTATATAGGCATACCTTGCATTTATGACGCTTTTCACCTGTGTGTGTCATTTCATGGTTTTTAAGATTACTAAGATGCGAGCATCGATATTTGCATACCTTTCATTTATGACGTTTTACACCTGTATGTGTCATTTCATGTCTTTTAAGAAGACCAAATGTCGAGCATCTATAAAGGCATACCTTGCATTTATGACGTTTTTCACTTGTGTGTCATTTTATGGTATTAAAGACTACTAAATCGCAATCATCTATATGGACATTCTTTCATTTATGTGGTTTGACACCTGTGTGTATCATTTCACGGTTTTTAAGGTTAACAAGTTGCGAGCATCTATATAAGCATACCTTGCATTTATGAGGTTATACACCTTTGTGTGTCATTTCATGTTTATAAAGACTACTAATTTGCAAATATTTATATGAGCACACCTTGTATTTATGAGGTTTTTCACCTGTGTGTAGTTTCATGTCTTTTAAGATCACTCAGTTTCGAGCAGCTATATGTGCATTTCTTGCATTTATGAGGTTTTTCACCTGTGTGTGTCATTTCATGGATTTTAAGATAACTCAGTTGCGACCATCTATATGAGCAAACCTTGCATTTATGAGGTTTTTCACCTGTATGTGTCATTTTATGTCTTTTAAGATCACTCAGTTTCGAGCATCTATATGTGCATTCCTTGCAATTATGAGGTTTTTTTCCTAAGTGTGTCATTTCATGGCTTTTAAGATCTCTCAGTTGCCAGCATCTATATGGGCATACCTTGCATTTATGAGGTTTTTCACCTGTGTGTGTCATTTCATGGTGTATAAGATTACTAAGTTGCGAGCATCTGTATGAGCATACTTTGCATTTATGAGGTTTTACACCTGTGTGTGTTATTTCATGGTTTTTAAGACTAATCAGTTGCGAGCATCTATATGAGCATAACTTGCATTTATGAGGTTTTTCACCTCTGTGTGTCATTTCATGGATTTTAAGACTACTTAGTCGCGAGCATCTATATGAGCATACCTTGCATTTATGAGGTTTTTCACCTGTGTGTGTCATTTCATGCATTTTAAGATAACTCAGTTGTGAACATCTATATGAGCATACTTCACATTTATGAGGTTTTACACCTGTGTGTGTTATTTCATGGTTTTTAAGACTATTAAGATGCGAGCATCTATATGAGCATAACTTGCATTTATGAGGTTTTTCACCTGTGTGTGTCATTTCATGGCTTTTAAAATCTCTCAGTTGCCAGCATCTATATGGGCATACCTTGCATTTATGAGGTTTTTCACCTGTGTGTGTCATTTCATGGTGTATAAGATTACTAAGTTGCGAGCATCTGTATGAGCATACTTTGCATTTATGAGGTTTTACACCTGTGTGTGTTATTTCATGGTTTTTAAGACTATTAAGATGCGAGCATCTATATGAGCATAACTTGCATTTATGAGGTTTTTCACCTCTGTGTGTCATTTCATGGATTTTAAGACTACTTAGTCGCGAGCATCTATATGAGCATACCTTGCATTTATGAGGTTTTTCACCTGTGTGTGTCATTTCATGCATTTTAAGATAACTCAGTTGTGAACATCTATATGAGCATACTTCACATTTATGAGGTTTTACACCTGTGTGTTATTTCATGGTTTTTAAGACTATTAAGATGCGAGCATCTATATGAGCATAACTTGCATTTATGAGGTTTTTCACCTGTGTGTGTCATTTCATGGATTTTAAGACTACTAAGTCGCAAGCATCTATATGAGCATACCTTGCATTTATGAGGTTTTTCACCTGTGTGTGTCATTTCATGAATTTTAAGATAACTCAGTTGTGAACATCTATATGTGCATACTTTGCATTTATGAGGTTTTACACCTGTGTGTGTTATTTCATGGTTTTTAAGACTATTCAGTTGCGAGCATCTATATGAGCATAACTTGCATTTATGAGGTTTTTCACCTGCGTGTGTCATTTCATGGATTTTAAGACTACTTAGTCGCGAGCATCTATATGAGCATACCTTGCATTTATGAGGTTTTTCACCTGTGTGTGTCATTTCATGTTTTTTAAGACTACTAAGTTGCGAGCACCTATATGTGCATACCTTGCATTTATGAGGTTTTACACCTGTGTGTGTCATTTCATGGATTTTAAGAGAACTCATTTGTGAACATCTATATGAGCATACCTTGCATTTATGAGGTTTTTCAGCTGTTTGTGTCATTTTCTGTCTTTTAATAACACTCAGTTTCGAGCATCTATATGTGCATACCTTGCATTTATGAGGTTTTTCACATGTGTGTGTCATTTTACGTGTTTTGAGATGATATAGTTGCGAGAATATATCGTCTTGTTTTTGATCAGTAATCACGTCTGTGTGAATTATTTTGTGACTTTTAAGAGCACTTTCGCATCCAAAAACTGCATTGCAAAAGCTGCAAATTAAATTACGTGAGAAATGTACTACTTTTCTCAGAATAAGTCGAAGTTCCTTCTGAGTTTCTCGTGCTGAGATTTCTCTCTTGATGTTTTGTTCATCTATCGTCACTTCTGAATACCGTATCATTCTACCTTGGATTCCATCAGGCGAGGATTGTTGAAACCTGTCCACATCGTGATGTTTTGTGAAAACGCCTTTAGTAGAAACCTAGAAAGACCAAAATAATTGATCCCATTATTACTATAAATAAGCTTACACAATGTTCTATTTGAGTATGCCTTTCAGCATCTTTAAACATTAAAGCGTGGTGAGAATGAAAATGACAATAAAAATGGTAATATTAGCAACATAGATATTAAATACAAACAATGTTACGGAATGATCCCCAAATAGTTTTAAAAAATTCACCTAAATGTAGCATTGAAAAGCAAAAAAGACAATGACACAATTGTGGTACTGCTCTTGGTAATATGTGTAAATTTATTATAGATTTGAATGCAAAATTTTAGATTGATGTGAATGAGATAGTTTCACATTACTGTGTTTATTTCTAATATTTCTCGATAAAATAATTTAAGACACCAGAATAACGTACATATTATGAGGCAGTTTTGCACCCTGTTCGATTAAAAATATTGTAAGCTTCGTGTAGTAACTATTAATTTCTTTGTCAGTGTGTTATAAGAGAGTGTGCATAGTGTAAGAAGATGTCGAAAGGCGATAAGGTCACAAACAATATTCAAATTGAGAGAATTTATATTCAAATTTTATCTAAAGTTACCTCGACCAACAGTATAAAAATTGATAAAAAGACAAAACAGAATTAACTGAACATGAAATCGATTCTACTTAAAGATGGCTAAAATTATTAAAGAATGCATTATCATCGTGTTTTGATATATTCTAAAAGTTTCAAATGTCTAGCTAGAGTTAGTTAAAAATCGTATAAATAATAAAAAAATAGTAGGGAAGTTAGTTAAAAATTGATTGCAAGATTTGTACCGGACAAATTAGAATACGAGCTAAGAAAAACATTGTAAAATAAAAACATATCAGCGGCATTATCTAGAATAATATGGGGTTGTTTTTAGTCTGAATAATATCAAAGGCAGCACTGTGTCAAGGGACGTCACTTCATGTTCAATCTATTCACATAGCCACACCAGTTCTTCGTGTATATACAAGGCATGAAGATGATAGTGTAAATTACTAATAATATCATAGGTATAAGGTGACAATAGAACATATATTACAGTGGTGAAGGGTGAAGGTAGGCTGTTAAGATCCGCCATAAATAAGCACACTAAACTTTGACAGACAAATGTATGTGTTTTCATTGAAATAAGACTACAGTTATAGAGGGTGTTGCTTAGTTTTTAAAATTCAATTAAACCCTGCGAAACCAAGCCATGATAGTTAATAGTACATACCTCAACATATTCGCTTATCTATAAAATATTTATAATCATCCAATTAAATCATACAGAGCTTTGAATATTTTATTGGGACAATAATATTTTTATATCTGTATAGTTTGGTTGGGCAGGACTATGAATTTAAATAAATGAACCGGCAATATGTGTAATATGTATTCATAATCCTAAGAAAACAAATAAGTATAATTAAAAAAGTGTGTACAATTTTGTCGTATCGCCCACCAAAACTATTATGGTTTGGTGAGAAAGGGTTGATTGATTTTGACTGACAAAGTTTAATGTCCACTATTTGAAACGGTTCTTAACTGCCTACCTCCACCCTTCGCCACTGATATAATCATAGCCGATACGACTGGCTGGGAAAAATACGGAGATTTATTGAAATTTTAAGCGTAAACCTTCGATAAAAATCGGCGAATAGAGAAGCAAATGTTACAATATATAAAATTGAATATACCTTATGTCCTGGTGTGTTATCTGAATGCGAACATCCGGGTTGAGGATCTTCATCAGAAAATGGTGGCATTTTATCTTCAGTGAGTTCGCGCTTTATATCAGTCTCAGCTTTGATACCAGTGACACCCGTCACAGCGAACTGAAATAAACAACGTTTCATAAAGCATGTTGTCAATATTTACATATAACAAATAAAAATGTTATTATCTAGGAAGAAGTAGGCTGTTGAAATCCGACATAAATAGTGCACACCAAACATTATCAGGCATACTTATTTGTTGTCATTAAATCGAATTTTGTGAAAATTGGACTTGATCCATAATATTATTGTGAACATATTATAACTGTGTCCGATCCTAATACTCTAATAGAGTCACATGAGCCTCCTCAGAGTGGAGGTTTGTATTACCAGATTTTGTTTTTACGTGAAATGGATGTCAGCCACTTGCTCAACCTATTAGGTCCATAATCTGACTAATACACAAATTGAAAAACAATATGTGTACCTACATGCCAGACCCAGGATTCTAACCTGTGACCCACGACGCTATAGTACGATGTGACACTGTAAACATAAGTACTTATTACGTATTATTGCAGAACCCATTTTGTAATTCGAAGAAAAGACCACTGAAGGTATAAACCTTTTGTTCCTTCCGATTTAAATAATTTAAAAATATAATATTCCAGCAAGAAAAGACTAGCAATTCGATGGCCTAATGTTAATACCCCGTAAGTGACTTTTAACAAATTGTGCAGGAAGCTTAAAAAAACTGAATATTGAACTGAAAAAAAAGAATTAAGTATCCGTTACGTAAAAATTGGTCAAGCAAAGCATATAACAACTGTACTAATAAAATGATAAAAGCCAATAAAATGTGACATACTTTTTATAAAAATAAACATCCAAATTTGTTATATTACTTACTGTTTTACCTGTTAAATAATTCGAAAGTGACATTTTGAAAATGAATTCAACACACGTCATACAACACGCTTAACAGCTTAGAGGCAAGATACGGACTATTACAGGTTTATTCCTGCAATGTTCAGATACGGGAAATTACTATAATGGCTGTATCATTTTTGTTAAAATAATTACAGATATGGGAATTTCACATTCCATGAACAATATTTATGTTGTTTTTAGTACTTACATCAAAAAGACATTTTCGTCATATATGTCGGATACGGGGTATTGACATTAGAACATCCAATAGTTAATTTTTTGCTTAATTCCGTTTAGAAATTGACTGCGCATTTGTCGACAAAATTATGAATACCTTCCCTTAAACAAATAAAGGATCTACTTACCTCTTTAGTGGGGATAATATTGCTGTCGTCCTCGATATTTTCCTGTTTGACTGAAACGTCAAATCGACCCTTGCCCTTGAAGTGATTGACGTCTATCCATTGGTATGCACCGTCATCGATTACCTCCGCCGTTTTGTCAGGCAATAATTCGTCGTTTGTTTCGATTTTTATATCCATTTTATGCGGTATTTGATATCAGAATCTGTCAATAGCTTCACGACCACGTGCGTCAGATTTTAATAGATAATACACAATGGCATAGACAAAATGGCTTCTACCAAATTACCATAGACATCAGGTGTTCGACCACCAAAGAAGACTGATAATACTGACAATATTGAATTGAGCAGTAACTATGAATATAAATACAGAGATAATGCTGTAAAGATCTATAACAGGGGACATACTTACACAAAATATTACTGTGATCAATTATTCAAAGGTTTTGGTGAACCCTACTTTAAATTATTGTCAACTGGTCCACCAGGTAAATGTAGGTACCTACCTACCACCATTATATTTACATCGAAATGTTTTCATTTTTGCTTTAATTTTGACAATCATTCTTAAAGCACAAAACTCTTGTTTACTGTAAGTAAATAAAAAGAAAACCTTCGGCATTTTTGTTAAACGGGGTAACTTTAAGCCTTACATTGTAATTATTACTGTGTAAAATAAAGTCATAATTAGGTACCTAGTTTATTTATTATTTTATAGGTAATAAATAAGATAATATAACACGTCCAGCTACCTACATTTACATTGAAAAACCTACGCAAAATGGATTTAAAATGCGAATTTTATTAGATGATGACCAATCTTGTTGTTTTTACCCAACAGCCAAGGCGCTGACTTTAACGTAAAACAAGAAAATGCCAACGAATCCGGCTACAGTTTTAAGGTTAGTTTATCCTGTACGGACTAGGTAAGTAGGTAGTTATTTAGGTACTCTATGACAACATCTTCATGGCTACGTGTTAAAACTGTGAACTAACATGCTTCTCTCATTTTTAATTGCATTTCCATTATAAAAATAAATAACAAGCTCCTCCCATTTATTCGACAACAGCGCCTTCCTTCACGTAGGTAGCCAAAAAGATGTTGTCGTACAATATTAATGAACATAACAAATTATAAATTCAAAGCGTTCACGACATGACATAAAATAAGTGTTATTAATTTAAAAAAATAAAAATACAGAGAATAAGTAATAAAATAAGAAAATAAATAAAATAAGTAACAAAATAAAAGTAGATGGAAGCACACAGAGTGAACTTTGATAGACCCTATCTTAAAAACTTATAAAACAACGTCCACCTAAATTCACGCTCACGTAAGTAGGATATATTAATATCCGAAGCAATTTCATTAAACATGGTTACTGCCCTCCCAATTGGCATTACTAATGGCAGGTTAGTTCTGCACCGTGGGAGAACAAGCAACGGATGCCCTCGGTTCCTAAGGTAATTATCAGAGACACACAAGCCAACACCACCAAGAATAGCAGAGTTCACATTTACGCCGCGTATAAGCCTGAAAAAATATGTAGCTAAATAAAGATCCCTTCTAAATTTTAAGCTACAGTATGTAAGCATACCTAAGAGAAAATGAGTCGGATAGAGCCACGGATAATATCCATACAGCCGATAGTAAAGGAGTCTTAAAAATTTCTTTTGGACTCTCTCCACCATAAGGCCGTACTTCAACTGATGCGGGGCCCAAACGATAGACCCACTCTCAAGTCTGCTTCTAACTAAGGAGTTATAGAGAATGTTTAGTACCGTAACATCCGGGAAGTACGCAAGACAAAGCCCAACATCTTTAGCGCCTTTTTACAAATGGTATCATGGTACCACTAAACGTCAGTTTACCGTCAAACGTAATTCCGAGATCTCTTACAGATGATATTCGCGAGAGAACTCTGCCATGCATTGAGTACTGGAAAAACAATACTCGTGAGGCTTTAGTAAACGATAAAACATTGCATTTATCAATATTAAAGTCCAGTTAGTTACGCCTGCCCTAATCTAATATAATATTATCTATATTAAGTTGGACTTGACGACAATCGTCCAAGGTGACAACTTCTATGAAGAGTTTCAAGTCGTGAGCAAACAACAAAAACATAGCATTTTTAAATACCAATGCTATGTTATTAATAAAAATCGTGAACAGCAATGGCCCCAAGTTTGAGCCCTGGGGGACACCAGAAAATGTGTAAAAGGTCTGTGACTGATAAAGGCCGTACGAAACGTATTGTTGGCGGACAGAAAAACCACACACCAACCCGTCTGGACAGCATGGTGTGTTATGTCCAAAACCTTCATATGAAAACAAAAACTTCTAAAACCCGGCCCTCATTCTCCGGAGGCCAACCTGATACTGATCAAGGCAGCGATCAGCTAAGGAAGGCAGAGGGTGCTAACAATCCCCGGAGACCCGGAAAAGGCTGCCAACAGATGACCATTGCTACATATAACGCAAGAACATTGTCCAGCGATGCCAAACTTGTAGAGTTTCAAGAAGAGCTCAGGAATATCCATTGGGATGTTGTTGAACTCAGCGAAGTAAGGCGTAAAGGTGAGGGTATTATCACTTTACAAAGCGGACATGTACTGTATTCCAAAGGAACCGATGAAGTACGCACGAGCGGTGTTGGATTTGTTGTCAAAAAATCCTGGAGGAACCGCATAGTCGAGTTCAACTGTATTTCTGACAGGGTCGCAAGCGTGATACCTACTCAAAATCAATGCTAGGTACCGGATTCAGATTTTGCAAGTATATGCTCCGACACAGAGCTATCCTGATGAAAAAGTGGAAGAATTTTACTAGGAAATAACATCCCTGAAAAATAAAAGTAAAAGCTACTTCAACATCATAATGGGGATTTCGGACATTTCGGACATGGCTCAAGGGATGGTAGAGGGGACATGCTTGTAGAGTTTGCTGAAACCAACAATCTTCATATCATGAATTCCTTTTTTCAACATAAACTTACACGTAAATGGATGTGGAGAAACCCGTCAGGAAGGACCAGCGAAATCGATTACATCCTTACTGACAGAATATATACATTTTTAAACTGTAAGGTGATCAATCGGTTTAACACCAGCAGTGATCACCGGATGGTGAGATGTAAGATAAGATTGAATGTCAAAATCAGAAAGATCAAAACTGCAGAAGCAGTCAAATGCTCGTGTATACCTGCAGAACAATACTGAATTCCAAGATGAACTCAAAAATGCACTAGGTATCGGCTTTATTAGATGAGAACGAAACCGTTTCCCTATCCAACGCGGAGGATATAACGAATATCATTCTACAATGTGCAGAAAAAACAGGCGTAAAAAGCTCGAAATTTACACCTTCCACCAAGCTTTCGAAGGCAACATTGAATCGTATGGAGCAGAGAAGGAAAACCAAGAGCGATAGACAGGCACAAAACGATATGGAGTTTTCATCACTTTGCAAAACCCTCCGAAGGAAGATAAGAGAAGACCTTCGTAAATTCAATGTAAACCTCATAAAAGCAATTATTGTGAAAGCAGGCAGAAGTCTAAACAAAAACAAGCAATGCTTATCGATAGGAAAACGTCAAATCACAGCACTAAAAGCAAAAGATGGTTCTATCGTCAGAACTTGGGAACACTTGTTAAACCGAGTTGAAGAGTTCTACAGCGATCTCTACAGTGATGACACTGACAATACGACTATAGACATAGATCTTTAGAGAAATGGAAATTCGGAAGACCATACTCCCGAAATCACATCCTGGGAAGTAACCCATGCTTTAAATTACATGAAAAGTGAGAAAGCCCCCGGGGAAGACGCTTTAACGATAGATATCCTCAAAAAAGCGGGAAAGGATGCAAATGAAGTAATTGCACAATAAATTGTTCACAGCCTGCATATACAAAGAGGATGTCCCAGAGGTATGGAAAAATGCCAGCAATGTCATTCTTCACAAAAAAGGTAACAGAGAAGACCTAGCAAATTATCGTGCTATAAGTCTACTCCCCTATTCTCTACAAGACGTTCACAAACATTCTCTCAAACCGTCTGCAAAATGTACTAGACGAGAACCAACCGAAAGAACAAGCCGGATTTAGAGGAGGATACAGCACTATGGACCATATCCAAGTCGTCAGAGAAATCATAGAGCGGTGCCAGGAATACAAACTGCCATTATGCATGGGTTTTATAGACTATGAGAAGGCGTTTGATTCGATAAAGAAATGTTCAATATTCGACGCACTCAGAAAACAAGGAATCCCTGGGCGCTATATAAATATTTTCAATGATATATACAGTAGCGCAACAGCATCTGTCAATCTCCATATACCATCGCGCAGATTTCCTATCAGCAAAGGAGTCCGACAGGGTGATATAATCTCACCTAAATTATTTACAGCTACCTCTGAATACTTATTTAGGCAACTTGACTGGAATGACAAAGGGATCCCATAAATGGAAAATACCTGAGTCATCTGCGCTTTGCCGATGACATAGTAAGCTTCTCGCAAGACTCAGAAGACCTCCAAAGCAGAATGCAGGAACTCGCTGAAGTAAGCAACAAAGTAGGATTGAAAATATATGTAACAAAGACGAAAGTCATGTTTAACTGCTTTGCAGGCCAAAAAGAGATCCTCATCAATGGCACTCAGCTCGAGCAGGTGAAAAGCTATATCTATCTGGGACAACAAGATGTTGTCATTGCCATTTCGCGTCAGAGCGAAGAATACGCATTCCCTTTATTTGCTCGGTATGCTGGTTGCTGGTCAACGTCTGTTATTTAAGACTTGGGAGTGAACAAATAAATACCTCGGAATGGTTTAAACGGCGATTTTCATTTGTCTTATACTTTTACTATTTATTACATTTTTTATCAATTTCTCGGAACGCGCGATGTATATTATGTTTACAATTAATTGCAATCTCTGGAAGCCTAAACTTTTTCGCTTTTGATCTCGCTATCAGCGAGAAGCGCTACAAGCGACTCCCATCACAAATACAGCGTTGCATTTTTTTGCGTTCTGACAAACAACGTTACCGGATTTTTTTTTTCTCGTTATCGACCATTACTATGAGTCATCTCAGAAATGGTTCCGGCCTCTCCAGGCCTCCAGAGAAGTGTGACATTATATCTTCTTTAACGGTCATCACTTTAGTACGTTTCCATTATTTTCATCGTCCAAATTAATACGGAAGGCATTCCATACATTAAACTGTTATCGGCGGCTATCTCCAATTCGTAATACGGCGAAAATTTAGGTTTGTCGACATGCCAGTCAAGTTCGGATATGTTCGTGCTTCTTGTGAAGAGCGAACCTAAGCTGATGAAGCCGAATCAGCTGTGTTTAGTCGGTAACTCGGTAATGAGTCAGAATTGACGTTTTTACACCTTTTGATTGTAATAGGTACCTATTTGTATTGTTTATAATAATTATAATGATCTATTCAACTACCTATTCATTCTACTTAAACAATTCATATTTTTTTTGTAATATTTTGTTATTGTGACCCTTGACTTTATAGGTACCTAGTGACACCTACCTGTCATCAACAGGATTTTCTTGGTGTTTTTAAATATTAAATAAACCATTACCCTGATCTCTATAAACGATTAAATAAAACACTTGATCTGATTCCCTGCTCAACTACGTAAATGTTTTATCCTTCGCCCTTCTTAAAGTCCTTCGCCCGGTGTGTAAAAGTAACACGAATGAACACATGAACAAAGATCTAAAAAAATGTAAGAATACGCGAGATGACGAATGCAAATCAATAATCTCAAAACGTAACGGGTTTATTTTATATAAAATAGGTATATAAGAAATAAAATGTTTAGTCATATTAGTTTTAAAAAAGCAATTCATTACTTAATATGAACGAAGTAACTAATAAAG